>NC_059354.1:42096875-42448750 GCF_019703515.2 Myxocyprinus asiaticus
TTAGTTAATGGTATTGGCAAAATCCACTACCAGTCGACCTCTAAACAATTGCGGTTATGGTAAAGCACTTACAACAGAAGTGAACAGGGTCAGTCAATAAACCCTAACATACACACTGTTTCAAAAGTATAGCCACAAGGCATAAACATTGTAGGCCTACATGTTAACATTTAAAGGGATAGTTCACCCAAAAATGAAAATTCTCTCATTATTTACTCACACTCATGATATCCCAGGTGTGTATGACTTTTTTTCTTCACCAGAACACATTTGAAGAAAAATAGAAAAATATCTTAGCTCAATGGGTCCTTAAAATGCAAGAGGATGGTAATTTTTGAAGCTACAAAAATCACAGATAGTCAGCATGAATGTCACTGATATGACTCCGGTGGTTAAATGAATGTCATCTAAAGTGATACGATCGCTTTTGGTGTGAAAAAAGATCAATATTTAAGTACTTTTTAACTATAAATCATGGGTGAACTATCCCTTTAAGTGAGATAAATCAGATATTTACCAGCATTACTGCATTTATCAAATTACAGGGATTGTTGCATTGCTATGACAACCAAGTTTTAATATTTGCCTAATAAGGCTGATGCCTATGGTGCTTGGTAACAGAATATCTATGGGCCAGAATGCTATAGAGAATATAGGATGGGCAAGCTTCATTCATATGTTCTTCAGAAAATTTAAAAATTATGCTGCAGAAGACATTTATTTGTCAAGTTAATTAGCAATACTCATTTTGTTTTGGTCCCTATCTAAACTCAGCAAAAATGAAACGTCCATTTTTCAGGACAATGTATTTTAAAGATAATTTTGTAAAAATCCAAATAACTTTACAGATCTTTATTGTAAAAGGTTTAAACAATGTTTTCCATGCTTGTTCAATGAACCATGAACATTTAATGAACATGCACCTGAGAAACAGTCGTTAAGACACTAACAGCTTACAGACAGTAGGCAGTTAAGGTCACAGTTATAAAAACTTAGGACACTAAAGAGACCTTTCTACTGACTCTGAAAAACACCAAAACGTGCCTTAGGCATGCTTCATGGAGGCATGAGGACTGCAGATGTGGCCAGGGCAATAAATTGCAATGTCCGTACTTTGAGTCCCCTAAGACAGCGCTACAGGGAGACAGGAAGGACAGCTGATCGTCCTCGCAGTGGCAGACCACGTGTAACAATACCTGCACAGGATTGGTACATCTGAATATCACACCTGTAGGGCAGGTACAGGATGGCAACAACAACTGCCCGAGTGACACCAGGAATGAACAATCCCTCCATCAGTGCTCAGACTGTCCGCAATAGGCTGAGAGAGACTGGACTGAGGGCTTGTAGGCCTGTTGTAAGGCAGGTCCTTACCAGACATCACCAGCAACAACGTCGCCTATGGGCACAAACCCACCTTCGCTGGACCAGACAGGACTGGCAAAAAGTGGTGTTCACTGACGAGTCGCGGTTTTGTCTCACCAGGGGTGATGGTCAGACTCGCGTTTATCATTGAAGGAATGAGCATTACACCAAGGCCTGTACTCTGGAGCAGGATCGATTTGGAGGTGGAGGGTCTGTCATGGTCTGGGGCGGTGTGTCACAGCATCATTGGACTGAGCTTGTTGTCATTGTAGACAATCTCAATGCTGTGCATTACAGGGAAGACATCCTCCTCCCTCATGTTGTACCCTTCCTGCAGGCTCATCCTGACATGGCCCTCCAGCATGACAATGCCACCAGCCATACTGCTCGTTCTGTGTGTGATTTCCTGCAAGACCATAATGTCAGTGTTCTGCCATGGCCAGCGAAGAGCCCTGATCTCAATCTCATTGAGCACGTCTGGGACCTGTTGGATCGGAGGGGGAGGGCTAGGGCCATTCCCCCCAGAACTTGCAAGTGCCTTGGTGGAAGAGTGGGGTAACGTCTCACAGCAAGAAATGGCAAATCTGGTGCAGTCCATGAGGAGGAGATGCACTGCAGTACTTAATGCAGCTGGTGGTCACACCATATACTGACTGTTACTTTTGATTTTGACCCCCCGTTCAGGGACACATTATTCCATTTCCGTTAGTCACATGTCTGTGAAACAGTTTGTCTTAGTTTTTGAATCTTTTTATGTTCATAAAAATATTTATACATGTTAAGTTTGCTGAAAATAAAAGCAGTTGAAAGTGAGAGGACATTTCTTTTTTTGCTGAGTTTATTTATATTTTATCATCCTGCTAGAGTTATGACTTCTATTTTATATTATCTTTGCTACCACATTGCTATGGGCAACAATTAAGTCTGTTTTTATCATTAGACTACTATTTGACAGAAATAATTAGTGGCTGAGCCCTATGTCTTTCAAGTAGTAATTTCTCAATATTATCATACAACACAGTCACTGAATCTGTGTTCAACTGTGGAATGAAAGAGTCCTGTTTACTTCTATCTGACCCAGAAATCTGAGTGTGGCTGTTGTTCTCACAGCACAGATGGCTGGCTGAAGATCCTCCCTTGGTGGGCCTGCTCACTGTCAAAAGAGCGAGTTTGCATTTGGCAGGTCGCTTTGGATAAGTGTCAGTTTGGAAAATGTAATTGAAGCCTGAAGGGCCCTCTGCTGGTTTCAGAATATCATGGGACAGAGAAGCATTCCTGATTCCTAACAAATCAAAGCCAAATCATCATGTCAACTTCCCAAACTCATACCTTAGTTGATTTACCGGTTAAAATATAGAACTAGAATATTGGTAAACGGATTATTCCCATGGATGTGTATTCATTGATTTTAGCACTTACTAAGGCAAGCATCATAAGTATTATTGCTCATATTTAGGGTAAGGGGTTTAGAAAAAAAAAAACCCCTCTAACTTTAGGTATTTAACTTTCTGCACCATTTGTAAGATGTGAGCTATTACTTTTTTCATTACTTTAGACCTGACTTGACAGAAGATAAAATGGGGGGAAAATCCAATAGGCTGACATTGGAGAAGGAAGCCAAATCATATCTTGGGACCAAAATATGAAAGACTTGGAGCTTGTCTCTTTTGCCAGTAAGCACTGACCCAGCAACCGCATAGCAACACCCTGGCAAACTCTGTAGCAGTGTGGCGGTTTTATACATGCAAGAAAGCATGCAATGCTACCTAAAATGGAATATGTGCATTTTCCAGTCAGTTGCTTTCATATAAAAGCTTCTGCCAAGAAATAAATATAAATACATCTAAACAGTAATCATAACGTGTGTGGATTTGCTTGGTCAATAGCCTCTCTATCTATGGATTATCCAGCATATGCATTTCTGTGGTAGTTAGGCTGTTGCAAGTTGTTCTCAGCTTTGTCTAATCACGGCAATAGAAGAATGCAGGTCTTTTGCATAATGCATGTCACTTGTGCTGTCGAGTGGACTTTTCGTTCATAAAAATGCCAAATATGGAGGAAAATGACAAATTAACTGGCATCACATCCACATGAATCCTTCTCCTACTATGAATTATTCAGACCTTTAATGCTCTGTAATGTTCACTTTACTACAGCGGAAAGAGCTGAGCTTAAGCAAATGAATTCAAATGGCCAGCTTGAAATTCCTCTCAAAGGTTGCCCTGGCCTGCTTTCTTATATTTGCCTGTACCCTCCATCATCTCCCAGGTCTACAAGCCTAAAACGGATGGCCGCCATTCTAAGCTAATGCTGTTAGGGAGCAGATTCACAGAAGGAAGGGGTTGAAATTACTGGTGCCTCAGCCATTAGCATTTAATTTCTCGCTGTAACTAATGGATTTGGAGTGACAGACAGCCAATGCCCACTGTGTCTTCACTGTTGCTCTGGTTTACATTCATCCATTGTGAGAACTGGAAACAGGTGGATAGGATGCTTTTGAAAGGCTGAGAATCACATTAAATTTCCCACTAAACAAGATGAGTTTATTTTGGAATGAATAAAGAAATTACATGTGTTGCAGCATGTCTTCCATTTGGCGCTTCTGTTGCTTGAAATATGTGGAATAACAGCCTGTAACAGAACAAGATCTACTATTTTTAGCCTATGTAAAGGGATAGTTCACCCAAAAATGAAAATTCTGTCATCATTTACTTAACCTTATATTGTCAAACCCGTATGACTTATTTTCTTCCGTGAAACACAAAAGGAGACATTAAGCAAAATGTTATCCTTAGTCACCATTCACTTTCATTGTATGTATAAAAGAAGCAATGCAAAGTCTTGATGGTGATTAAATGATGACATTTATTTTGTAGTGAACTATTCCTTTAAATGTCCTACTAAATTAGACTAATTGGTTTAGGAAAAAAATGCACATCTTATAGCATATGTTAGATGTGACACATCTGTTGCTTGAAAAACAAATAGCCTTTAACAGAATTAGATCAACCATTTCATATTTAAGCTCTTGTGGTACTGGGTGCTTTCATGCTTGTCATTTAGCATCAGATGCTTTTTATCCAAGGTGACATATCCAAATACACCAACGCAGGTCTATGTGAAGGAAACTAGCTCAATGTTTTAGCCTCTCAGTCACCAAATGGCCTAAAATGATTTGAAATTTAGGCTAGAGCAAATACAGCCTTTCTTTTTTTTTTCTTTTTTTTTTTTAAGACAAGAGATGTTAGCCATTGCAACATCTTTGTTCTTTATTCATCGATGCTCTTGTTAGTCTATTTTGTAGATGTCAGCTGACTACATACGCCATTGTACTGTTTCAGGCACCAATTGCTTTGCTTGTTTAAAAGTGATAACCATACATTTTTAACATTGTATACAAATACTAAAATGCTTTTTCTCTCTTTCTCTTTTCAGAAAACTGGACACTCTAACCGAACATTTGGGCGGTTTACTCATGGTGTGTTTGGCTTTATAGATAACAGGTTATTACAAGAGAGGTTTTACAATAACACTTCAGAGTCTGTCAACCATCTAATATCTGGTCTTTATTTAAAATCGAGGATGCATTATTATTTTTCCAACTTTAAATAGAGAACACAAGTTGTTTAAGCCCTAAAACATACTCTACGCAAGTACACAATCGCAAACACTTCTAGCTTCGCACGCCTGATTTCACATGATTTGTTCCGAAATGAGTCTGACTGCAATTCATAATGCAAGTACATGTAGCCTTATTTGGGTTGCCACAAGGGAGGTTATGGTGGATATTAGAGTAAACTTTGTCTGCATACTTGTTTTAAAATATGTTTCTGGCCATTGAAGTATCACAGAAATGTGGGCTGAAGCAAAGTCAAAGCATCTGGAGCACTGAAATTTGTAATGATGATAAATTACAAAGATTTTGCATTCTTATCATTTTATACAATAAGGCAACTGCTAATGGGGATGCATACATATCCATGTCTGATAATTATAAAGGAATGTAGTCTGCATTATGTCAGTCTGCACACTTTAAAAGACATCACACCACATGTACTGTATAACAACTCAGGAAACTTAATGCACCCTCTGTTTTAAGTACTGACAATTTTTAATTGAATTGTCACAATATGTTGTTGGATTTGTTTTGTTTTTGTTGTGAATTGTAATAAATCATTGTTTTTGATCATTTACTTTGTGTTTGTATTACCTGATGATTTTTACGTTTTTTCAATTCATGTCAGTGCTTGTGGTTGCTGTTGTCTGTGCTTGGGATTTTCTAAATTTGTCAGTGTGCTCGCTCTGAGAAAGAGGGACCTGACAATGAATCATTCACTCTCATGTACAAAGGCACATTAATCTTAACAGCAATAATGTAAAAAGCTTATCAGTGCTTGGCATTGAAGCAATTTACACAAACTGCTGACACATCTACACTGATGTGATGAGATTTAGACATGGTCTCTATAAAGTCCCTTAAATTGAAACCATGATTTAAATAATTAAATGGGTAGAATTAATGTTGATTACTGTCTTTTTATTACTTTTTCTGTTGTAGAATTTGCTCTATTACAATATATTTTGAACTCAAATGAAGACTCATGGTTTGAAATGTTGTTTCTGATACTTATATTTACAAATATTGCTGTGGATAATGTAATAATTCAGCTTCCATCTGTACTGCAGTGCATTCTGTGTGTTGACTAACATCACCTTGGTCATTCAAAATACGCTGCTACCACAAAGTATTATAAATAAATGCTCAGAAAAAAATGCATTTAAAAGCTCAAAATCCTTATTTTGTCTTCATTAAGAAATATTTAATTAAACTTTGCTGGGAATTTGCTTCTCCTTATTCATAATTGTATTGGCAGAATGGAGCCCACTGGAGGATTGATGAGCAAATGAACTGTCTTATAGAAAATGATCCTACTTAATTGAAATTGATTAATGGAGAATTACCCAGCTCTACCTTCTCATTACCATAAACAAATATTTTAGCACTTAACATGTGTCTTTACATTCTTCAATGAAAACAGCAGTGTTGTGGAATCAACTTTAAATTATGAGTAGCTTGTAGTTTGCAAAGCTTCAATCTGAAAGTAGCCTACAGTCAAGCTAATAACCTACACTACATACTACTAACAAAAAGTAGCTAGCTACACTGAAGCAAGTTAAGGTGGCAATATATGCTTATATATTACAGGGGTTCCTGTAGCTCTACTGGTAGAGCATGGCACTAACAATGTTGGGGTCATGGGTTTGATTCCCAGGGAACACAAACTGATGATTAAAAAAAAAACTTGAATGCACACTGTAAGTTGCTTCAGATAAAAGCCTTTACAAACGTAAATGCTATAATAAACATATAATACTACTGTAATATAAATTATATAAGTATAATGTACAACCCCAATTCCTAAAAAGTTGGGACAGTATGGAAAATTATAATAAAAACAAAAAGTGATTGGCAAATTATTTATCCTGTGCTATTTTGAAAGCAGTACAAGACATTATTATGTTTTATCTTGTGATTTTTTTTGTTCTTCTTTTTTTAAAATATACATTCATTTCAAATCGGATGATTGCAACATGCTCCAAGAAAGTTGGGACAGTCGAGTGTTTACCACTGTGTAACATCACAGTTTCTTCTAATATCACTTATTAAGCATTTGGACACTGAAGACACAAGTTTGTTAAGTTTAGCAAGCAGGATTTTCCCCCATTTATCCATTTTGCAGGTCGTCAGCTGTGCAGTTGTATGGGGCCTTCATTGCCATATTTTGCGCTTCATAATGCGCCACACTTTCTCAACTGGAGATGGGTCAGGACTGCAGGCAGGCCAATCTAGCACCCGCACTTTCTGCTTAAACAGCCATGCACTTGTAATCCGGGCAGTCTGTGGTTTGGCGTTGTCCTGTTTAAAAATGCAGGGACATCCCTGGAAAAGACGACATATGGATTGCAGCATATGTTGCTCCAAAATTTGAACATACCTTTCTGCATTAATGGTGCCCTCACATATGTGTAAATTACCTAAGCCATGGGCACTGACACACCCCCATACCATGACAGACACAGGCTTTTTGACCTGATGCTGATAACAGCTTGGATGGTCCTTTTCCTTTTGGCCCGAAGAACACAATGGCTGTTTTTTCCCCCAAAAATATTTGAAATGTGGACTTGTCGGACCACAAAAAACGATTGCACTGTTCTACTTTGTTCTACTGTTCTACTCATATGAGACCGAGCCCAGAGAAGTCGGCGGCGCTCTTTGACAGTGCTGATGTATGGCTTCTGCTTTGCAAAGTAAAGCCTTAACTTGCTTCTGTGGATGCAGCGATGAATAGTGTTGTCCGACAAAGGTTTACTGGAAACTTTTTCAACCCATGTCATGGGTATCCATTACAGATGCATGACGGTTTTTAAGTCAGTGACGTCTGAGGGATCGGAGATCAAGAGCATTCAGAAGTGGTTTTCGGCCTTGCCCTTTACGCACTGAGATTTGACTGGATCACTTTAATCTTTTAACTTTATTTTGCACTGTAGATGGTAAAATGCCCAAAATCCATCCAATTTGTCTTTGGGGAATATTAATCTCAAAGTGCTGGATTATTTACAGACATATGTCTATATGTTGGCAAATTGGGGTGCCTCGACCTATCCTTGTTCTTGAAGGACTAGGCTGTTTTGGAGACTCCTTATATACTATTAAACGATTGCCTCTTCTGTTTAACATCTCCTGTTTCACAATACCGTGTTATTTTACCTCATCAGATTGTTATTAGTCCTAAATTGCCCTGTCTCAGCTTTTTGGAGAGTGTTGCAATCATATGATTTGAAATGAGTGTATATTAAAAAAAACAAACTCAAATTTGAATTCATTTCAACATTAAATTATGTGTTTTTGTAGTGCTCTTAATATAGCACAGGATGAGTAGAATTTACAAAGCCTTCCTTTTTGTTTTTATGAGCACTTTTCCTACTATCCCAACTTTTTCGAATTGGGGTTGTAATTTAGAGCCATAATGTAATCAAAGCCATATTTTTCTGGTGCAAGTTTTGAATGAGTGAACACAATTATGGTGACATTATTAAACTCCATCCCCGTCCGAACTAACCGATTCTCATTCTCTCAAATGAAGCAGACTTGATGAATCAAAGAGCATGATTATTGCCTCTTTTTGGTACTTTATTGTAGCGTTTGTTTCGTGTAAAAAATTAACATGCTACAAGCTACACTATTTTGAAAATCGCTGAACTACTGTCACACTACTGAAAAAAAATGCAGATGGATTATAGCAATTTGTTACAAAACAGGAAACAAAGCAGAGGTACAGATGGCAGTGATGTTGCTAGTCAACCACGGCTAGTAAATAATCTAGGCAAATTGTCAGTGAGAAGCTATTAGGAAAATGTGTGCTTTCAGCAGTTTGTTTATATCTTCTTTACTGGGGCTGGAATTTGTCCCTATAGTAACAGTGATGTCTTGTCTGCTTCTCTCCTCTGCCACTATGGAAGCGAAGTTTTCCGCTCCTGTCGGAAACAAAGTTATGGTAATGTTTGTTTACATATTTGGCCTCTTTGGAGTGCTTTGTCCTCTCCCACCATGCTACCATATCAAAAACCATTTTCATTTATCAATTTCATTTATACCTCATATGTAATCATTTGGTCATATAACAAGAAATTTTATGACACTTAGAACTGAAAGTATATTGGTAACAAGGTTTTAGGCTATACATAAAAAAAAAAAAGTTAATGCATTAGGTATTATGGACTAACGATGAACAGCAGGGCCGTTTCTGAGCATATGGGGGCCCTAAGCGATATCATACTTTTTATTTTCTCACCTCCGACTTGTAGGTGCGCTTCATGATGACAAAAAGCCCTTTGAGCGTGCGCTTGCCTGACACATCTAGCTACAACTCTCTCCTTGCAGTTACATTCTCCCTTCCCCAAGGGGTCCCCCTATAGCTTTCTAATTGAGCCATAACAGCTGCCTGAGTCTTACACACAGCTTTTAGTATATTAAAAAAATAAAAAAAATAAATAGAAAACACACCTTGCTTTGCGGGGCTCCCTGGTGGCTTGGGGCAACCCCAAAGCAACGGCTTATACTGCATATAGCTAGAAACGGCCCTGGTGAACTGTAATGTATTTTTACAGAATTTCCTAGTTAATGTTAATATATAAAAAAAAATATACTATTTTTAAATCACTAGTTTGTAACTTTTTAAACATTTTCAGTGTATTAATATATGTAGAAATTAACATTAACCATGATAAATTAATGCTGTAAAAGTATTGTTAATTGTTAGTTCTTAACTGTTGCATTAACTGATGTTACTCTCTGCAACCTTATTGCAAAGTGTTTCCAGTATGTTATTACTGTTTTTTTTTCTTTCTAATTTGATATCAGTCATCATTATAGCTCTGAAGTTTTTTTTGTTTTTATTGGTTTCTGGCTTAATGGCTTATTTCTCTGTGGCAGACTCTGAGACTACAGAAGACGAAGCTGCTGAGCCACAAATACCCCTGGAAGGTAAAGAAGGAGCCCGAGGTTTTCAGGATGAGGCCCAACGAGTGCCTGCAGGTAACTGCACCTTTCATATGAATTACCATATGAATGGTCTCCAGTCAGTGTACCTTTTATATATAGTCCTGTCTTAAGATATATATCGTAGCAGAGCTTATTAACATTTACATTATAACAGAGCATACAGTACCTAAATAACATTACTTCATAAATAGCAAAAAGTTGATGGTTCTGATTTATTGCTTGGCCTTCAGCTGTTGAACGACTAGTTCACACACAATTCTGTCATTATTTTATCTCCCTCAAATCGTTCCAAACCAGTAAGCTGATTTTATTTCTGTGAAACAGACTTTTACAAGCTCCAAAAAGGACAAAAAAACACTACTAAATCACTATAACAGCAGTCCATGCAAGTCGTGCATTATATTCCAAGTGATATGAAGCCATTATGATAGAGTTTTTAAAACTATATCATTAGTACCTGATGGTCGTGATAATCTTGCCCTCTGTCAAAGCTCAAAGCTTTTGTCAGTTCCTCGCACAAAAATAAAAGCATACAGGTTTGGAGTGATATGGAGGTGAGTAAATAATGACAGAATTTTCAGTTTGGGGTGAATTAATCCTTTAAAAGAAACATTTAGTATTTACCTCTTTTGATATTCTTCCTAAGTTTTTGAAAACTTTTGTGACAGTACTGCGCAATGGTGAATGTCAAACTTGACATATAGGTGACAAAAATAAATGATATATTCTGCTTGTTAGTACTCTCAGTGCACTCATATTGATATCACACATTGGGGAAGATCTCTAAAGGTTTCTCATCATAGTTCTGATTCAGACAAGTGCTTGGTGAAGTGTAAACAAAGAGATAATCACAGATGGGCATCTTTTTTGGGAAACAGTTTCTCCCTCATCAACATGAAGCAAGCCAAAAAAAAAAACAAAAAAAAAATTATAAAATTTTGATGATGCATTATGGAATGTTTGTGCATTGTGCAAGGTATTACAGTAAAATATTCCTGGTAAACATGTGTTCTGCCTTGCTATACCCTTAATTTCTATTTTTGTATGTGACAAAATGTCTTGATAATATTCATGAAAGATTGTCTTCTACACAGAGAAAAAAACATAGACGTGTTTACAGAGACACAAATCTGAGGCCTTGTTCTCTTGATTCTACATAGTCCCTTTGCAGAATCTAGGCAATTTAGCTCTTAGTTGTCAATATGTATTATGACAAAAGCCTTCTCATATACCTCAGTGAAAGTGGGTGGGAGTGTATTTGGGACACTTACAGATTGGGTGAACGATATTTCCATTTCTTTCATCATCAGGACAGGCGACCAAAAAAAAAAAAATAGAACTGAGTTATTTTAATTTGACATGTGATTTCAGCTCACAAATGAGAGGTGTGAAAGCAACATGCCCCGTGTATATATATACATTTTGATCTCACCAACTAAAATTGGAATTTATCTTGTTTACAATGCATATTTCAACAAAGATAGATTTTATAGAAGCACATTGCAAGCAATAGTGTTTGAATAAAATATTGCACTGAAAATCGCTTATTTGTCATTAGCACAATTATGAATAATGCACTTGGCTTCACAGTGCATATCACACAGCTGTAAAAACCAAAGCCTTTCTACAAAATGAAAGTCTAAAATTTCACCAACAATGACATGGAATAAATGTGTCAAAGATTTGGTGGAGCGCATAATCTCTGTATAGTGGCATAAGTGATTGATTTGATCTCTTAGGGTGGGCGTAGAGGGGTGGGCGAAGGCCTATTGTCATTGATTTTTGATTGATGCTTCCCGACTGCCGTCTAATCCATTCAGTCACTCTGTATCACAATGCTCTAAAGGCATCAGCTGGGACCTGCTGCAACACAGCTTGCAGCTGAATGGTATCACCTGGGCTTAGTTCTTCAAGACTACACTTACAGTGTACACAATCCACTAGTGCTAGGCATAACAAACAGTACTTTGCCCAGTTCTTTTAAGAATTTAGTCCTTTTTAAAATATTTAAAGCTGCTTTGATTTGACATTTTATGTATAGACCATTTCAAGGACTATTCGTCGGTTTAAGGAAGTGACATTTTTGTCCCTTGAACATTTCCTGCTAGTTGTCAAACTCATTCGAAACAACAGTGGGAGGTGCTTAATACAGTTAACACGATTAACGTAAATAACGTTAACATGATTGTCATAAAATGCCATTATTAAAATTTGGACCATGTTGTTCAGTGGCTGGATGCTCCCTGAATGCCTGAAACTAATGGAAATAAAGTGTTTAAATCTTCGAAAAAGTAACCACAAATGGACACATGAACAGCTGCAATGAAGTGAGATGGATGGATATGTGCAGTATTAAAAAACTGTAGCACACATCTTATCACTGGTAGTTGAACTAAATTTGTGCCAACTAATTATAAGTTTGAGAGGTAGACTATACTCCCACTATAGTGAATGAAACTGCGCAAGTCACTTACTATTAAATTTAGTCATTAATCAGACTCTTTTATCCAAAACGACTTCCAAATGAGGAACATAAAAAGCTATTTATCACACAGAAGCCAACAATATCTGTTCTCAGAGAGGCTGGAGTAGGATAGAAGCTGGCGCAGAAGAAAGACACAAGAAAAGTATTTTTTATAATTAAAAAAATTAATCCTTACCTTGTCCATAGGTCATGCAGACAGCTTCATTGAAAGGCTTCATTGATTATAATAGGAGCGATCCAATATTCCCGATCGTTCTGCTGAGGAAATAATTGTGAGCATATAAACTACGATACAGTTTCATCATCTGTCTTGTGAAAATGCTCAGTATCAAGAAGACATCTGGATAAATCACTTAATGTAAATGTTTGATGTTCTTATATTATATGATAACTCAGAGCCTTATTTAAATGATCTGGTACTTCAGGGTAGTAGCATTCTAATTACTTTGTTATTGTTTACATCCTTGAAATGGTCTATAGGTTATGTGATGGAGCAGAATTTTTATGTTTATTTTTTCTATTAAAGGGAATGTATACATCCCCCGCGATAACCCCCATTAAAATCCCTATAAGGTCCACTTTTAGTGTTACTATAGATGTTTGCACCAGAAACTGTCATAATTTAGTTTCTCTTGATCATCTCTTTCCACCATCTCTCTTACCCTTAAAATAAAGGGTTGTTTTTTTCACTGCTGGCTTCAATATGAACAATCTTTTCACATGTGTTTAAGAAACAGTGCTCACACAAAGTTTGATCACAGAATAGAGCAAACCAGTCTGGTTCTGGAAGTAAAAATATGTTATTTTTTTCCATAGGGAAATGTAGTTATTGGGAATGTAGTTCATTCCCTCAAAGACGTTAAGGACACTTGTACCTTTGTCTTTTTGGCCAGTTTTCAAATTTTATTATGTTGTGATTCACCTCGGAGATGACTGGTTTGGTTCATGGCTTAGAACTCTTTTATTACTTTACGAAATCCCTATGGAAAAAATGAATGGGTAAAAATTCTACCGGAACCAGTACGGCTGAAAAGTGGATGGGCACCATTGCATTTTATAGGCAAATTTAACATGTAAATGTGGGCGGTCATATGTTAAAGTTTAGTGTTTCTGACAAGGA
This sequence comes from Myxocyprinus asiaticus, assembly GCF_019703515.2. Taxonomy (NCBI): domain Eukaryota; kingdom Metazoa; phylum Chordata; class Actinopteri; order Cypriniformes; family Catostomidae; genus Myxocyprinus; species Myxocyprinus asiaticus. The sequence continues at coordinate 42,110,409 of NC_059354.1, forward strand.
TTTTAGAAGAGACGTTTTTGCAGCTTAGACTTGGGAGGACTTTTTATGTTTGAGTTCTGTACGTTACTGTTTGTTCATAGTACAAGATCAAGAGAAATTCCTTGTTTCCTACTGATATGACCCGTTTAATATATATTTAAGCATTGCTAGTTGCCAATGACTTTGTACACAGTTAAAAGTATTTCTGGGATCATGTAGATGAGTTTGACTGGTGAACACTAGGAAGTTTCATATCCCACCTGAAATGTAATTTCTTCTGTTATTTGTTCCCATTTTGCTCTCCTGCAGTTGAGAGAATGATGGATGTTGCCCCAGATGCAAATGAGCACTGGGCCGCCAGTGAAACCACAGTATTGGAGAAAGAAGCACTAGCCCTGGGATCGAGAGCTCCAGGGCAGCAGACAGCCAGGCAAGCCAACAGCCAGGAGCCGACGGGCAACCAGATCAGGCACCTAGGGGTCGAGCCACTGATTCGAGCATCACGCGCCAATTTATCTCGACCAGTGTGGGGGTCCGAGGAAAGTGTGTCTTTAGCTAGCGATTACTATGGCAGCACGTTCAGTCTTTATAGAGGAAGGACTTTTTCTGTACCCCTTTAATTAAACCTTCCCAAGCTAAAACCAACCGCAGTTAGCCACAGCCCACGATAAGCACAGATATAAAACGATCCCTCATCAATAGATAATCAAAAACCACAGCCCCAGTCCCAGCGTCACAAGACCCTCACTCTAACATGGTACCCCTTGTAAGTGCTAAGGAGGGGGTTAAGAGCTAGACACAGGCTGTATTTCATCCTCTCTCTCAGAATCTCAGCCGTGTGTTGTGGGGGCCCCATGAGGTAGCTTACATCACCACAGGAATGACAGAAGATACAGTGAGTGGGCTCTCTGCATTTGGATGAGGTTCAGTTCAACCCATAAAGTGTGAGAGTTGTGTAAGGGCTGCCAAAAGCCTTAGAGTTATACATGACTCATTCGCTTGTCGAAGCACAGCAAATTGAGACAAAGAGGTCTTATAATTTACTGGACATTTACATATTTTTTCTTTTTTTTTGGAGATGAGTATAGAAATGACATTAAAACACCTTCAGTTGCTCATATTGTTTTCATCTAGCCATGTATATGTCAAAAGTTTGGACACACTTGACGAAAATATTTCTCATGACCGTGAAAAATTTTGATCTAAAGGAGTATGCTTAAATGCTTGCACTTAGCTTTCTGGACAAAAATAAATAGCCTACGCATGAATATCTTTCATAAACTTTCTTAATCTTTTTAAAAATGAGTTAGATGGACTAGATAGTGAAGGAATAATATCCAACAAGTGTCCAACATTCATGCGAGCATGTTAAAAGCATCTAAGGTGGCACCTCAAGAAGCTGATTGAGAGAAAGCCCAGTGTGAGCCAAAGTGTAATCTAGACAAAGTGTAGCTACTTTGAAGAAGCTAAAATATAAGACAGTTTTGACTGGTTTCATACCTTTTGGTTGCTACCTAATTCCCATACTTTCATTTGTGTTTTTTCATAGTTTAGATGACTGTACTGTTATTCTAAAATGTGTGAAATGGTCAAAAAAACACAAAAAACGTAACGTGTTGTCAGTCTAAGTAAAATTGGTTGGCGTGATAAGCATGAATGTGTTTTATTTTAGGAAAGAAATGAGGGCGACTGATTGTATCTTCTGTCTCATTCATCCCTCCGTAGCACACTTTTTCATCCATGTTTGAGCCAAGGTTGACTGTAACACTCTCAGAACCTAGTTCCCAACTCTTCAAAAGTCACTTAAACTCTCCTTCAAATTTAAGTTTCTTTGCTGTATTCTGACCTTACAATTATAAAACCCCTCTTTGTTTAGCATCGAACAGTACCTAGTTAATGCACTTTCAAGCCCACTATGATCCATTAGTTTCTGTTTTCCATCCCCATTCTTTGGTTCAGCTTTTGATTTACTGCTTATTTGTTTAAATAAATGGGTAGAACAGTGATCTATTGCTAATAACAGGCTGTTCCTGTTCAGATAACCTTAAAGAAAGTCATGGGCTCTATCTGAGAGATAGCAGGCATGACTCAGGTATGACCTGGTCTTTAAAACTGCCGGTTTACAATTTGTCAGATCTGTGTTGCATCATGTACAAACTGAGATGCTGAGAGCACAATGACATTTTGCGCAGGTCAATGTTTTTCAGGAGCTGTTAAAGGGGTCTAATAATACAGTAGATTGTCTCTGGAAGTGCTGCTGTAGGCCAAACTGTTATATCTAAGACAAAGCATTTAACTCCAAACTGGTACTTGCTGTGTAAGCATTAGGTTATACATCGCTCATTGTAAACACATTCTTTTTAAGTGTCACCAAAACATCCACTGTATGCTTACCATCTGGCATCATAAAAAGTAATCGTAAATATAAATGTAATGTGCCAGTTCAAAAATGTAGTTTGAAACTTGTGTTTACCCTTTCAGTCAAAGAGCAATGAATTTCAGTCCACAATCTAGTATTAGACATATTCATTAAATAATGCAGGTTAATTCAAAATATGGAAGGTTAAGATAAATTTAGCCTGAATTTAGTTCAGCACCTCACTCACGCACCATTATTGCCTTTTTCATTGCATTTCAATCTAGATTTACCTGTTTTTTTCATTTAGTTCATACTTTCCTTTGACCCCCATTGTCCATATGCAAATTATTTTAGTTTTCTACCCACACAGCAATTGATGCAAAATTGAAGCTGAGCAAAAGTTTGCACTGAAATATGCTTGCATCACATTTTTGTGTTGGGTATCATCGACCCCTTTGGTTTCCCCCTGGTTTTTTGTGCATGTTGTTTTTGGTGAACTGCACAGCATGAATCCTTGCATGTATGCACATACTGCCTTGACTGATAAGGGTAAGAACTCTCAAAGATGTGTTTTATTCACACAAATTAAGAAATTCTGAAAAAATAAAATAATGTTATGATATTTAAATAAAATGTCTCTTTTTTTCCAAAGTCAAACTTTAGTATAATTTTAAATAAAGTGTAATCTAAATCACTGTAATGTGTTGAGTATTATTTCCTCAACTAAAGCCAGATATTACATCAGAATGTATATTTATGTGTAGATCATTTTGGAAATGATTTATCTTCCATAGGTAGTGAGCCATCTAGAACTGATAATTGTTGATTTTGTCATTATCTACTAACATCACACATTTCTAAGGATCAATCCTCTGTTTGAACCAAATGTTTTACCATGTTTTCTCGCATGATTCTGAGGCTGCATGGAAGATGTTTGCACGTTGCAGTGCACTGGATGTTTAATACAAGAGTAAGTTTGTCAAATTGCCTGTTGGGGAGGAAGCTCCGTTGGTTGGACTGAGAGTACTTTTAGCTGTATCAGCTCAGCTGGGTTACTGCAGTTTGGTCTCTGCTGTGTAAACAAGAGATATGTTTATGTTTTACAACTCTTATGACATTTTCCAGTGCACAGCCATTTTGAATAAGACCTTGTTAAGCAGTATCCTTGATGATTGAACAAGTAATGTGCCTGCACTAATGCTTGTTGTAAAACCCTTACTTCATAGCGGTGGAGATTGACTCTTAATATAAGTGACTTATTCCTATAGATACCCAGTGATGTGTGGTGGTCTAGCCCAGTGATTTTGGAAGATATTGGTAGGCGCAATTGAAATGGTTTGACAAGCCATGTGCCAGAATTACATCCATTTTGCATATTTAGTTGTGTTGAGATAAACAACAAGATAAGTTACAATTTGTTTTTAGAAAGAATAAAAATTTCCTAGCCTGTGAGACATGGTGTAAATTTAAATTTGGTCTTGACTGTCACCCCAAGCTTAATCAAAAACATTGTATTTATGTTTTGAACATCCCCTCACATTATTTATATTTTTGTATTTATCAACTATAGCTAATTAAAAGGTCTTATTAACAGAAGCTCACTTTTCCTAATTTTAATTTACCTCTCCTTACATTTTAAAATGTGTTGTTCCACAACACCCATTTCTCCATCAGCTGCTAAATGTTATTTAAAGAAATGTAATTACTTCACTTAAATAAAGATGTCTTAGAAGTCGACTCAAATGAACTTACACACACACATGTGCAAGGTCCCATTTAAGGTCCCACATCAGAGAAAATAGCCACTCTGGCCCCTCTTTCCAAAGTCCTTATCCAAACTGTTGGGCTCCTCCCCTTGCATAGCCCCATACTCTAACATAAAATTTCCCTCAAACACCTTCTTTTAGGAGCCCATCTGAAGATGTTTTGAGGAAATCCCCCCCTCAAGTCCTACCACCCCCTTCCCCCAAAATAGGCCGTTCTACTGCCTCTCCTTCGCTCGGCCGCTCTGGTTCGGCCCCTGCAACGCCCCTAGCCCCACGCAAGAAAGTTGTCGTGCCAACTGAATATCAAGACACAGTACCAGGAGAGTTTGAGGAGAAGATTAAGCAACCCAAATCCTCAGGCATGTCTCAGAGTAGTGCTCAAGACTCTCGACCCCAGACCCCAGTCAGTGAATATTCCCGTAAGGAACTTACACCTCGACCCTCACCAAAACTGACAAGAACTAGCTCCAAGATCTTTGAGAAGGTGCGAGTCTTTGAAGAGCGCAGAAGAAGTATCGATAACCCAGAGGGATCCATATCTGGACGTTCTTGGGCTGGATTTAATAGAGCCTCGTCTATTGACTCTGATGAGGGAGGGAGCCGTTTGGGAATATCGAGGGAGAGCTCCAAAGAGGACCTCCGTGAGGCTCTGAAAGCAGACGCAGCCCAGAGAAGGTCTGTGTTCAGACAGCGGGCTGCTTCCCTGGAGGACAGACCCCGCTACTCCCAGAAGGTACAGGACATTGAAAACAAGTTCACAGAGGAGCTCCAGAGAATCAAAAAGCTTGTGGGTAAACCACATATGAAGAAGTCCTTCTCAACAGAGCAGCTCTCAACTTATTACAGGAGTAGGCAGCCTGAAAGGAAGCTAGAGCCCATCCCACCTCAGGTTCTTCAAAAACTGCAAGATCGAGAGCGTGCTCAGCTAGAGCAAGAAAGGAGAGAGAAGGAGCAAGCCAAAGAACGATCGCTGCCAAAATCACCATCTCGCAAGCGAAAAGACCAGCTGATGCAAAAACCATTGGAAAAAGTTGAAAGTGATCGCTCTGTCCCAACCACCAAGATGGTTAACATGTCCCCTCCAGAAGCCATGTCACTCTCTGATTTACCTGGACAGAGATCTCCAAGGCTTGTTTGTGGCCCAAGCCCAAGCCGAGAGAGTCCTCGAAGGTCTCCAACTGTAGATTTTACTGCCATGGCTGAAGAGCGCTCTCGAGGAAGAGCTGAATCTCCATCCAGAAATGTCTTTGAGATGACACTACGCAAGGTGGAGCCAAGGCCTGCAAGTCCACTGGTAAAGAGGGTTGTTCGTGTTCAGGAAGTTCCACAAGCAGAAGATGAGTTCATACATAGGAAGACGCCAATAGAAGTCACATTGAGAAAACTGGAAAGACGGCCTGAAAGTCCTCTGGTGCAGGGAGAAACTGTAGCTATTCAAGAAAGCCTTGTCCAAGCTCCCCCAAAACTTCCGAGATTGTCTTGGTCTTCCATGTCTGAGGAGAAGAGGGAGCTGGATGTGAATCCTCTGCCACCAGCACTTAAGCTTACCATACCAAAAATAATTGTTGAAGAGGAGCCAATGGCGATGGACACACCCACAGTTAAGAGTGATAAGACTGTGAAAATTGGCACTGGTAAAGAGGAAAAATCCCAGAGAAGCAGAGGAAGGGGACGACGACAACGACCCATGTCCCCGGAATTTGGTAAGATAAGCAAAAAATATAAAGAAAATTCTTGGCCTTTGATTTATAAAGACAGAAGTTGAGAAATGTTGAGGCAAATGTGTTTTGTAATGTTCTGTACCTCACATTCAAATAGGATTACATTTGATGATACCACTATTCTACTGACACTCATCTTTCGATAGGACAAATAATATCTGACATATCTCTTGTTACAGAATCGTCAGATGACTCATATGTGTCTGCAGGAGAGGATCCGCTAGAGGCCCCTGTGTTTGAGTTTCCACTGCAGGACACTGTGGCCTCCACTGGAACAGAGGTGCTTTTAAAATGCATCATCAGTGGCACCCCTCTCCCGGAAGGTAAGTTCTTTATCGTTGACATAAGAACTTTACACAGAACCTTTAACATCTTGTGTACCTGACTTAAAACTGCAACATATTAACATTGCAGGATGCAGTAATTGTATTGTCACTGTTGATTCTAAATAATTTACTCAAAAAATGCAATCTGTGAAGGCTAAGCTTGTTATCCGACATTGTGCAAAAATGCCTTTCACTGCATTCCAAAGTTCAAGTTTGGGGAACTCTCACTTGTTAATATATTTATTGACATCATATCTTGTTGAAAATATTCATTGCAAGGTAAGAAGTAATTTAGGAATTTTGTGCCCTTGATGGGACTTTTGCTCATATGTTTAGACATCAACGATTGAAATTTTGTTTCTGGAGGAACAAAATAACAAAGCAATGTGTTTTTATATATAGTTTCATGGAAGAGAGACAACACTGAGATCAAGAACAGCCCAACTCATGTGGTCAGAGTAGAGGGAGAGCGGCACTCTTTGCTCATCAAATGGACAAAGCCAAGTGATGCAGGGACATACACAGTTAATGCTACCAATGAAGTGGGCAAAGCCTCTAGCAGCGCCACCCTATTCATCAAATCAGGTGATTGAGTCTACTTGTGTGTCCTTTTGTAACAGACATTCACACTGACAGTGATTAAATTCACCAGTTACCATTCACTTTCACTGTATGAAAAAAAAAAAAAAATGCAATGAAATTGAATGGTGCCTGACATTATCATTCTGCCTAACATATCCTTTTGTGTTTCACAGAAGAAAGTCAGGTTTTTTTTTAGTTTGGTGATTTAGCCCTTAAATGACTTCAGGCAGCTTTTTCGTTGCAAATCGCTGTCAGTGTAAACATCCTTTTAGAGTGATAATCTGCTGTCCTGCCAGAGGAGAGCTATTAGAATAAAGCAAATCTCTTAAATTTTCATTAGACAGAAGTCTTTGTCAGAAGTATCAGGATTTTAAACATATTTTGACACTTGCCTTGAGCCAAATATTTTGTGTTATACTGCTGAAAATAATGCAGAGAAAAGCTGCATGTAAATGTTTTTGGTAAATATTTCTGAGCAGCGAGGGTGAGCATATTGTGCATTTCCAGCCTCAGTTGAGGGGGTGGGAGTTTGAAGGGTAACATATGTGATTTTAGAGGAGTGAATTTTAAAACCTTCAGATATCTCAGTGGGATCAAAGGATGAGGGAGTGAGTCACTCCGTCAACATGTAGCCCTGCAGGGAAGAGGTTAGCTATCTTTGTATTGTTTTTTTTTTAATCACCATAAGGGCAAATTAGTCATTACATTACCCAAAACACTTTCCATTTTGCCTCACTATCACCTCTTGTTTGGTTTGACATTCCCTCTCTGTTTTTTTCTGTGCTTGTCTGTTCTCTCCTTCGCTCCTGGAGATCTCCAGTTCTCCAACCACGGTTTCTCCTTGATAGTTACCATAGCAACCCAGAGGTTAAATTCAACATCATGAATTGTTTAAAGGGATAGTTCACCTAAAAATGAAAATTCTCTCATCATCTACTCACCCTCATGCCATCTCAGATATGTATGACTTTCTTTCTTCTGCTGAACTCAAATGGAGATTTTTAGAAGAATATCTCAGCTCAGTAAAGCACTTACTATAGCAGTGAATGGGGCCAGTCCAAAAACTCTCAAAGTATGCTAAAAAAATTCTCAAAAGTATAGCCACAAAACATAAACCTTGAACCCGGAACATTCCTTTAATTGCAATATGTATGCTTTTTTTTTGTTTGTTTGTTTTTTTTTTTTTGTAGTATTATATGTGTGTGTGTGTGTGTACTTTGTATGTATGTGTAATAAGAGAAAATATATCAATTTCAGCTATTGGGCTGTTAATAAATTGAAGCGGCAGTAATGAAGAAATTGAGTTGGGCAGACAAATTATACAGCATTAATATTCACTACTGAAAACCTGTTTAGAACATTTTAATTTGATTTAATTTAGCATTATTTGGTTTGCGATAGCACATGACATGGGTCTTGCGATGTTGAACCTTTCTAGAAAATTTAGTTGAAATTAGATTGTTATACAGATTACAATTCAGACAATGTTATCTTTTTCTTTACCTATTACACCCATTATACAGTATGTGCTCCATTACAAAAATTGAGGATCAAATGAGGTTTACAGAGATACCAAAGTTCATGTTCTAATATTCTCCTATGTTCACATTGGTTTCTGGTTATGGTCAGAAAGAGAAGGCTTTGCCTTATTAGGGCGGTGAATACTGGGTGTATTTTTAGCTCTCCTTCCTCCATGAAACAATCTCTCAGTAATCACATAAATAGTGGATCCTTCTATTATTTCATTGACAGTATGTTTTTAAAGCTTGCTGTTGAATGTTGTTGCCAAGTAGGTCCATATTTTCCATAAAAACACTGCAGCACATGTTGTTTCTGAGAATGCCAGGAATCCTTTTATTGACAGATGAAATACATGTACTTTACAGTTCAATATACCGTAGTAGGCTCGCTGAGCTACGGTAAAGCGGATAGAGAGTTTGTAAGATGCATATAAATAGGATGGTTGCTATGAGAAGTATTTTATGGCAGTTCCTTTGACTTGAATGGAAAAAAGGGAGGACATCTGCATGTTTGTGCGGATGTGTATGTGAGAGGTTGTGTCTTATCGAAAGTGAGAGAGGCAGAGATAGAGCGAGAGAGACAGATTCTCTACACTAGATTACCGTTTAAAATCTGGGGTCATTTACTAAGGTGCTGACATAAAGTATTTACACAAAAGTCAGGATTGGACATGCATTGGAGCCCTTGGTGTCGGCTTAGTACATGGCCAAGATCTGGCTAAAGGTTCATGGCCAGGTAGGTTTGTGTTGAAATGTACGTTCAAGAATTTGCATGTTGGAATTTCCAAATGATGATACTATAATACATAATTTGACCAAGCCTTCATTTTCCTTTTGTTTTAAAATTTCAGCCTACTCATAGATGATCTGTTTGATAAGTAGTATGCTGTTTTCTCTAGTTTTAATCACTTTCTTTGAGCTCTTGTTGTTCATGTAAATGTCATAGCTTTGAAATTAGAATCACGCTGAGTTCAGGGGAATGTATATGCTGTAAGTAGTTGTAAGAGGAGACACTGTCTATTTTTTCTCTTGGTACATACACTGCACGCTGTGGCTTTAGGCCTCTCATGACAAATGGTTTCAAGTGTTTACACGTGTACCTTTTTTAAGGAATGAGTGTCAGTTCTCTGACTTATTTTTGTGTGTTCATTCTAAGTCAACATCAGCAGTTTTGGGGAGAATGGATCCATGAATGCATCTTAAAGATCCCATGAAATTGGATTAAGAGTGCAGTTTTCTTTCATGTGTTTACATATTTCCTATTGAATCAGGGAGTTGGGGCAGGAAATGCAGTTTTAGTTTGTCACAGCCATTAAACCATAATTTTTTACTTGCTATTGCTTGTCTCTGACAGGTGGTATTAGGGGAAGGGACATTTTCGTTCTAGTGAGCAGGTGATTGGACAAAAATTTGTACATGCCCCTAAGATGAGTCATCAGTATTTTTGGTCTGAAATTTAAATCTGCTAAAAGTGAATTTTCAACTTTTAAGCATATCCAATTATATAGATGCCCTCAAAGCTTACAGACATGAACTAAAAGCTACAAAACTTGGATTTAACTTCAGTCTATGACAAAAAATTATTTTGACCCACTTTATATTAGGTGTCTACTACTATGTCTACTACTAACTAATATGTACCTAAACATTTGATACAAGTAAATTATTATGCACCAATGTTTTGTTGCATTGTACTTATATGTTTAGCATCTGCATTTAATTACATCTGGAGTTACACTGTTAACCTTACCCCAACCATAAACCTAACCCTAAAGGCCCAGGTATACTTCGGTTAACTGCGTTCTGGATCAGATCGCACCTGGTCGACTGCATTGCTTTCCTGAGTATACTCCATTGACCCTAAGGGCAGACGGATGCGTTCGACGCATGCGTACTACGACTGCTTTGTGATTGTCTTTTAGTAGAGTTAATGGCCGGTGCATGCGGCAACGATGTGCACAGACGATGACCGCGGTTGAGAAAATCTAGGTGGCGAACGGTCAGGCCGCGCGGACTGGCTGATGATGAAATTTACATGCGTGGAGCCATCAGTAACGCTGACAACCGAAGTATACTCAGGCCTTAACCCTACCCGTACCCCTACTCTTAAATCTACCCTACCTTAACCTCAGTAGTGGCAGATGTGAATCTTGTTAGAATTTTGCAGATCAACATGTACTGTAGTTACACAATAAAAATATTTTAATGTATGTGTTTTAATGTTAGTTAAAGACACCTAATGTAAAGTGGGACCAATTATTTTAGTAATTTCAGAGGGTCATAACAGTTACAGTGTTGTGTGGTCCAAGCAAAAATGTATTGTTGCACAGAAGCCAATCTGGGTCCAGTTTGGCATTTCTGTTTATAAGTCATGTAATTAGTAAAATTACAAACTCACTTGAATACACTTCTGACCATCTAAACGGCACAGAAAATATTAAAAAAAAATGTACTATACAGTTAGGTTCTCTTCTGAGAAAATCCTGTTCATACCCTATTTTGGTGATGCTTTTGAAGGCAATCTGTTCCTAATGCTGGTATTCACATTGTCATTGGACTTTTCTGAGATTTGATTTGGGATTACTACAGTGCTCATTCTTGTCTGGGATGCTGGTTTGTATTCACTCCATGTCTCTCACCGCTCACCTCTGTAATCCATTTCTCTATTGTTTCTATAAAAAGTAGACGTGAAAAGTAAATAAATAAATGTGCTCAGATGAATGGTGATTATATTTGGTGATACTATGCTCCTGTAGCCTAGCTGGTAGAGCAAGGTGCTGGCATTGCCAAGGTCATAGGTTCCATTCCCACACAAACTGATAAAATGTATACCTTTATAAAAGTGTCTGCCAAAAAAGCATAAAAGTGATGTATACTGTATTTGCTACATATTTGCCCAAGTGCGTAGATGTGAGTTTACAAATTTGGAAGTATTGCTTGTAAAATCCATTCCAATCCTATTGTTGTTTCTCTCAGAGCCCAATCAGGACCAGCGCGGGAATCTCGGTGTGCCCATGGACGTCAGCAGTCCAATCACATCTGACGAGGAGTACCTCAGTCCTCTTGAGGAGGGAATGGATTTTTCGTCTTACAGGGGCCCTGAGCCGAGGAAGATCGTGGACACACGATTCAAGGAGCCTCCAGCCTTTCAGGTGTCTGAGAATGGGACAGAGTTGCTAAAGGGGTCATATCATAAGGAATAAAATTGAGATAAGAGAGTTCATTATACTTAACATACTGTTATTTTAGAACTCAGAACTCAAAACTCCCTCTGCAGTGAAAAAAGAGAGTGCTGTATCTAATTTTGCATATCAAGAGTGCATTTACATAGAAAGCAAAAAATAAATAAATATCCTTTTCAATTCTAAGGGTGGAAAATGGTCATCAAAATCTAATCTAAATTATATGTTTTTGGGCTAAAAAAAGCTTTACTAACAACATAAGAGGACCTCAAGGGGAAAAAATAAATAATAAAACATTTATGATATGACACATTTAAATACGAGATCAAAATAGATAATTGTCAGCACATTGGTATTTGATATTTTTAGTTTCCATAATCTGTTCAAAACAAACAAACAAACAAACAGGTCTCTGTGTGTTTACCAACATAACAGGCTGTTCTTGGAGACCAAACAGTTATAGAGGGTCAAGAGGTGACCATGTCTGTTCGAGCGAGTGGACAGCCTAAACCCATGCTTTATTGGTACGTTTCAGAATCTTTAAATGATCCAATCTAAGTACCTTTATTGAATTCTCATGTTCTCATATGATCTTTTTTTGAATATTCATTATTAGTTTTTACTCTAGATTAGACTATTCATAGTATAGATTAATACAGTATTCATTCATTCATTAATAGATGTGTGTGGTATTTACTGTGGTATTTAATTCTTCTTATTTTTATCATTTAAATGTCGTAACTTATTTCCCCGGATATCAGGCTGAGAGACAGAGTGACCATTAAAACAGGTGCACGACATATCGTCCAAGAGACGGAAGAGGGCAACTTTGAGATGATAATTATATCGGCACAGAAGTCAGACACTGGTGTTTACACATGCAAGATCATCAACGAGTATGGAACGAAACAGTGTGAGGGCAAACTGGAGGTGAAAGGTAAGGGATTCATCTAGTCGTGCAGGGTTTGTGTTCATAGGGAATCAAGTCATGGAAACAAAGTGTTTATCGTTCTGCAGTCTTTCTTAATGGTGAAGTGTGTCATTTTTTTTTATATAAATATTAAAAGTAATATATACTGTAAGAAAGCCATTCGTAGCTTGATTTCCCTGAAAAGTGTAAACACTCTGGCTCTGTGGTGCTATCAAAACATTGCTCTGTTTGGTTGAGGATCCCAACCAGCCTAACACAGCAATATTGTCTCTACCAATGGCGTGAGTTTGGGGCAGGACTTACCATTCTGAACACATGGCAGATGTGGGGAGTGTTGGGGAAATCAAGTCTGTTCCACAAAAATTACACACTTCACATTTAAGTATATTTCTGAAACTAATGACTCGAAGGAACAAAATGAGTGAGAAACCCACTAAATAAAAGACAAACTGCATTGTTATTCAGCATATAAACTTTATTATTATCATCACCCTTGCATATACTGTATAATGAATATGACTTTTGAAGTGATTTAATGTAGCATTTTAGTTTTATGTTTGTCCTGTGAGGGAATATATTTGAACACACAATGTGAGGTTTATCGTGATTGTGTTGCCCAATTATATGTGAATCCATTATCTCTGCATTTGTAGAATTTTGTTCACAATTGTGAGCATAAATAATACAGATATTTTAAATCAGTTTTCCTTTAAAGATGAACGGCACAATGAAGATCATAATATAGCCCAAGGCTTTGCATGAACTACAGGTATTAGTAAGTTAATTTAGTATGTTTTTATTCATGTTATGTACATACATTTGCTGTAGGCTAACAAATGAGATACATTGCCCAAGAGCCAATATTTCAAAGGTCACTAAGTTTTAAAAGTTCAAATCAGGAATACTGGGTATAATTTTGAGCTGAGCCATGTATGGATTAAGCTGACACACAGTGTAGTAGCTTGCTGTGCTGTACAATGCAAGCCATTAGCTGACTATGTTTCTCAAATCTGTCACAGATTAAGCACTTACAAAGACTTCAAGCCCTTTGAACCTCTTTGAAATTCTCATATTGATCTTTTCTCTTCACCACTCTTGATTGGTTCATCTGTATCTGTATTTTTTCTTTCAGCTCGTCCAGTAGAACCAGGCCTCGCCATCATTCGGCCGGTGAGGGACATTATGGTGAAGGCTGGTGAGACAGCCCTTTTTGAGTGTCATGTGATCGGCCCACAGGACACTGATGTTGATTGGCTGTCAGATGGGAAACTCATCCAACCAGCTCTTTTGAATTGTAAAATGCACTTTGATGGGAAAAGATGCAGGCTGCTGCTTAACTCTGTACATGAGGATGATAGTGGAACTTACACCTGCAAACTGAGCACAGCTAAAGGTGAGAAGACAAGAAGTCACTTTCACAGACAAGAAGGTGGAAAATGTCATTAAAAGCTAAATTATCACAGTTATGATGAAAAAATGTGAATAACTTTATAAGTGGACCTCAAGAATGCAATGACAAATATGTATGATATGACTCCTTTTAAAGGTTCCATGGGACCTTGTTAAACTGTCTTTTTCCTTTTTCAATTATGTCATATATAGAGGAACTGACCTCCAGTGCCAAACTAAAGGTAATAGCATCCAAAGAGCCCCTCTTCACTCGTAAGCTGGATGTTCTGGAAGTGATAGAGGGTCGCAACGCTCGATTTGACTGCAAGGTCAGTGGGACACCGCCTCCTCAGGTCATCTGGAGCCACTTTGGTATGAATCTAATTCCCTTGAGTACCTCCCAGTGTCAGCCTTTAGTAACTTCAGAAACATGAAGTACATCAAGAAGGTTGGGTCATCTGTGTGTCATGTCTCCAACAGATCATCCGCTGGAGGAGAGCGAAGACATTCGGATCTTGAAAGAAGGTGGGCGGCACTCGATAATTATTTCTCATGTTAGTAATGAAGATGAGGGTCTCTACACAGTAGTTGCGCGGAACGCATATGGACAGGACGAGTGTGCTGCAGAGCTGTATGTGCAGGAGCCCAGGCCAGCAATATCCTCTCAAATGTACGAACCTTGACATATTAATCTAAATAAATAGTTCACCCAAAAAATGTAAATTGTCTTATTATTTACTTAAAGGGATAGTTCACCCAAAAATAAAAATTCTCTCATCCTTTACTCATGTCATCCCAGATGTGTGTAACTTACTTTCTTCTGCTGAACACAAATTAAGATTTTTTAGAAGAATGTCTCGGCTCTGTTGGTCCATTCAATGAAGCTCCAAAAAGCACATAAAGGCAGCATAAAAGTAATCCATACAACTCCAGTGGTTTGATCCATGTCTTCTGAGGCTATATATGGTAGGTGTGGGTGAGAAACATTTCAATATTTAAGTCCTTTTTACTATAAATTCTCCTCCCTGCCCAGTAGGTGACGATATGCATGCAGAATATGAATTGCCAAAAACAAAAGAAGAATGTGAAAGTGAAAGTGGAGATTTATGGTAAAAATGTAATTAAAAATGCGTTGGTTTCTCTCCCACACTTATCATATTGCTTCTGAAGACATGGATTTAACCACTGGAGTCGTGCGTATTACTTTTATGCTGTCTTTATGTGCTTTTTTAACCTTCAAAGTTCTTGCCACCTTTCACTTGCATTAAATGGACCTACAGAGCTGAGATATTCTTCTAAAAATCTTCGTTTGTGTTCTGAAGAAGAAAGTCATACACATCTGGGATGGCATGAGGGTGAATAAATGATGAGAGAATTTTCATTTTTGGGTGAACTATACCTTTAAGTAGATAATCATGTTTGAAACAACATGAGGGTGAGTAATTTCTGGGTAAACTATTCATTTGATCAAAGCACTAAAACCACTGAAATCATTGCATAGTGTTGTTTTGTAATGGTCTTGATGTCTACCTAGGGCAAAGCTGGAAAAGATGCCCTCCATTCCCGAGGAACCAGAAGTGCCTGAGAACGAGATGGAACGCTTCACCATGCCTGATTTTGTCAAGCCGCTCTATGATCTCGATGTGGTAGAGGGCAGAGAGGCTGTGCTCAGGTGCAAAGTGGCTGGCCTGCCGTACCCGACCATCATCTGGTTTCACAATGGCAAGAGGATTGAGAGCACAGAAGACAGGAAAATGACACAATGTAAGCTGATGCCATAATTCAATTCTCTTTTGACATTGTAACCTACTGAGCCCTCCAGAAAGCAGTCTCTGTAGAAATGCAAGTGTTAATACCTGTAAAATTAAGTGTTGTTTGTATGATGACAATCTATTTTCTCTTTGTTGTATTTTCTGCAGTCAGAGACATTCACAGTCTGGTAGTCCGCTCTGTGTGTCACGCCCATGGTGGAGTCTACAAGTGTGTTATATCCAACAAGGTTGGCAAGGCCACCTGCTATGCCCATCTGTATGTGACAGGTGAGTTTAAATCTCAGTGGTTGTCACAGGCAAATTTAAAAAAAGGATTCAAACAATTAATAAATAATACTGTATATGTACGTTTTTTTGTTTTTTTGCTGTCCTAAATTTGTAAGCATATACACTGTACAAAACATACAGAGTTTGCTCTTATGGAAAGAAATTGGTAGTTTAATTCACCAAAGTGGCATTCAACTGATCACAATATACAGTCAGGACATTAATAATGTGAAAAATTACTATTACAATTTGAAAAAAATTTTCAGAACTTCTTAAACTACTTCAAAGTGTTCTCATCAAAAAATCCTCCATGTGCAGCAATGACAGCTTTGCAGATCCTTGGCATTCTAGCTGTCAGTTTGTCCAGATACTCAGGTGACATTTCACCCAACTCTTCCTGTAGCACTTGCCATAGATTTGGCTGTCTTATCGGGCACTTCTCATGCACCTTACAGTCTAGCTGATCCCACAAATGCTCAATGGTGTTAAGATACATAACACTCTTTTCCAATTATCTGTTGTCCAATGTCTGTGTTTTTTTGCCCACTCTAACCTTTTCTTTTTGATTTCTGTTTCAAAAGTGGCTTTTTCTCTGCAATTCTTCCCATAAGGCCTGCACCCCTGAGTCTTCTCTTTACTGTTGTACATGAAACTGGTGTTGAGTGGGTAGAATTCAATGAAGCTGCCAGCTGAGGACATGTGAGGTGTCTATTTCTCAAACTAGAGACTCTGATATACTTATCCTTTTGTTTATTTGTACATCTGGCCTTCCACATCTCTTTCTGTCCTTGTTAGAGCCAGTTGTCCTTTGTCTTTGAAGACTGTAGTGTACACCTTTGTATGAAATATTCAGTTTTTTGGCAGTTTCAAGAATTGTATAGCCTTCATTCCTCAAAACAATGATTGACTGATGAGTTTCTAGAGAAAGCTGTTTCTTTTTTGCCATTTTTTTACCTAATATTGACTTAAGACATGCCAGTTTATTGCATACTGTGGCAACTCAAAAACAAACACAAAGACAATGTTAAGCTTCATTTAACACACCAAATAGCTTTCAATTGTGTTTGATATTTAGCGGCAAGCCATTTTCTAGTACCAAATTAGCAATTTAGCATGATTACTCAAGGTGTTGGAGTGTTGGCTGCTAGAAATGGGGCCTGTCTAGATTTGATCAAAAATTACTTTTTTCAAATAGTGATGGTGTTGTTTTTTTACATCAGTAATGTCCTGAATTTACTTTGTGATCAGTTGAATGCCACTTTGGTGAATTAAAGTACCAATTTCCTTCCGAAACAGCTAAATCTGTGCATTATTCCAAACTTTTGGCCACCAGAGTAATTCTGGTTCTATATGCTCTGTCTCCCAGCAAAAAGTCTTATTTCATTCCACTAAATGGTAGCAAGTACTAGGAAAAATACTTTTTCCTCTGTCACCTTCCATCACAATATACAGATCTGAAATGTACTGTAGGTGTCTCTCTAACACTGCTGAGCACTTGCACCACAGACATCCAGTCTGGTTTAGATCGCATGCATGTTCCACACTGTTTTATCGAATATCTCAGCCTCTGAGTGGACTACAAGGGAAGGTTCAGCCAAAAATTGTAATTGTTATCATTTACTCACCCTCATGTTGTTCCATACCCATTTGACCATTTTTCTTCTGTGGAACACAAAAAGAGATGTTAGGCAGAAGGTTTGGGACTGACAGCCTCACTCACAAATTGCTTTCAATGTAAGTGAATGATGACTGAGACTAATATACTGCCTTACATCTCTTTTTGTGTTCCATGGAATAAAGTCTTATGGGTTTGGAACAACATGAGGGTGAGTAAATTATGACAACGTTTCCATTTTTGGGTGAACTATCCCTTTTAAATGATTATTCAGGATTGTATAGGATTGTGTATAAGTATTCATGAGAATTGGTGCAAAACCTTTCTGGCACCAAAGACATATTATTTTATTACTCTTTTATTATTTTAGACATACTTCCTGACCCACCCGATGGGGCCCCAGTCATTGAGTCCATCACAGGCAAGACTATCACGCTAAGATGGAAGAAACCTAAAAGACTGGACCCGTCCATTGGTATAAATTATGCATTTTTACTATATTTACAAATTAATTTAGAAACTGTTCTCACTAGCTTTTTCACATTTAAAAGTTTGAATTTCCCCAATGGAAAATGTTTTATAGCTTAGAAGATGTAGTTCTCAGCTATATTTCAGTATAAGTTCTGTATCATTTTTGTCTCAGATGTTTATTTAACTTTTTCTCAGGAGAAATAATAAACAGACATAAATGAGACAATTATGACACATGGAAATAGCATAGAGCTATACAATTGATATGGATTACATAGCTCAGATCATTTGTTCTTAGGAGAAATGTATGAGAAGTGTTCATACTGTATTCTATGACTTTTGATTCTACACTTTGGTATCTTGGCAAATCTGGGTGCAGTTTGAGACATTGTTGAGATGTCCAGTTGCTCGCTATATAATCTCATTGCTGTCTTGGGAAAAAAATCCAGATAGATATATTTTGAGTTATTAACGAGATCTCATATGTGAGTTTTCTTCCCAACAGTTCACTCTCTAGTGGCACTCACTCGGTATAGTAAATGCAATTTCTAAAAAACAGGAAATATTTATAGTGCAACATATTCGTTCTTGACTAATATGAATCTCCTTTCATTTCTTTTAGACATTTCCATGTATGGACACCTGTTAAATATAGCATAAAATATGTTTACTCTAACATTTTGTTTATTGTTTTACAACAATAAAAAAAAATAAAATAAAAAATAAAAGAAATAGCTTTACTGCTGAATTGACTGCTCAAGCCATAAAATGTTATTGTATTTGTTTCAGACTGTCATGAAAACTGTCTCCTTTCCTTGCAGTACGATTGACAAATCAATCTGAATGTTTACTAAATATTGATTATTAAATAATCAGACAAATCCTGTTTCATTTTTCAGTCTTAGCTGTCAAATTTAATATTAAACATTTTGGTTTACACTACCAGTCAAAAGAATGGCTTTACAATAAGGTTCCATTCGTTAACATTAGTTAATGTACTGGGTACGGGTATGGACACATTGGACTCCTTAATGGGAACTCTTTTAATACTTTAACAAGTATTGCAAGTGGCACCTCATGAAGTTGGTTAAGAGAATGCCACGTGTGTGCAGAGCTATAATCTAGGCATAGGAGGGGTACTTTGGAGAACCTAAAATCAAAAATAGTTTTGATTTGTTTGACATTTTCTTGGTCATAACATATGGTAATTGTCAGACTTGCATTTGTGTTATTTTATAGTTTTAATGACTTACTATTATTCTAAACTAATACAAATAAAATAATGTGGTATGTTTCATAATTCCAGATCCTAGCACCCTGATGTATGCTGTTCAGCAGCAGGCCCTGGGGTCAATCCAGTGGACTATTATCGCTTCTTGCCTGAATCAGACCACCTATACCATCAGCAGTTTGTCTAAAGGTGTTCGCTACACCTTTAGGGTGCTATCAATCACCAGCAAGGCCTTTAGCAAGCCGTCGGCCGCCACCAATCCAGTGCAGCTGCTTGATAGAGGTATGCCACAGCAGACAAGGACAGCCACAGACAGGCATGTCAATGAGATGTATGAGGTATTGCAGGACACTGGCTTTTATCTCTCTGTCTCCAGGCCCATACCTCCAGGAGGCTCCTGTAATCACTGACAAGCCAGACATCGTGTATATGGTGGAGAAGCTGCCCTTAAGCATCACGGTCACTCTTAACCACGTAAATGCATCGGTCATCTGGAAGAGGTATTTTGTAATTTGATTGCATTGAATCATTATTGACATGTTACTTTTATATTGTTCCAAATTATATTTTATTATTGAATGTTTTTCACTATTCACATACTGACAGAATCAGCGGCAATCCCTCTTTCTTAAAGGGCCATTATACCTGTCTCTGCAATTAACCGTAAATAATTTTCTTTTGTGTTTGCATTATTGTGTTGTTATTGTGTGATTGTGTTTTCAGAGGGGGAGTGACATTGTCTAACAGACCGGGCCTGTTTGAGGTGAGCATGCCCGATGATGACCAACACACACTGAGGCTGTGCAAAGTGAAGAACAGTGATGTTGGTCAGCTCACATGCACCGCCAGCAACCAGTTTGGCAGTGACTCCTGCATCCTAACCCTGGAAATGGCAGGTGCGTTGCAGTTTTTAGAACCGGAATTGCTGTTTCAGTATTTGTGTTATAACACAAAGCAAGTATATCTCATCGATCGATTTATCCGACTCTAGTGCCGCCAGCTTTTGAGACTATCATGGAAGACCTGGATGTGAACGTGGGCGAGACTCCTCGCTTTGCAGTGGTGGTTGAAGGAAAACCCATCCCAGACATCCTTTGGTACAAGGTGTGTTTTTGCTGCAGTACTTCTACCATTTATTTCTATTGTTTTGCTGCTTGTTATTCTTGGCGAATAGCAATAGAACACATAAAATAATCTTTGAGAATTGATTGTCTATGGAATAGGAATTAGTTTTATTAAGAAATAGTTTTAAAGATTTTGTCCATTGAATGAATTCTGTTCACTGAGGATTACAATTTTCCTTGGATCTTTTGAGATAATAGAGTTCATCATACTATTAAAACATTGTAACTTTCAGATCTCAAAATTTCCTCCCCAGTCCAAAAAGACCATTCATTAAAACTGAGCTGCAAAAACGACTTTTTCCGTACTGCAGTTTACTAACGTCTAACATTACTAACATGACTGGGGGTGGGGCGGGTAAAATGTGTGAAAGCTCACTGTAACTTGGTGATGGTCCTGGCCTTATGTAGCATCTGCCACTGTGCATACCCTTCCGAAAGATGCCAATATTCAGAACAAACATCTGATATTTATTTTAAACAAAGTCCTTGATCATTTAAATCTAATCTAAACAATTTATGCGGCTCATTTCAGGATGGATTGTTATGTGAAAATGTCACAATGTAATGCAGACATTGCAAAGACGGGGGCGGCAAAAACTGCAGCTCACAAGTAAATGCAGCAATGCGATACATCTCATTTAACATTCTATTTTTATTTCTCCTAAAACAGGAATTTTAGGATACACATCTGAAACATAGTATATGCTTAAATAGAACAGAACTCCCTTAAGTTAGAACTTCCAAAAGTAGATGTCGTAGATGTTTGTTGTTCTTCAATTACAGTCACTGAGGGTTTAATTTAAGGTTCGTTCCTCTCTATTACTGAAAACAACTCACTTTCTGGAAGACACTATGACAGTGGTTCTAAAAATGATTAGGTCGCACCACCCATGAAACTAGGTTTTTAATTAATTTATTTATAACCCTAGGCCTACATTGTTCTGCTATTTTATGTATACTTTCTGTTACATAAAAAAAAAAAAAAAAATTCTACTAGGTTTATATACCTGTACTTATTGAACATCTATAAACAGAATAAATACAAAAGTGATACTGATTGCAGGTGCAATATACTGTATAATAACTCAACATAAAATAAGATTTGTCATAATTTACTCACCCTCCTCGATCCAAATGAGTACAACGTTTTTCATCTGTAAAACACAAGATTGAGGGAGGAAAAGATTGTGACTGTAAAGCTCCAGAAGCACATAAAAGCACTATAAAAGTTAATATCACTTGTTCGCCGCATTTCAAGTCTACTGAAGCCGTTCGATACCGTTGTATGGAGAACAGACCAAAATGTAACTGTTACTTCACTGAAATCTTCCTCTTCACCCATTCAAATCTGCTGCACACTTGAGAACATCGTTGCATATGTTTATAATATACAGTATAAGTGCAGCTCAGTGAGCACACCTGACACCACATAAAAGGAGAAAAGGGTAAAGGAAAAGAAATTGCGTGCATTGGTTCTTCCGTTCTTCGGTCATCGTGGCCAATTTGTTGTGAAATTAAAGGAGATTTGAGAAGAAGGCAGTCTTCCGTGCCCACTTTACAATACCTCTGCACCCCCACTTAAAGGGCGCGCCCCACACATTGAGAACCATTGCACCAGGTGATCATACTTTAATCAATATCTTAAGTCAGGCCATGCCCTCTCCTACCTGATGAGCTCTCACTAACTCCCTGTCTGATATTTCCTTTACCCATATCACTTCCCAGGGAGCCTGTCAAAAATACTAATTTTTGCTTTGAAAGATACAAGTGGATGTTTCATTTCGTTTCTCACTGCCCTGTTTCCTCAAACCCACACAAATGCATTTTACATTCAAAGCCCAACACTGAGACGGCTGCTTACTCGATCTTTGCGCTTGTTTTGCTTTGATTTTCAGGGTGACATCCTGCTGTCAGAAAGCAGCCATTTCACATTTGTGTATGACGACAATGAATGTTCTCTAGTGGTGCTGAACACTCAGCCTGATGACTCGGGAGTGTACACCTGTACTGCTAAGAATCTGGCTGGCTCCGTGTCCTGCAAGGCCGAGCTTACTGTTCACACCAGTAAGCACTTTATAAAGTACAATCAAGAGTGTTGTATTTCTAAGTATGTTGATACAACACCTCAGTGTAACACAGTGATCAATCTAGGTGCAATGCAACAAAGCAACAAGTGATGAATCCAGGGTCATCACTTAAAGGGTTAGTTCACCCAAAAATGAAAATTTTATCATCATTTACTCACCCTCATGCCATTCCAGATGTGTATGACTTTCTTTATTTAGCAGAACACATATAAAGATTTTAAGAGAATATCTCAGCTCTGTTGGTCCATACAATGAAAGTGAATGGTGATCAGGCCTTTGAAGGTCAAAAAATTACATAAAGGAAACATAAAAGTAATCCATACAACTCCAGTTGTTAAATCCATGTCTTCTGAAGTAATATGATAGGTGTGGGTGACAAACAGATCAAAGTACTTTTTTTTTTTTTACTCCAAGGTAAGGTCTGATCACCATTCACTTGCATTGTGAGGACTAACAGAGCAGAAATATTCTTCTAGAAATCTTCGTTTGTGTTCTGCAGAAGAAAGTAAGTCATACACATCCGGGATGGCATTAGGGTGAGTAAATGATGAGAGAATCTTCATTTTTGGGTGAACTATCCCATTAAATTCATGAAGCACAATGAATTTCTAAAACAATGAGTAAACAAAATCATTCAAAATGCAGTCCAAAATTAAGAAAAAATAAATATATTTGGGTCTCTTATTTTTTTAAACTTTGGGTTAGGGTTTTATTTTTTATTTTATTTGTTTATTTATTTATTATTATTATTATTATTTATTTTTTATTTTGTATTTTTTTTTTTTTTTTTATTTTACAAAAGTGTCATCAATTAAACTCCAGAGAGGACCTCAGAGTCCCCAACTGACAGTACCTCTGGATAAATTGTATCTCCAATGTAAATCTGAGTTTTTGCCATGATGACTGATATCAAATTTTTTTGGTCTCTTCTATTTCTGCGGTGTCATGCTAATTAGCCCCACCCACAGTGAAATATCATTGGTCTGAAGTCCGGCTCCACATTACTGTTTATTAAACTTCAATTATGTTCTTTATCCATAAAGTTATATAAGACCATGTCCACACTACTCTGTTTTTGTTTGAAAATGTCATTGTTTTAAAAAAGAACAGCGTTTTCGAAATGCTGGAGGAAAACACTGTTCTAGTGTGGATGAGAGGTCTAAATGTAGCGAAATCAAATGAAAAATGAAAACATATTAGAGTGGACCTGGCCTAAACCAATAGCCATGATAGAATGTGAAATCGAACTTGTGTTAGAATGGAGGTGAATGTGTTGAAATTTACATTTCATAAAAACTTAAACTGTTGAACCTACAGTGCATGTGCAGCCTGATCAAGCTTTTTAAAATCAGCTGATGATTGTTTTTGACAATTATTTGTCTGTGTGTGTAGCCAAAAAGGAGATAGACAACTCCATGGAGGATGAGGCATCCATTTTGAGAAAAATGCGGAGGCTCACTGATTACTATGACGTGCACAAGGAAATTGGGAGGTGAGTCATCCACCCGGAGCCTCACTTGGACACACACCATTTATCTCTCAATGATTTCCTCCACCGACCTAGAAACTCAAAGAGCCAACTCCATCAGCTCTCACTGATGACAGATCTCAGGTCTTCAGACTTATCATACACATCTAAGAATCAGCCGAAAAGGGATTCCATTTTCCATCACATCATTAAAAATAGCACAAACGTGTTAGCAATTTTATGCTTCACATTTAGAGAATGATTCAGCCACCTCAGAAGTTGAGGGAAGGGAGTCTCACACAGCCAGACCTTTGACAGAATGGTAAAAAGATTGGCCCTTACTGCAGCATCTTCTGGCCAAGAATCGCCCACTTAGACAGGAAGAGACCATCTAACCAACATGTAGAGTGACCAACCACAGTTATTTTTTTTTCATGTGCCGATAAGCATCATACAGTCAGTGAACGAATTGTGGGTGCTCCATAGGTATGTCAACTAAGGCTTAGACTAAAGATAAGGGCACAAGACCCTTGCAATTTCCCAGGCCCTTGAAGAGACCATATACTGCATACAAGTATTGGGGAAGCTACTTTGAAACTGTAGTTTGACAAGCTACAAGCTACTGATAATTTAAAGTAGTAAAACTACAGTCAAGCTACCCTTTTGAAAAAGTAGTTAGCTACACTACAAGTTACTATCAAAAAGTAGCTAGCTACATTGAAGCTACTTAATGAGGCAATATTTTTTTTTTTTTACAATATTACTATCAAACCAAGAATAATAACAAAATGTACACTAATAACATTTATTAATTAATAAATGTATTAATTAAATACATGTAATGAGTAGTAACATTAATGCATTTAATAATGGCCATAAAATAAAATACAACAGCAAATAAAAATAGAAAAGAATAAAAAAAAGTAAAAAAAATGATACTATACTTCACACTGTGCAGTCATTCTGCTGTGCCCAGGTATAGCCTACTTCCCTAAAGATCTCATTTTTATGACAAACTCTCCTTGGGCTGACGTTTTGTGCTTGTCACATAATATTTAGTATGGATAATATGTAAATAGAGACACAGGGCTTGTTTCTCCCGTCACCTGTGTTCTTGGTAATTTTTCGTATGGTCACCCTATAATAGATAGTCGCATAATAATTAATGCCATAATAAATGATTTCTTTTACCAGTAATTTTATTCATTTAACATGAAAATAGTAGTTAATTAAATGCTAAGAAATGGAAAAAACATGTTATCAATTTGTTATGTAGGAATTGTTTCTCTCACTGCTCCCAATAATGCACAGATAATGAGAAACGAAATAAACATATTCAGAACAGAAAATAAATCCCTCAAAAGGCAATAATAACCTATTTAAAAAGTATAAGAAAATAAAATGGTGTTCTCATTTTCAGATTTACCTGCCCCTGTACGTGTAAAGTAAAACTGTGGATGGTTGCTTTAAAACCATCAGTCTCTTCTTATCCAAGTGAGCCATAATAAGCTGCCAGTAGATGGCGGTAATGCGCAATTTTAGTTTGTTATCTGCAGTTATAAAAGAAGAAGAAGAAAGACCCTGCCTGATTTTGAGCAGCAGCCAGAATATTTTCTGCTGTTCCGTTTTGCCGGTAGAAGTTTAGCTTCTATGCAATAAAGAAGGCTATTAGTTATAATCTGACCAAAACACAATGTAGCATTTGATCGCTCTACACCACTACTTGCGGGAAAAAGTAGTTTGCTACTGGAAAAGTTACAATGTTTTAAAAGCAGCTGATCAACTGTCAAGCTACTGAAAAATGTAATTAAGTTAGCTACTCCCCAACACTGCCACAAACAGAATTCTTTAAGGAATAGTTCCCCCAAAAATGAGAATTCTCTCATCATTTACTTACCCTAATGCCATCCCAGATGTGTATGACTTTCTTTCTTCTGCTGGACACAAACAAAGATTTTTAGAAAAATATCTCAGGTCTGTTGGTCCATACAATGCAAGTAAATGGTGACCAAAACAAGTCAAGTCAAGTCAAGTCATTTTTATTTGTATAGTGCCTTTCACAACACACATCGTTTCAAAGCAGCTTTACAGAAAATCATGCATTAACAGAAAATGTAACTGTAATATCTATAATGTCTTAGAGCCATCATTGTGTAGTTTGATAAAATACGATTGTGAATTGTGTTTAAAAATAAGTAATTAAAAAAATAATTGTATTTAGAAACCCAGTGAGCAAGCTGAAGGCGACTGTGGCAAGGAACACAAAACTTCATAAGATGTTGGTTAATGGAGGAAAAATAACTTGGGACAAACCAGGCTCACTGTGGGGGCCAGTTCCCCTCAAGCTAACATCATGAATATAATGCCAATATTACTTAATTATGTATAGTGCAAGTCTTGGTTTAAAATTAGTAAACTAAGTAAGTGTTAAGGGTCAGTGTTTAAACAGATATTTTGTAAGAACTGTAAGATTAATGACTAATGTCTTTGAAGTTTATCCTGGATTAACTGCAGAAGTTCACATAGATGCATTGTCCTTTGTTAGTTGGCTGATGAAGGGTTTTGTTGGCAATTAATTGATTGTCTATGTATTCCATTATAAGAGTGTAGTCCATCATTAGACCGAGGTGATGCAGGCAGAGATCAGTGAGGTGCATCGCAGTTTAACCGGCTGGTAATTTCGGTGAGGTCTATCCTAAATCCAAGGTTCAGGTAATGGCATATGATGTATGATGTATGTCTTATGGTTGGAGTTGGCATCAGTTCATCCTCTGAAGTCCATCGTAATAGACTGAAGTGATGTTTGGCTGGCACTGGCTGCATATAGTCATCATCACTCAGAGACATGTAGCAGTGGAGTCCAACACGAAGCAGGAACAGAGCTGGATCCAACTCTGGTGACCTCAGGATAGGAGTCCCGAAGTTGAGACAGGGATACAAATAGAATAATATTAGCATAGATGCCATTCAATTTATTGCAGAGTTATAGATCATGATACATTTTTCTGGTTTCTGGTTCTGGCAGACCTAACTAAAGCAGCCTAACTGTGAGTTGAAGGATAAATTAGATGTATGCCTGGCTAAATAGATGAGTCTTTAGTCTAGACTTAAACTCAGTGAGTGTGTCTGCATCTCGAACAGTGTTAGAGAGACTATTCCATAGTTTAGGAGCCAAATATGATAAGGATCTACCTCCTTTTGTGGATTTTGATATTCTAGGAACTATTAACAGGCCAGAATTTTGCGATCGTAATGAACATGATGGAATATAGCATGGTAGAAGGTCACTGAAGTACTGCAGAACTGGACCATTCACAGCTTTGTACGTAGTTAACAGAATTTTAAAATTAATACAAAATTTAACAGGTAGCAAAAGTAACGATGATAAAATGGGGCAAATATGATCATATTTCTTGGTTCTAGTCAGCCCTCTGGCTGCTGCATTTTGAACCAATTGAAGTTTATTTATTGGTCTTGCTGGACATCCTCCCAGTAATGCATTATAATAATCTAGTTTTGAGGTCATGAATGCATGAATTAGTCTTTCGGCATCAGCAACAGAGAGCATGTGTCGTAATTTAGCAATATTTCTTAGGTGGAAGAATGCTGTTCTACAAACATTGGTAATTTGATTTTCAAAGGACAGATTGGTATCAAATATAACACCTAAGTTCTTCGCTGTTGAACACGATGTAACAGTACATCCATCGAGAGTCAAATAATATTTTAGCGGCTTGTTTTTAGAGGTCCAATAATTAGTACCTCTGTTTTGTCGGAATTGAGTAGAAGGAAATTTCTGGCCATCCAGTCATTGATTTCATTGATTTCATTGATACACTCTGCTAATTTGGAGAATTGTGAAATTTTGTCAGGTTTTGAAGAAATATAAAGTTGAGTATCATCGGCATAACAGTGGAAACTTATTCCACGATTCCTGATAATATCTCCCAGGGGAAGCATATGCTGTACAAGGAGAAAAGCAGAGGCCCTAAAACTGATCTCTGTGGCACTCCATATTTAACTTTTGTTTGGTTTGACAATTCCTCATTTACATAGACAAAGTGGTAGTGGTCTGCTAAATAGGACCTAAACCATGCTAATTCAAGTCCACAAATGCCAACATAATTCCCTAGCCTATTCAAGAGAATGTCATAATCTATCGTGTCGAAGGCAGAACTAAGATCTAAAAGCACTAGAAATTAAATGCTGCCGTGATCAGATGATAAGAGCAAGTCATTTGTAACTCTGATAAATGCAGTCTCTGGACTGTGATGGGGCCTAAATCCTGACTGAAATTGTTCATATATACTATTTCTTTGTAGAAATGAACATAGTTGGGAGGACACTACATTTTCTAGTATTTTCGACATAAACAGGAGATTTGAAATCGGTCTATAATTTGCCAGTTCTCCAGGATCAAGTTGTGGCTTCTTAATAAGTAGTTTGATAACTGCCATTTTAAAGTTTCTTGGGACATGTTCTAAGGATAGCGAGGAGTTAATAATATTAAGAAGAGGTTCTGAGATTACAGGGAATACCTCTTTTAAGAGCTTAGTTGGTATTGGATCTAACATACATGTGGCTTTCGATGTTTCGATAAGTTTTGTTAGCTCTTCATGACCTATGAAAGCGAAGGATTGAAGTTGCATGTGACGGAAATTATGAGACACTATTTTCTGAGGTACTGTGACAGATGATTGCATAATTCCAATTTTATTTCTGATTATTTAAATTTTATCAGTAAAGAAATTCATGAAGTCATTACTATTGTGCTGCAACGGAATATCTGGTTCAGTTGAGGCTTTATTCCTAACCAATTTAGACACAGCACTGAATGGTGTACCATGGTGTGGGGCTTTTTTCTTTAATTTTCTTTAATCGAAGGGGGGCGACACTATCGAGAGTGCTAGAGAAGTTGAAGTCAAAACTGAAAAGAACCTAGGATTGTTGTGGTTATTTTCTATGAGTTTGCTAAAATTTGCTGACCTGGCAGCTTTTAGTGCCTGTCTGTAGCAACAGACACTATCCTTCCATGCACTGCGAAATGCCTCTAATTTTGTATTCTTCCACTTGTGCTCCATTTTCCGAGCTGCTTTCTTGAGAGCGAGTGTGATCATTGTACCATGGTGTGGGGCTTTTTTCTTTAATTTTCTTTAATCGAAGGGGGGCGACACTATCGAGAGTGCTAGAGAAGTTGAAGTCAAAATTGAAATGTCTCTGACTTCCTGTCTTCTACAGAACACAAATGAATATTTTTAGAAAAATATCTCAGCTCTGTATGTCCATACAATGCAAGTGAATGGTGACCAAAACTTTGAAGCTCCAAAAAAGCACTTAAAGGCAGCATTAAAGTAATCCAAATGACCCCAGTGGTAAAATCCATGTATTCTGAAGTGATCAAATTGTTTTTGGGTGAGAACAGACCAAAATATAATTTTTTTTTTTGTTTGTTTTTGTGGTGGTGGTGGTGAAAACTGACCAAAATATAAAAAAATTTTCACTATTAAGACTATATAATTTTTCACTCTGAGTATACGTCAAGCCCAAGGAAGTGTAATCCTGCTTGAAATCATGATCGTGACTAGAGACTGCATTGGCAAGATGTACAGTGAAAAATGAGTTATATTTTGGTCTGTTCTTGCCCAAAATCGATTAGATTGCTTCAGAAGACATGGATTAAATCACTGGAGTCTCATGGATTACTTTTATGCTGCCTTTAAGTGCTTTTTTGGAGCTTCAAAGTTTTGGTCACCATTCAGTTGCATTGTATGGACCTACAGAGCTGAGATATTCTTCTAATAATCTTTGTTTGTGTTCTGCAGAAGACAATTTTGGGTGAACTTTTCCTTTAATAAGGTAATAACAGGTTATGTATTGAGAAACCTCCTGGTTCCCCATGTAAATTTACTCCTCAAACAATGTTAATTTTGATCCTCATGAAACAGATTAGCATCAATGTGGCTATGAAACTGTGCCGTGTAAGATGGTCAAAGCCACACTGTCATAGGGAGGGTTATTTGTTTGACACAATAGTACAGTAAACGCTTAGCTGGGCGGAGAGGAGTGCAGCTATTGTGGAGCAGTATCTCTGCACTGCATGCTGTCGCTCCCTCTGTGCTGTAATTATAATCTTCATGGCTGGCTGCCTCCGTTCTATTAAGACCCGAATCTAGGATCCTTCTGGCTGCTGTTGCTATTGCTAATCCTGGAGGCATATACATATATACAATGCAAACAGACATATGCTGCAGAACTACAAACATAATATGTAACACACAGTATTGCACACAGTGAGAATAGAAGGCTATGATTACACAATTGCATAGAGGTAAGTGTAAAGTTAATTGAGGGGTTGGCATTGTGCTACATTAAATACACAGATGAAACTAAAATAACTGAAAATCACCAATTTGTATTTCATTTCTATTAACAGTACTTTCATTTCATTTGTGTTATGATTTACAGGTATTGCAAAATATTATTACTGTGAATGGCCATATATCTTTATCTAATTAGACTGTTCATTTTTTACAATTAAGTGTGAAATTTCTGCGCCACTAGCATTACCAAAATGAATTGTCAAAATTATGACTGTTCAAACACTTTTACCAAACACTTCCCCATCTGCTATTGGTTAGACAAACTAGTAGTCCCACCCCAAATTCATGCCATTCGTTGAAACATTGTTACTACAGTATGTTGAGCCACTCAAACAAAACGATGTTCAAAGCATCATATACTGAAGCCACAGTGTTCACACTTTTCAGGGAAATGAACCCACAAACAACTTAAAGGTGCACTCAGTAATTGTATTTTTGTTGTCTTGGACTTACACTGACACCTAGGCCTGGATAGAACATCATTCAAACGCAAAAGTTTTCAGTTACGGATGCCATTGTAGAAATTCACTATTTACAGTCAGCCGTGATTAATTTAATCCATGAATGAAAGTGTCCAATAACAGGACAGTTACTGAGATTAAGCGAGTAGTATTGGGCTGGTCATGTGATCCTAACATGGCAGCCCCCATGAGGGGACCATCTCTATGTAGAATAAAACAACTTTCATAAACTTACTGATATGACTGGAGTCTTCATCTCATGTGAGTGGTCATGTTTTTATACATGTGTTTCAAAATTAGTAAAAAAAAAAAAAAAAAAAAAAAGTTTAAATAAGTAAATGAGCACTAATTACTTTTGGTAAATAAACCATATATCAGTAGAAGATGCAAAAAACAGGAGGGTAGATATTTGCTTACATATGATCATATATGATGACATATATCAGTGCAAATGACATAAGAGTCATCATCTTTTTATTACAGAATCAAGGTATTTCTCAGCTGATTATTAAAACACCTGTCTATTTGCTGTTAGACCAATAAATAAACCATTATTTCACTTCATCTTCAAGTCTTTTCCCCCCAAAAAAGTACTTATTTTTTGTTTGACATGATGTTTGTTTTTCCCCCCTCAGAGGGGCATTCTCATATGTGAAACGAGTGACACAGAAGGTGGGAAAGAAGGAATTTGCAGCCAAGTTCATCTCGGCTAGAGCTAAACGGAAGGCCTCTGCTCTGAGAGAGATGAACATCCTGTCTCAGTTGGACCATGAGAGAATCCTCTACTTCCACGATGCCTTTGAGAAGAAGAATGCTGTCGTCATTATTACAGAGCTGTATCCTTGTTTTACATCTCTGAGAGCTTTAGGAATCACCAATCATAAAAGCATTTTTAATGATGTTGGCTTGACAAAGCAAATATACTCTTATTATACAAACTTGGTTTTGGCTTCTATTTTTTTTTTTTTTTTTTTTCAAATTCCAAAATTTGAGTTTGAAATCCCAATTTCCAAAATTTTAAGCTGCAATTCTTCCTAGAGCTTTCAAGCTACATCCACCTTACTTGGCACAGTCCTTCAGCCTGCTCTGACTCAAGTTGCTTTGTCTTTTCTAACTGATCAGACTAACAATTTTTTCACAGTGGATGATCAAATATCCTTAAATTTGCTGACTTGCAGATAAGTGCCTGCAATGAATTTGCTCTTTTGAAGCAATTAATTTGCACTTGTGTAATCTGTACCTCTTTTCCATACCGTATTTATCTTGTGTACCATTTTTATAAATACGTAAAATCTCACACCTGCCAAAGTCATCTGCTCAGTATCATTTCAGAGTGCATTGATTCGGTCCATCTGCACTTTGACTGTCACAAACAGTTTAAGTCAGAGTCTCCAGGGAAGCCACACATACTGCAGAGAAGACATCTTTCATAAAACATGCACATACATAGATACACATGTATGTCCAGCCATGCACAATAACATATGCACAATAACATTTGCTTTTCACACATGTTAGCGGTGATGAGTGGATCACAGGCTTTACCCAGGCACTGTTATTGCCTTTGACAATATGAAAAGATGCCACGAGGAGCTTCTGGAAAGGCTAACAAAGAAATCAACAGTAATGGAGTCAGAGGTGAGTGAACCAGTTTGATCTTTCCAAAGTAGCAAGAAAAGTGGCAGACCATGTCTGAACACATTATTCTTTAACATAGTTTGACATGTTAGGCAGCCGTCCTTGGAATTCTCAACTTTTTCTCTTCCTGTCCTCTAAAATATCTATTGCAACAGGCCTAACAAAAGTTACAATGTGTATATGTTTACTACAGATCCGGTACAGTGTAAGACAGCTGATTGAGGGTATTAGTTATCTTCATCAACATGACATACTTCATCTAGACATTAAGGTAAATGTTATGGAATTTGCTGTCATCATCTTTTCCTTCCATAAGCATGTTATAATCACAGTACGCAACAATGTGTTGACATGGCCCACTGTTTTTGCACTCAGCCTGATAATATCCTCATGGCAGACCCCAGCAGTGATCAGATCCGCATATGTGATTTTGGAAATGCTGTAAAGTTCACGCCTGATGAGGCACAGTACTGCAAATATGGCACTCCGGAATTTGTCGCCCCAGAGATTGTTAACCAGACACCCATCTCCAAGGCAACGGACATCTGGTAACGCACCTGGTCCCTCCATCACAAAACAGTACAAATCTGTTTCCATCCTCTAAAGTGTTAGGAATGTATTAGTTTCTTTCTCACAATTCAACTTTTGTCTTACAGGCCTATTGGAGTACTGACCTACTTATGGTAAGAGTATGTCATTTGTCTGTATGAAATTTTTTTTGTATATTTTATTGGTTTATTTTAGAGTTACTACATATTCTGCATTGTTATCTGCAATATATAAGTGCAATATATATATATATATATATATATGTGCGTGTGTGCGTGTGTGTGTGTGAGAGAGAGAGAGAGAGAGGGGGGGAGCGCGAGGGTGTTTCCCACAGATATTTCAGATCATATAGAAACTGTTGTCTTGATCAAGTGGATCAAAAGAGAGAGGGAGCCCAAGGACGCTTTTCAATAAAAATTTAAATAGATTTATGATATTATAGACATTGTTTGTCATTCTTATTTCATGTACTTAACCAATGTCTTTGTTTTAATTGGTTATTTATTTGTGGTAGCCTGTAGGGCTCTTTGAAATACCTGAAACCATTTGGCGAAGTGGTATGGAACCGTTATGCGGTCAGGACCTGGAACTACTTCATAGCCGTGCGTTTACTTGAAAAATAATTGCACACCTTAGAACATTCGTCAGCAAATCAGAATCAAGCATTCAACAGACCCGTGGTATAAATATATATGCATAATATTTATACACTGAGGTTCAAAACTCCACATTGAATATCTGAGATCCAAAATCTTATTAAAACCCAGACATAAAAATAAAAAGAACGTTTTCAGAATTTGAACATTTTAAAACTAAGAACTGTTGATGTAATATAATAAGAAATATTAAAGATTTCTTGGTTACTGATCAAATAAGCAAATTTGTGACATCGATCTTAATTCCTTTGTACAAAGGGTCATATTTTCTTGATTCCACTGAATTACACAAGATGCTCATAGGAACATTCTCAAATCATGCTGTTCATCAGTAACTCCACTATCTTCAGCTGCTGGACAAACTGAGTAGATTGTCAAATTGTGGGTTGTTAAGGTTTACATGAAACTCTTTTTTGCAGTCTTACTGGAGTTTCTCCTTTCGTGGGAGAAAACGACCGCAGTTCTGTCCTCAACATTAGGAATTACAATGTGGCATTTGAAGAAAGCATGTTTACCGACTTCTGTAATGAAGCCAAGGGATTTGTCATCAAACTGCTGGTGGCTGATAGATTGTAAGTGGGATCTAGAGTGCTTATTTGCTGCACTATGTTCCTGTTAAAAATGTATTGTCAAGAAAATTATTTCCACTGCTAAGAGCACTTTGTGCTAACTGCCAATTTGTTCAATGTAATTTTATCTGCAGGAGGCCTGATGCTAATGAGTGTCTTCGTCACCCCTGGTTCAAGGTAATGTCAGCGTAGAGGAGTAAAGGGGAAATGCACCTCTAGGCCTATTGCTTTCCAAATGCGTTATTTAAATTTGTCTATATTTTTGGGAAGATGAAACATTTAGTTACCACATATTACCAGGGGTATCTCTAGACATACAGACATCCAGTGCTTAGCCCATAAGTGCTATATCATAATGCAAAGACTACAATTGTAAATAATTCAAGCCAGTGTTCTTTTTCCCTCTATTTTAATTTGAAATATATCTATTTGTTTCTCCTATAACACATACAGTATATAAATAAAACTTAACTTTAAGGCATATTTTACCCAAAAATGTAATTCTGTCATCATTTACTCACACTTATGTTGTTTAAAACACGGACGACTTCCGTGGAACACAAAAGGTGATGTTATACAGAATGTTTGTCTCAGTCACCATTACTTTCAATGTATGGAAAAAAGTTGCAATAACAGTGAGAGGTGATTGAGGCTAACATTCTGCCAAACATTTCATTTTGTGTTCCAAGGAAGTAAGAACATCTTATTAACATTTTTATTGATTCCATACACAAAAACCAATAAACACAACATAAAATATGGAATCAGTTATATAAATTACCAATAGATCACAGAGTGTATTAACACCCCTCACAATCCACTCCAACCAGAAGAAAGGGGACTCACCAATACGCAACTTTGGGTTTAGCCATATGCTCGAGGCAACATTTAAATAAATGTCTGAATTGAACACTCTGGACACTTTTGACCATAGCGCGAGCAGATGCAAGATAACGGGGTGCGATGTAACTTCTCCAATTAGTTTAATAGAAAGGCTTTGAAATAGTAAAATAGGGGCAATACTTTTCTGTTCAATTCCAAACCAGGGAGGGGCTCTCTCAGGTGGAAGTGACCAATGAGCTAAATGTCTTAGACTGAATGCATAATAATAAAACAAAATCTTGGGTAGGCCTAGCCCACCTTTGTCAGTCGGTCTATGTAACTTGTTGAAATGTAACCTGGGACGCTTTCCATTCCAAATGAAGGACTTTGCTATACTATCAAATTGCTTGAAATAAGAGAGGGGGACATCTACAGGGAGAGATTGTAGTAGGTAGTTGAATTTTGGAATACAATTCATTTTAATAACATTAACCTTTCCAATCATCATAAATGTAACGAAGCCGATCTACTCACATCACTTGAAAACCTTTTTATTAAAGGGTCAAAATTAACTCTGACTAAATCACATAATTTTGCTGGGAATAAAATGCCCAAATACTTAATGCCCTGTTTGGGCCATTGAAAGGCGCCCGGTTGAAAAGCCGTTACTGGGCAGTATGCTGTCAGAGCCAAAGCTTCGGATTTAGACCAATTAACTCTGTATCCTGAAAATTTAGAAAAGGAATTAATAATTCTGTGGAGGCAAGTCATAAATCTAGTGGAGTCGGAGACGAATAATAAAATATCATCTGCGTAAAATAAAAGCTTACGCGCCACACCTCCCACCACCACCCTTGGAAAATCATCCTCCTTTCTTATCGTGGCTGCTAATGGTTCCAGGGCAAGACAGAACAATAATGGGGAAAGAGGGCAACCCTGTCAGGTGCCCCTGTTCAGAGTAAAATATTCTGAAATTAATCCATTTGTTTGTACCGCTGCTACTGGGTGTCTATAAAGTAATTTAATCCATCCAATAAAAGTATTTCCGAACCCGTATATTTCCAGCATCTTAAAAAGATAATCCCATTCTACCATATCAAACGCCTTTTCGGCATCAAGTGAGATGGCAGCGACCGGAGTCTGATCATTCGCCACTGACCACATGATACTAATGAGAAGCCTAATGTTCTCAGGAGCTGCGGCCCCGAATAAACCCCACCTGATCTATATGTATAAGAGATGTCATAACTTTACTTAATCTGTTAGCCAGAATTTTTGCCAGAATTTTTACATCTAGCTGGATCAGGGAAATTGGACGGTAACTTTTACACTCACTTGGATCTTTGTCCTTTTTAAGAATCAGACTGATCCAGGCTTGTGTCATGGTTGGCAGAAGCTTTCCATTCTTTAATGATTCTTTATAAACTCTAACAAAAGTGGAGCCACTTCTGTAGTATAAGATCTAATTCTGCGGCAAAGCCATCTGGCCCCAGAGCCTTGCCAGTAGGCGGGGCCTTAAATTACCTCATCAAGCTCCTCCAAGGTTATCTCAGCTTCAAGATTATTTTTTTGCTCAGTTGTCAATTTAGGGAGTTCTAATGGTTCCACAAAGTTTCTAATATCTTCATCAGTAGACGAAGATGTGGAACTATAAAGATCAAGATAGAATTCTTTAAAAGCATTATTAATATCAATGGCCGAGGTAAACATTTCACCACCAGCAGATTTCACTGAGGGAATGATAGAAAAAGACTCTCTCTGCTTTATATATCTAGCCAAAAGCTTCCCTGCTTTGTCTCCCGACTCAAACTATGACTGTCTTGCCCTGAATAACCAAAACTCCACTTTCCGCGACAAAATAGTATTATATCTGTATTTCAAACGGGTCAATTCTCTGAGGCCATTAGATGACATTTGGCGCTTCAGCTCTGCCTCTGCACTTTTAATATTCTCTTCCAACTCCACGAGTTCTCGTGCTTTGGATTTTTTGGTGAATGAGGCATACTGTATGATCCGACCCCTAAGAACCGACTTAAGTGCCTCCCAAGCCACGCCCCCACAGAGGATACTGAGGACCAGTTGGTCTCCATATAAACATTGATTTCAGCCTTTAACATTTGTCGGAAATCAGGATTTTGCAAAAGGGATACATTAAAGTGCCAGCTGTATGATTTCTTTTTCTCCGTATGTGGCAACATCTCTAAACTCACCAGGGCATGATCTGGGACTAAGATGTTTCCAACTGAGCAATCGACAACAGATGAAATGAGGGACTTTATAGTTTATAAAATTATAGTCCCTATCAGATGGGTTCAAAAGTCTCCAAATATCTGCAAGACCAAGATTTTTACACATCCTGTGAAGTGTCAGTGTTGCTCTAGGGGGCTTACAGACTTTTGCTTCACTATGATCAAGGACTGAGTCCATCAAAATATTAAAGTCTCCTCCCAATATTATACCATGAGGGGTGCCAGCGGCTTGCAACATCCCTTCAAGAACTATAAAAAAGCCCTGATCATCAGCGTTAGGTGCGTAAATATTAGCCAAAATTAACCTTTGCCCCTGAATTTCTGCTAAAATTATAATGACTCTTCCTAATTTATCTTTAATCTGTTTGAGAAATTAGAATTGTAGATGTTTATTTATCAGTATAATGACCCCTCTGCTCTTACTTGAGCCAGCGCTAAAGAAAACGTCCACCCCATATCTTCCCAATTTTTTCAGCTTCCTGCGGGGAAAGATGCGTTTCTTGAAGAAACACTATATCATATTTTTTACGCTTAAGAAAAGTAATACCTTTTCTTCTTTTTATGGGGTGCCCCAACCCATTGACATTCCATGTGGAGAGAGATAACCTACTCATAATAACATTTTACATTTTGATATAATAGAAAAAATAATCGTGTGTCAAAAACAAGATTATACAGACCACATTCCCCATTAATGCAACAATCAAACCCTGAACTTCCCCCCGAAAAAAAACAAAAAGAAAAACGTGCGCATTAACCCCACGCACGACAGCGCCAACCGGCATCAATCCCTCTGAACTCAAAAAGTCCATGTACACATGCGAGAACCCCTGCGACAACTTTGCCATCGGAATACTCAAATCCAGTGCTTCTGCACAAATTTTGTGAGGCAAAATTACATAACAGAAAATACTTTGTAAAAACAGATCCCAGCCAATAGGCAGAGTAAACACAAAGAACATGTAGATTCATTCATACAACTGTCTTGTAGGTGTGTTCTTCCACAAAATAAACTCCAGCTGTTATAAAGCCGTTCAGTTTACTCAGACAGACAAACAATTGTTCAGTAAGCTGGCTGTTATGAGTACAGCAGATGACGTAATAATTCCAATGTCCCGCAAAAATACTCCACAAAAACAAACTCCAGCCAACAGGAGGCATAAGCACAAAGAACGAACAGATTCATCCATAACTGTACTGAAGCAGTGTTATTCCACAAAACAAGCTCCAGCCACTAGGCGGAACCAGCAAAAAAAAAATAAATAAATAAATACATTAAAAAAACAGGCATCCCCTTGAATGATCAAGTGTGTATTATTCACTCGGAGGCTGTATAAAAAAAATACACCATGACTTACACAGTCTGTCAGCTTTATAAAAGACATCCTTTGTGCAGGCATGAAGATATTTTGCAGTCATTCTTAGTATCCATTCTCAATCTGGCTGGGAACTTCAGTGTAAGAGCAATCATCCGTCCATGCAAAAGTTTCTTGAAGGAGTCATGCCACAAAACAAACTCCAGCCGCTAGGCGGAGCCAATGCAAAAAGAAACAAAAATGGTGCCCAACTACCTCGGACAGACAGAGTTAAGTACAGTGAGTTAATCCACTCTGGAGCTACATGAAAAACCCCAAATGGCTGACTCATCCATTGTTTTTATATAAAACAGTGCTTGCTTTGGACACGTAAATACCCTGCGACAATCCTTCTTTTCTATTCCCAGTTTGGCTGGAAACATCAGTGCAAAAGCGAACTTCCATTGATGTAAGAGTTTCTTACATTCCTTGAACCGATTGCGTTTCTCTCTTGTCGCATTCGCAAAGTCCGGGAACAAGAAAATATTGTGGTTCTTCCAAGAAAGCTTTCCTTTGCTCCTCGCCTCGCGCAACACGAGATATTTATCGGATGATCTCAGAAATTTGGCCAGAATTGATTGGGGCCTGTCTCCTTCAGCAGATCTACGAGCAGGGACTCTGTGAGCTCGCTCGATTTCCAGTTTATGGCCTGTTATGTCGAGCAGACTCGGGAAGAGCTCGTCAAGGAATTTCACCAAATCTCTGCCTTCTTCATGCTCAGGAATTCCAACAATTCGTTATTCCTTGGGCTCCTATTTTCCAAATCTTCCAGTTTTTCCAAGACTTTTTCCACAACTATTTTGGTCGCGGGCGGATTAACGGTTATTTCCCTTTCGGATGATTCCAGATAATCGATTAATTTCTCAACTTCTGTCACTCTTGTAGTCAATTAAGAGAACTTTGCTTCCATCGCCGTAATCGATCGACGTATTACAGCGAGATCCTCCAAGTCAGCAACAACCTTCGTCAGCATCACCGAGATGTTGGACAGTTGACACTGAATTTCATCTCCCGACGTGCCGTCCAAATCGAGTCCCCAGCTCACAGGGCCACCAGAGGTTTCATCTTGAGCATATAAGTGTCTTTTAATGTCTCCAGAGCCAGAGGATTTTGACTTCTTTGCCATGTTTAACTCAAAGAACAAATATGTAACTGGGTGTATCGAATCTCACCGGTTATAACATGAAAATAATAAATAAAAAACAGCAAAGTGCGCAGAGCTCGTGTTTCACACATCTGCTTCTCGCATGGCGTCACGTCGTCTCGAAGTAAGAACATCTTGAACGCAAGTAAATTATCATAAAATGTTTATTTTTGGGTGGAATTTGCCATTGAGTTCACTTTTAGTGGTGTATTATGTTAGTGCTAACTATCCCTTTAAGTTGGAACATTTCAAAACCATGTAATTCTTCTCCAATAAGTAATAATAAACTCTTGTTGTAATCATTCACTACCCTCAGATTTTTATTGGAAAATATATAATTTACTCTCTTTTAGACCCTGAACAAGGGTAAGAGCATCAGCACAGATTCCCTCAAAAAGTTTTTGTCCAGAAGGAAATGGCAGGTAAGATGATGTTAGTGTAGGACTTTTGTTTAGTTCTTATATAGAACATTATAGATTCTTACAGTATGTCATTGTTAACCATGATCACACAATCTCTTCCAGCGATCTCTCATCAGCTATAAATCTAAAATGGTGATGAGGTCTATACCCGAGTTACTGGATGACTCCTCCAGCCATATTTCCATTGCTGTTCCACGACATCTGAAACAAGGCTCACCACCACCTTCATCATCATCAGATTCTGATGAAGACATAGATGAGCTGCCTTTTATCCCAATGCCCCTCAACATGGAATTCTCAGGATCTAGAATGTCACTGACTGAAATTGTAGGGGATGATGAGATGATGGTTAGACCTAATGGAAACGCTGAGAGGTCTGCATCAAGCCATCATAAGTCAGAGCCCATGGAAGTGGAGATGCCAGAGAGAGAGGGTGGAGATGCAGCAGCTAGGGGTCAAGCCAGGAAGAGGTCAACACAAGATGAAGAAAAAGGCTCATCTGATGAAGAGCCAGCAGAACTTGTCAAAAAAGCAGAACAGGCAAAGAGGCCAATGTGCAGAGGCTCAAGTATGGAGTCAGATGAGCCAGAGGGAGCACGTCGCAGAGGAGAGCTACGTAGAGGGAGCTCGGCCGACAGTGCCCTACAACTCCTTTTAAAACCAGAGGAGGCCACAGAGGAGAGCTCTGCTGATGGACAAAAAATTCTAAAAAAGTCTGTATCTATGGAGCTTCCACGGAGGAGCCCAAGTCCAGGAGCTGCGAAGCTGAGCCAGGAAGACTATGCTTTGAAATTGGAATTAATGAGGCAGAGACTCCTCAGGGGTGGCTCTGTAGACAACAAGATGAGTGGATTACGAGGTCCCCTTTTGGAGACCTTAGGTATGGGGGATGAGAAGCATTACGTGCGGGCATCTCGTCTAGGTAACCCCCCACTTGTTAGAGCGGCATCCAGTGAGTCACCTAGAGATGACATCCCAAAGACCAAAATACTGCAGAAGAGTGCCTCCTTCAGCCAGGGAGATCCAGAGCCCATGCCACTGCACCGACGAATGGGTGCACCTCTAGAGATCCCACTGGCGCAAATAGAAGAGAGACGGCTACAGGAGGCTGTATCTGTGTCTGCTCTCACTGAGCCAGTTAAGCTGGATTCATGCCCCATCACCCCCAAACCCCATTCATCAGAACCAGAGAGGCATGAGAAAGAAAACAATGAAGAAAAAGAGCCAACAATCTACAAGGACAGAAAATCAGAGGAAGTAGTTGTTGAGTCAGTGAGTAATGCAAGTGAAGACAGAAGTTTTGTTCAGAAATCATGGAAGACTGATGCACTGGAAAAGGGCCAGAGCAAGTTAGAAGAAACCAATAAAGAGCCTGAAGAAGAGGCTGGAATTAAGCCGGAGACTGCCTCAATTCTAAAAGCTGTGATAGAAGAAGTTGAGGAAGATGAAAAGAGAGAAGATAAAGAGCCAGAGAAAGAAATTGAGCATTCTACTCCCGAGATGGGGGTTAAAGAAGTTGAGGATGATAAGGCATCAGCAAAGTCTACAGAGATCACCATTTCCACCAGCTCAGTCATGGTGACCCCAGCAGCTGCTCCAGCTCCCACTCCCCAGAGTGTCATCTCAACCTATGTGGCTTCCTCTGTCCCTGCACGCACAGTGCTCCCAGATGGTAGAACTTCTGCATACGCCAGTATCATGCAGACCATTATGGAACCATCTGTTCAGGCATCCAGTGAGCCTACTGTGCCTACGTTTAAACCAACTTCCACCCTACCATCAGTTCCAGTCTACACACCAATTTCCAGAAACACCTCAGAACCAACCCTCATATCAGATGCTTTATCCAAGCCAGACATTCACCAAACCACTGAACATCCTGCAGTCTTTTCTAGGGTTGCATCATCAGAGCACCCTTCCAAAGAGTCGAGTCCACCGAAGACTCCAACCCGAGCCTCCCCTAAGCGAGATTCATTTCCTGTTAGCAACATCCAGGATCTTGCATCTGAAGAGGTCTTCGAAGCTCGGTTCAAGAAGCGTGAGTCCTCTCTAACCCGTAGTCTCAAACGTTTCACGTGGCAAAAGACAGAAGAAAAGCCCACTACTGTTGCTGAAACAGCAGAAGAAATGTATCGCCCTGGGCCAATTGGTGCTCCTTTAGAGTTTGTACCAAGGAGGTTCGAAGAGAAGTCCAAATCAGTTCAAGATCTACGTGAGGCAGAAAAGGACCCTGGGTTCATGAGGAGACTTTCCATGCGCTTGAAAAAGACCCCATCGGTGGAGAGGAGAGAGGAGAAGCTCAAAGAGGAGGAGGCTTCAGCACCCAGGCGTCGTTTGTCATGGGCATTGGGACGTAGAGGATCCCAAGATAAGAAGGAGATAGAGATGATTAGGTTGGATGGAGGCCCTGAAACTCCCCTGGAGCCAGAGTCCAAAGCGCCCTCTGAGTCACCTATCCTTGCCATGCGCAAGAAGATTGGCAGTACCATGGCAAGCATTTCCACAAGGATTAGAAGCCAATCTGAAGAGAGGAAGGAGGACAATGAAGGCAAGACAGAGATCAAGAGGACACCAATATTCTCCATACTGCGCCGTTCCAGCTCAGAGGGGGGCAGTCTGAAGAGGATGGGCGTCCCACCGCACCAACTAGCTACCCAGTCTGGGAAAGGGGCCTCGTCAGAATCTTTAGATTCTATGTCAAGCATCCAGTCTGAATCAGCAGTGAAAAGTAAATCATCTTTTTCTTCTCAAAGGAATTGTTTACCCAAAATGAAACTTCTGTACAAAGGCAGTGGATAGTGCCTCACTTTAAAGCTTAAAAGAGAACCCAAAAGTATCATAGAAGTAGCCCATGTGTCTCCTGCATCATATTCCAAGTCTTCTGATGACATGCGATTGGTTTTGATAAGAAACATCCCGAAATGTAAGTAATTTTTCAGTGAAAATCTTTGTTCATTGCACGTTCATGAGCAGTAAGAGAGAAACTCATTCACAATGGCTCATGTGTTTACGTGAGAACTTACGTTGTTTACGCACAGTAGACATCAAGATTTTAACTGAAATGTGAAAACCTGTTATATATCTTCAGAACACTTGGAATATGATACAGAAGTCACATGGACTATTGTATGCTTTAAAGTGAGGCACTGTCCACTGGCATTGTATTGAGTAGACAGCCTGTGATATTCATTAAAACTATGATCTATGATCAAATGAAAGTATGATCTGTGATCTATTCCTTTAATGTTAATTTTTTTCTGCCTATACCATCTGTTTCTTTAGTCTTCGACCATGTTGTTGTCAATTCTTTTTACTTTAAACACCATAATCTTTCTTTCCCAGGTGCAGACATTGTACGCAGATCACGGTGGGACCGCTGGGGATTGACAAGAGGAAAAAGAGACAAAACAGTTTCCCAACCAGACATCCCAGCTTCCATTGCCAGGGAAAATGGCTCACTCCGCTCTTGCCAGTATACTCGGCTAGCATCTGGTATTACACATTTTGCTCACATTTTTCACACTAGCTACTACACAAAGGAGAATTTATTTGTCATAAATATAATTACATTTATCATCAATTTATCAATTATTCATATGCATTTGCTTTGGTACAGCTGTGAGCGATACATTACCTGACCCATTGTCTCACTAATCTGTTAACTGATTCTCTTAACAATTAGACTTCCCTCCTGTGTTCCATATTAAACTGAGGGACCATGTTCTCTTGGAGGGAGATCCCGTGACTCTTAGCTGCCTCCCTGCTGGCAGCCCTCACCCTCACATCTCATGGATGAAAGGTCTGATTTGAAATTATACAATTTGCTTCTGACTAAAGATAATATAATCTGCCATTTACATTACAGCTCATTTAAAAATATTTTGAGAGAAAAGAGGTTGTTGCAAGAGGCATGAAAACATACTGTAACTTTCAGAACTCAAGTGCTTATTTCACATGCAAAGGGGGCATTAATTGCAAGGGTCAGAGAGTGTGGAAAATGGTTGAGAAAAACAAAAGTATGACCAATTTAATACCAATTTTATGACCAATAAACATGCATGTTTTATAGCATGCTGTTCTATTATACATATATGTTAATTTAAGGGTA
Organism: Myxocyprinus asiaticus; assembly: GCF_019703515.2. Classification (NCBI taxonomy): domain Eukaryota; kingdom Metazoa; phylum Chordata; class Actinopteri; order Cypriniformes; family Catostomidae; genus Myxocyprinus; species Myxocyprinus asiaticus. Next base: position 42,154,552 of record NC_059354.1, read on the forward strand.
TGCCATTAATATAATTGTCATGATTTGTCAGAAACATTTACATTAACATTGTGTGTGATCTTACATGTAAGAGCCTAAATAACTTTGAAATTTATCTTTCAAGTGTATCTGTGCTGTGTTAAACCAAATTTTAGGTGTATTAATAGTTATTGAGCTGACACAACTGACACTGTTTATATTTGGCTATATATAGAAGGCTCTCTTCTCACCTCAAAGTAAATGTCACCTCAAAGTAACAGTAAACTTTCACCATTAACATTAGAGATTACCAGATTGCAGCTTTGAGATAATGATTTTGTCTTTGTGTATTCTCAGATAAGAAACCACTTGAGATTGACCCTAGGATGAACATGATATCCTGCCCTGATGGGAGACAGCTGCTGATGATTATGAAGACCACCCAAAAAGATGCAGGCCTTTATGAATGTGTGGCTTCAAACCCACTGGCCTCTGTCACCAGCTCATGTGTTGTGTCCCTTGCTCGTAAGTTTAAGAAAAAAGAAAGAAAGAAAGATTATCATTATGCAAAATAGTGTTTATTCCAAAACAGCAGGCCACAAAATATTCACATCATAAATTTCTGGTTTAGTGCTGATTAAAATGGTGACTCGCTTACAGATGTACAAATATCATGAAGTTGTCCCTGCTCTTTTTTTACATTAGTTGAAATATTCTTTTGTTGACCCCATTATCCACAGGGTTTCCACGGTCATGGAAAACCTGGAAATATCAGAGAATTTTAAAATGAAAATTTCCATTCTTGGAAAAGTCATGTAAATTAATAAAATAAAAATAAAATAAAAAAATAACAATAAAACAGGATGTTTAATCAAATTTATAAAATCTTATGAAGTCATGGACATTTCTATAGTGAATATATATACAGTGCATCCGGAAAGTATTTACAGCGCTTCACTTTTTCCACATTTTGTTATGTTACAGCCTTATTCCAAAATGGATTAAATTCATTATTTTCCACAAAATTCTACAAACAATACCCCATAATGACAATGTGAAAGAAGTTTGTTTGAGATCTTTGCAAATTTATTAAAAATAAAAAATGAAAACAAATCACATGTACATAAGTATTCACAGCCTTTGCTCAATACTTTGTTGAAGCACCTTTGGCACCAATTACAGCCTCAAGTATTTTTGAGTATGATGCTACAAGCTTGGCACACCTATTTTTGGGCAGTTTCTTCCATTCTTCTTTGCAGGACCTCTCAAGCTCCATCAGGTTGGATGGGGAGCGTCAGTGCACAGCCATTTTCAGATCTCTCCAGAGATGTTCAATCGGGTTAAAGTCTGGGCTCTGGCTGGGCCACTCAAGGACATTCACAGAGTTGTCCCATAGCCACTCCTTTGTTATCTTGGCTGTGTGCTTAGGGTCGTTGTCCTGTTGGAAGATGAACCTTCGCCCCAGTCTGAGGTCCAGAGCGCTCTGGAGCAGGTTTTCATCAAGGATGTCTCTGTACATTGCTGCATTCATCTTTCCCTCGATCCTGACTAGTCTCCCAGTTCCTGCCGCTGAAAAACATCCCCACACCATGATGCTGCCACCACCATGCTTCACTGTAGGGATGGTATTGGCCAGGTGATGAGCAGTGCTTGGTTTCCTCCAGATATGACGCTTGCCATTCAGGCCAAAGAGTTCAATTTTTGTTTCATTAGACCAGAGAATTTTTTTCTCATGGTCTGAGAGTCCTTCAGGTGCCTTTTGGCAAACTCCAGGCGGGCTGTCATGTGCCTTTTACTGAGGAGTGGCTTCCGTCTGGCCACTCTACCATACAGGCCTGATTGGTGGAGTGCTGCAGAGATGGTTGTTCTTCTAGAAGGTTCTCCTCTCTCCACAGAGAAAGGCTGGAGCTCTGTCAGAGTGACCATCGGGTTCTTGGTCACCTCCCTGACTAAGGCCCTTCTCCCCCGATCGCTCAGTTTGGCTGGGCGGTCAGCTCTAGGAAGAGTCCTGGTGGTTCCAAACTTCTTCCATTTAAGGATGATGGAGGCCACTGTGCTCATTGGGACCTTCAATGCTGCAGAAATTTTTCTGTACCCTTCCCCAGATCTGTGCCTCGATACAATCCTGTCTCGGAGGTCTACAGACAATTCCTTGGACTTCATGGCTTGGTTTGTGCTCTGACATGCACTGTTAACTGTGGGACCTTATATAGACAGGTGTGTGCCTTCCAAATCATGTCCAATCAACTGAATTTACCACAGGTGGACTCCAATCAAGTTGTAGAAACATCTTAAGGATGATCAGTGGAAACAGGATGCACCTGAGCTCAATTTTGAGTGTCATGGCAAAGGCTGTGAATACTTATGTACATGTAATTGTTTTTTTCATTTTTTTTTCATTTCTTTTTTTTTTTTTAATAAATTTGCAAAGATTTCAAACAAACTTCTTTCACATTGTCATTATGGGGTATTGTTTGTAGAATTTTGAGGAAAATAATGAATTTAATCCATTTTGGAATAAGCTGTAACATAACAAAATATGGAAAAAGTGAAGCGCTGTGAATACTTTCCGGATGCACTGTATATATATATATATATATATATATATATATATATATATATATATATATATATATATATATATATATATTTAGTTACACTCTGCTATTCTCTGTGCACTGTCTATAAAATAATTTTTAAAAATCCTTAGCCAGTAATGACAAACGACTGGAAAAGTCATGGAAATTCACTGGTCAAAAGGTGTGGTAACCCTGTATCCACTGCAGTGCATAAAACAGTACTGAAGTAAAATCTGTGCACAACTGAGATAAGACAGGTTAACCAAATAAGCATTTCTATTAGTAATCATAAAATTATTATTCTTTAGGTCTGCCGAATAGGCCTGGGACCCCTGAAATACCTCAGAAGTATAAAAACACTGCCCTGGTGGTGTGGAGACCCTCAGACACCACAGCACCATGCACCTACTCTCTGGAGAGGAGGACAGAGGGTTGGTCAACATTAATAATTATAAAACCTGCTACCAAATCCAGCATTCAATGCTTGCTTTGATTGATGCCTTAGTGCTATGAGTTGTTGAATTGTAAAATAAATATTGTCCAAAATATTCTCATCTTCAGTTTTGTTTTATATTTTATAATACTCCACCCTTGAAGCCCTTTCAGTTGGCATGAGAAACTTTGTATTATTATTATTATTTTTTTTTTTTTGTATTTTTTTTTTTTTGTCAGAATTAAATACCACATTTAAAAAACTGGTTAAGAAGGTGAAAGCTACCTGTTATTTCATTCTGCTCTTCTGCCCTCATTTGGATAAAATGGGAGTTGCAACTGATTCTTCATTCTCTAATGCAGCAAAAATGTCAATTTGATAGAAATCATAGAGGTGTTCATCATGTTTTTAAATGACTCCTTCCAGTTCATTATTATTGTTTTTAGTCAGTATATTGTATAAAAATATGTTATAATATTTCTGTTCCTAGGTGAGACTAACTGGCTGATTGTAGCCACTGGTGTGGCTGACTGTTACTACAATGTAACAGACCTTCCAGCTGGTGCCATGACCAGATTCAGAGTGGCCTGTGTCAACAAGGCTGGCCAGGGACCTTACAGCAGTTTGTCTGAAAAAGTGATCCTGGACTCTACAGGTGCACTAATGTTTTGTAGACTACTAGAGTACTGGTTTTGCTTCAGGATCCAGATATATACACTACCGGTCAAAAGTTTTGAAACACTTGACTGAAATGTTTCTCATGATCTTAAAAATCTTTTGATCTGAAGGCGTATGCTTAAATGTTTGAAATTAGTTTTGTAGACAAAAATATAATTGTGCCACCATATTAATTTATTTCATTATAAATCTAAAATTTAATTTAAAAAAAAAACGTTTTTGAAGTTGATGACTTGGACCAAATGATAAAGAAAAGCAGCCAATAAGTGCCCAACATAGATGGGAACTCCTTCAATACTGTTTAAAAAGCATCCCAGGGTGATACCTCAAGAATCTGAGAAAATGTCAAGAGTACATGTCTGCAAATTCTAGGCAAAGGGTGACTACTTTGAAGATGCTAAAATATAACACAGTTTTGATTTATTTTGGATTTTGTTTAGTCACAACATAATTCTCATAGTTCCATTTATGTTATTCCATAGTTTTGATGACTTTACTATTATTCTAAAATGTGAAGAAAAAAAAATATAATAAAGAATGAGTAAGTGTTTCAAAACTTTTGACCGGTAGTGTATGTTACTTATAATAAGATAAGGCCCGCAACACACCACACCATAACACACCGGCTCATTGATTAGATTTTCCTGCTCAATTTAACATTTTTTGTGTTGAAAAAAAAAGAAGACATTTCTAATGACTGCTAGACATGACAACGGGCACCACCAGTGCAAAAACTGTCATAACTGTAAAACATATAAAACCACTGTAAATATGATGAGTGGATTTTTAAGAGAAAGCACTTAAGCACTTTATAGCTTTTTTCCAAACATACAGATGTTAGGTTAAACTGTACATGAAAGTACAATCAGGAGCGAAAATCTGATATCAGCTTTGGAGGGGACAATAACATGAAATTTTCTCAGGAGCAATTCGTGAGGGGGACACCAAAAGTGGTGCTGTAACACATAGCCTGTGTTGTAATATGTTAAATGTATATTGAGGAACCATAATTACTACTACTGAATAATTGATAGGTAGTTAACTGAAGGGTTGTCCCAGCTTGTTCAAATGTATAAATCATTATAATACTACTACTAATAATAGTTGTAGCAGTGTTCCTTATCAGTCCAGTATGTATGCAGGTATTTGTATTTACAACCAGCAATTCTAAGAAAGGCAAGTAGGTGGCGATGGTACTGTACGCTATGTGTGGGTGCATTTTCGTAAAGACAATGAGCATGGTGCAATCTAATCTGAAAGAATCTCCTTTGAGAACCATCACAAAGTTGGTCTCAGTATTGAATTTACCTTTTTATTTGACCTTTTCTGATACATTTGCATAGTCATTAAATATGTGCCACTGGCCTGAGTCTACTACAATAGCTTTACAAGAACAAAAAGCTCAAAATAAGTACAGTTCTAAAAGCAAAAGAACTACATCAATAAATAACCCAAATAAATCAACCAAAATATCCTTCAAAAATACTTATTGTTCAGTCAGTGTCTCAACTCTTCAAACAACAGCTATAGACAAGTATGACACACAAAGTATGCAATTTTAAATAAAATAACATAAAATAAATAATTAGTAAGTGTACTGTCATGTACTAAAAACTGAAAACTACTAAACAACAGAACAAAGATCATACTATACACCAGGGGTTCTCAAACAGGGGTCTGTCACCAGTTTAAGTTGAGAGTGGGGGTATCCATGGCATTGTCCAATTATGTCCCTATTTTACAAGTCTAATAAAGAGAGAACCTTTCATAATGTTTCCAAACAAAGACTTAACAAACTTAAATGAGACTCCCTGTCTCTGCCAGTCTGTCCCTGCCTATCTGTCCCCAGCTCTGCTGTCTGTGTGCCATCTGTTGCCTGCTCTGCCTAATGACATCATTATGAAACATTTCCATTAAAATTTCACATCTTTCTTATGAACATTTTATCAACTAGTCTTTGAGATATTAGGCTACTAGTGTTTTTACTTTGCGTTTTGGTGTACTGAAAAATGCTCTGATGGCCGTTTTTTTCTGACACTTTTTACCTGGCTGGCTACACACACACATACAGTGTGCAGGTTATTTACAGTAGGAGATGGGCTTCTATTCTATCATCTATTAACTTCTATTACTCTATAATGGGCTTCGATCTACCAGATAAGCTAGCTAGTCAGCTAGCAAATGTGAAACGGATTGCAGTGACAAGAGTTGACAGCTGTACGAGTTAACCATTAACACAATGTAAGCTGCAACCCTTTTTTTTTTTTCTCCCCAATTTGGAATGCCCAATTCCTAATGCACTCTAGGTCCTCGTGGTGGCGTAGTTACTTGCCTCAATCCAGGTGGCGAAGGACTAATCTCAGTTGCCTCCGCGTCTGAGACAGTCAATCCGCGCATCTTATCATTTGGCATGTTAAGCATGTTACCACAGAGACATAGCGCGTGTGGAGGCTTCATGCTATTCTCCGTGGCATCCACGCACAATTCATCACGCGCCCCACCGAGAGCGAGAACCACATTATAGCAGCCACGAGGAGGTTACCCCATGTGACTCTACCCTCCCTAGCAACCAGGCCAATTTGGTCACTCAGCACGCCCTGGATTCAAACTTGCAACTCCAGGAGTGGTAGTCAGCGTAGCTGCAACCTTTTGTCATTTTAATATAGTTTATGTTTTCATTTTATATTGGCTGGCTTCCCACAATAGCTGAATTTGCAGAGCTAGCAAACACCAATTCCGTTTATGTGGTGTTTGCTGTAATCTTTGCTATCGTCAGTTTACTCCGAGATCGGCACACAGGTGCTTCAAAGTCCCCTAGCGACAATTTAGCTATTGCAACGAGACAATTAAAGATATTTAAGACAATGGTAGAAGAGAGTGTAGTTCTGTTCAGTTTGGAGTTCAGTTTATCGATAACCTTATCACAGGGAATTCGAAGCCCTACAGCTGCATGCTGATCTTGGAATAAACTGACGATAGCAAAGATTCCATCTTTGACGACGCCACATAAATGGAATAGGTGCTAGCTTTAATTGTTTGCTCCATCGGTTAGCACCCTAGCTCTGCAAATTCAGCTATTGTGTGTGTGAACCCTGCCAACATAAAACGAAATCGCTATAGTGCGATTGACTGCATTAACCTCACGTTAGCTATGTGCATTGAGTGCCTTTCAGACGGTAGACACGAACACTCTGTCACCTTGCCAGCTAAGGAACACTACATTGCATTGCTTGCTCCTCTAATTGACTCAAATTCAAACAGCTGCAAACACTGGTTGATGTTACTGTAGCTAGCTAGCAAACATCAGCTAACCACTAGCTGACATAAAGAGTGAGTGACCTGTAATTCAATGCAGCGAAAATGAAGACTGGTGACGGTTATAAATGTGTTTTATTGTATTGAGTGGTAGAAGTAAAGAAATGTCTAACATATCCTTTGTTTGAACTATTTACTGGAGGGCAGCCACCAACGACAGACCCTGTCAGATTCTCACACATGCACTATACCTGCATCATGTGCCACTGCTGAGGGCTTTGATTCCTTCAAAAATTTTAAAGATCTTAATCACCTTTCAACCTTTTTCTAGAAGTGAAAATAAACTATTGTCTTAGTTAATATGTGGTTGTGGAAACAACAAGTATAATAATAATATATTATATATGTACTGTATATACTGTATAACTATACAAGATCATAAAATGTGGTTTAAAATAGTTAAGTGAATAAAGTGTCACACAGCAGGACACTAATGACAATGCTTAAAATGTAATGCCAATTACTCACATAACTATGTGTAAATGTTTATTTAAAAAAAAAATCAATGAAAAAAGCTGGCTAGATAGAACAAATATAAATATATGTAAAACAAAATAAACATACCTCTTAAAGTGTAGATCTTTGCAGATATTTTGCAGATTAATTGCTCATATTTTCACTCTGTGAGTTTGTTGCATCTTTATATCTACAGTGTTTTAATGATTATTCTTGAGAATAAAGTGAAAAGCCCAATGCTTTGACAAGTGCTGTTTCTGCTTTCCTTTAAAGAAAGTAAGCCTCAGAGACTCAAATAGCCACAAAGTAATATTTTTCATGACTTATTTTCTGTATGTTTATCAGATGTGAGCATTATTCAGCAAGTCGCACTTCAGCTCCCAGTAATGCTTTGTGGTATGAATAAATTATGCAAATGACCATGTACTGCTCATAGCTTTACTGTTTGCAGATTTTATATATGCTGCTGTTATTGTATTTGTTATAATTTGCAGTTATTTGTCATTTAGTGATTATTCAGATCTCATCTTATACTTAATATGTTGTCTTTGGTTGTCACCATTATTGTTATTTGTATGTCAAATAATGAGTTCCACAGGAGGTACATAGTTTAAACGCACATACGGAAATGCGCTATTACATCTAAGCAATTTTAAACTAAAAGTCATATCAGTTTTGTAAAATAAAAGCCATTGTCTTGGCTTTACCTTACAAAGTTTTTTGAATATTCACTCTCTAATGGAGTCTGCGTAGGCATGTTGTAGCCCTGGGCAGCCGCCTATATCACCTGTAGGATGGGCCGGTACTTGGGCGGAAATGGGCTGGCCCAAATTACCCAGCAGCCCACCGGGAAAACGCCCGGTGCTCCTGAAGGCCAGTCTGCCCCTGTTGGTAATCCAGCACATTACCAAAATTGTTTATCGCACAAAAGTAAAATAAAAATCCCCTAAAATCAATTAAATGTATTATTAACAATAATATTAATAATGATAATAAATTATTATTTATTATTGGTTTCCAAATGCCTCTTGAATTTGGAAAGTTTCTTGCTCTCAGCTGCTAATAATTAATCGCACAAAACCCTGTTTATCCTAGTCGTAAGTGAACACGTATTTAATGTAGTCTGGGTTGTCTTTTCTTTTACCTTGCATAGTTTTTTTCTTGGTTTTTTAAGAATAAAGGAATGCCATGCAACCTGTCCATATTGGCATCTGCCTAACTTGGCTAGCTTCATACAAAGTGACAGATGAATTAGATGTCAACAACAAAAGATATGGGGACTGTTTCCTCCTCCTCTTTAAAAGTTCATAATCCTATTCATTTTGTTATTCAAACTATGTACAATTATATGGTTAGTTACATTTTTTTTATTTTTTTTTATTTTTTTTTTTTGCATTTAACACTGTTTTTTCACCGGTCTCTGCAACCCTGTCAGAACAGACCTGCTGATAGAGAAATCTGAAATGAAAGACTTTGCATAGCACATTATGATTTTAATACACCTTCTGTACACATTTTCATTTTTTAAATCCATTTGTTATCTACAGCACCTCAAAAGTCCAGTGGAACAGTTGTTGTCAAAACACTTTCTTCAGCTCCTGGACCTGCAGTGGTAAAATCTACCATGACTGTGCCTGCAATGAAGCCTGCTGGTATAAAACCATCAGTTCCACCAACAACTTCTGCCCCCTCTACAGCCCAGCCGTTAAAGCCTATCTCTCCACCTACTGCTCTTGTTTCAGCTTCTACACCGTCCCCTGCTCCCCTTGCCCCTGCCCATCGTACCACACCTGACATTCAAACTCCAGCCCCTGGTGCTCCTACCCCAGCTAAATCCAAGACCACCCTCAGCATTACAATGGCAAAGCCCTCTCCAGCCTCCCCTGCAGCTCAGCCCCCTCCCGCCAAACCCTCGCCCCCTGTCGTACTGCCCAAACCTCAGAGCCCTGTCACTATTGTCACATCCCCAGCCCAAACTCCCCCTGTGTCTCCACCTCCTCTGGTGTCTCCTCCTCCTGCTATCAGCAAGCCTATCTCTTCGGTGCCTATGTATGTCCCAGCTACCACAAAAGCACAAGTGACACCAGCCACCCCAAATATGTCCTCTCCTGCCCTGTCACCACCGGTGGTGTTGGTTACAAGCCTGAGTCCTGTAGGGGAGGGTACAGGTACACCCAGTCGTATGACCCCAAGTGGAAGATCTACTCCGTCTGGATTCATCACGGGGCGCATGACTCCTTCGGGAAAACCTGGAGACTCAACCCTAAGGCAGGGAGTGCCCCAGAAACCATACACATTCATGGATGAGAAAGCTAGGTAAAGTGTCAGTGACTGATCGCTTTCATATTGCCCTGTACTAGTATCAGAAATTTATTTTTTATTAAAGGTCAAAATTTATTTTCAGGGGAATTTTTCTCATTTATGTGGGCTTTTTTCTCACATACTGTAATTTAAAAACAGACAGCGTGCCATTCATTTATGTCAAATACTCCAATTAAATTATTGAATTTAAATTAATGTTACAGGTTTAATAAAAAATTTTTTTGATTAGTCCCTTCTTTTGAAAAAAAAAAAAAATAAATAAAAAGCAAAAATGACGGTTACAGGTTACAAGCAATTACTATGGAAGGGACTGGGACCAGTCCTTAAACATTAAAATACACACTGTTTCAAAAGTAGAGCCACAAGATGTAAACATTATACATTTTTACATGATCTTAGTGTTATAAAATCTCTGTTCTACATGATTTTAGTGTGATAATATTGTTTACAGAATTTACCAGCGTTGCGTTGTCATGTTATGGTTGTAATATTAGATATAGCTTTACAGTGACAAGTTAAGTAAGCAGTTTTATTACACTAAAATGATGTTAACATCTATAAAATGTATGTCTTGTGGCCATACTTTTGAAACAATGTGTATTTTAAGGTTTATGGACTGGCCCCATTCACTTCCATTGGATGTATTTTGCTGTAACCTCAATTTTCGCTTTTTGAAAATAAGTGAAGGATGAGTTGAAATTCTATTTTGTGGTAATTAACGTTATGCCACAAACGCTGTCAATTGAGCTTCACTTTTATTGAACCCGGAACATTCCTTTAATTCTCAGTATGAACAGTTGTGGCTATAATGGGCTTACCCATTAAATGAAAACTAAATAAAATACATAAGTAGCTTTAAATAAAGCACATGAAGATATTTCCTTCACTATCCGGTCAAACTTTTCTATTTAAAAATAATAATAATACAATTTTAGTTTTGTATAGAAATTCATATGCAGTCACAATTTATATTTGTCTACAAAACAAATGTCAAGCATTTAAGCATAAGCCTTTAGATCAAAGGATTTAAGACAATAAGATGCATAAATTCAGTCAAGGGTGTCCAAACTTTTGACTTGTGGTGTAAATAGGCCTGGACTAAAACATTATGAAATATTTCATGTTAGATGACAATTAAAAAACACTATTGATTTCACAACAGGAGCATTATTAGGGGATATTAGTGGCACTTTTGTTATTCTAAGCCATGCTTGTCCTGAACCTTGGTTAATTTTTGATGCTGCACTGTACCTTGTAATGTAAACTTTATATTGCAGACAATGCATCTACAACCACTGACATCCTGAAATTACATTTTCTCCACCTCACAGAGGTCGTTTTGGTGTGATCAGAGAGTGTCGAGAAAATGCCACCGGTAACCAGTACATGGCCAAGATTGTTCCATATGAGCCTGAGAGCAAGCAGGCCGTGTTACAGGAGTATGACATCCTGAAGTCCCTCCACCACGAGAAGATCATGGCTCTTCATGAGGCCTATGTCACCCCACGCTACCTGGTGCTTATCTCTGAGTGCTGCTCAGGAAAAGAGCTGCTCTATAGCTTGATTGACAGGTCAGACTGCTGTTTCTTCATGCATATAGTGTGTGTCCTGAAGTCAGGCTTTCCTAAATCTGGACAATGCATTGTGTGGTAGGCTACTACACAAAGAAGGGTGGGGGGCAGGCCAATAGTGCTTGGTTTTGGATATTAGGTGCAATCTATAATAATCCTAATTTATATAGAAAGGAGGCATGCTTGCACTGAAAAGAATAACAATGACTTAAGGTCCCAGCTCACAAAGTGCTTCTTCATTCTTCGCTCGGAACCAAAAAGAAGATCAAAACAACAACTGAGCAACGACATACTGTTCACGAATATTCAGAAACCAGCCACGCTACAGCGGGAGCTGTTTAGAGGAGCTTTTAAATATGAGGATACACAAGACTACATGTAAAACATCAACTTATCTGACATTAAAATGTGTTATCAATTACTTCATGCCTCATTCTATGAGTAGAATTCACACTAGAGTAGTAAAAGAAGCTGTATTAACTACTCAATGATTATTTAAAGTAATACTGTATATATGCAGTAGATAATGTGTAATTTGTAATCTTTACCTTGTGCATTCATTTAACCAATGCGCTAACACGCTATACACAGCCATAATATGCGCCGATTGCAATCTGTTATTATAATTTATGATGACACTGATACTACTGCAAAGATGGGTGCATAAAAGAGTGTTAATGGGTAGAATAAAGACAAAAGAATGATAATAGGCATATCTTACTTTGGGCAGTTGTGTGAATGACTTTTGGCTGCAGATGGCACATGGATGGATGGGCACTTAAGAGTATTTGTGTAGATTTGATTTCTTTTGTAAACTAGCAATTAAACAAAAAAAATCAGATGACATTTTAAAGGAAAATGTCTCTATGCGAACGGTCGTACAGATGTAGGTAAGCACTCCATTGTGTTCATGTTGACTGATCTTAACTGACTGAACTGGAATTAGCGGTTGGCCTCAAAGTAGGTGGAGCTCCAGGTCACACCTACTGATGACGTGGACCAATGGCAGGCAATGACCAGGGTGTTTAGCAGCCAGTAAGAAGTTTTCCTGAAAGTTCACCCTGCCGAGATGTTACGAACCACTGAAAAGAATTAAAAATATTTATTTTTTGCCAGATTTTGTTCTAAATATCATCACACCAGTTCATTCTTCGATTTCATTGGAAGTGTGCAGGGGCTTTATTTAAATACAGCATAGTGCTATTCCAGCACATGCCTGGTTAAACTGGATTGCAGGTGGTTAGTAAATAAAACCAATTTTGTGCCAAAATACTGTAACACAAGTGGTACAACTGTTAAGTGAATATACACCAAAGTGGTTGTTAATCACTTGACTTGATAGTTTGTGCAATACAGGTTAGATTTTTTGGTTGTTTAGCTCTTTATCTCCCTTTCTAGATTCAGGTACTCTGAGGATGACGTGGTGGCATATATCGTACAGATACTTCAGGGTCTGGACTATCTGCACAGCCACAGAATCCTGCATCTGGATATCAAACCAGACAATATTATTGTTACCTACATGAATGTGGTGAAGATTATTGATTTTGGCAGTGCACAGACCTTCAATCCACTCTTCCTCAAGCAGTTCAGCCCACCCATTGGAACTCTGGACTATATGTGTAAGAGATAATTTTTGTGCAATATTTTGTGAATGAGGTTTTCTTTGTAATCTTTATCGGTGTTGGGTATTGATCTTTGTTATCTTTATCACTTGTAGATGCCTCTGTGTTCTATATTACCATGGTTTTTAAATTCCTTCTCCTTTAAGATCTTGTTTTTTATTTATTTATTTATTATTTTTGGAAGTATTTATGCATATCTTTGCAATCTGTAATTTGTGTTTTTGTTGTCCTGAATCCTTGCTGATTACTGAAAGCTCCTGAGATGTTGAAAGGGGACGTGGTGGGTCCACCAGCTGACATCTGGAGCATTGGTGTACTAACTTACATCATGTAAGTGCTGTCCACTGCAACCCTGTCTTTCTGAATTTCAGGGTGTTAAATGTAAAATATAACTTTGTCCACACTGGTGATGTGCTATCTATGTTATATAAAATTTAGCAAGAGGGAGCCTTAGTATTGTGTAAAATCATTTTATCTAATTTCTATTATTTTCACATTTTTGAAATTCTCTGGACCTTGTGAGCCAGGTGTCAGTGTCAGTGATTATTTTTGACATAAATGCTGTTGTGTGTAACTCTGTATACTGTTCAGGCTCAGCGGGAAGCTGCCGTTTACAGAGAATGACCCTGCTGAGACAGAGGCCAGAATCCAGGCCGCCAAGTTTGACCTCAGTAAGCTCTACCAAAATGTGTCCCAAAGTGCCTCTCTGTTCCTCAAGAAGATCCTGTGCAGCTACCCTTGGTGAGTACAACATCTCTTGAGATTTGGTGCATCACAAAGTTAATGTTCAGAGGTTAATTCCCCTGTAGTCTTAAGCCCAAAGTATACTTCGATCTTGACGCGAACACTCAACGTCTGTGTACAGTCGACCGCAAGCCTTTCAAAATATATGAATGTGCGTGCATACGGAGAATGTTGGCTCATGCATGCTATGATTGCTAAAAGACACCAGACTATTTATTTTCAAGAGTTTAGACCCACAAAGATGTGTTTATATTCCTTCAGACCAGTGGTGTAGTTATATCTGAAATTTGTGAAGCCCCCCCATGTAAAATGTGTAAGAAATATAATTTTTCCCCAAAAAATTTAAAAATTGGCTTTAGTAATTATAGTCCCCACATGAACTTACAAAATGTATATCGGGGTATGTTTCTTGCTGGCATGGTGTACACTACTAAGAACAATGGTATGGTAACTTGATGTTAAATATGTATTTAAATTAATAGGTGTCATTAATGTTCCTTTCATTAGGCTACTAAGAAAATTGTTAATATAATTAATTAATAAACGAATACATACATACATAGATAACATGCAATAAACTGTTAAGCATTGTATAGCTAATATGAGTGTAATAATGTTCACATTAACACATTATCTTGTATTACCATATATAGCCTACATAAGAAATGGTTATTTTTTTTTATTTGTGTACTATAATGTGCTTTTCTGTGTATAGTGAAATTGCTTTCCTGCTTTGAAATATAAATTGAAATGATTAGATATCACAAGAAAAAGGCACCACCAACCAAAAAAAAAAAAAAAAAAAGAAAGACATTTGATATAATTACGGGACACAGTTGTCCAGCAACTGCGAAGAGTATCAGAAACTAGCATGGGTGCAATAACATGCAGTATTTTCACAAAGATTAATTGCATAAGTTAAATTTAAATGTGTGTGTATATATATATATATATATATATATATATATATATATACGTTTAGCAGGGAAATAAATTTACAGCGGAAAATATGGTTACTCCAGGGATGCTTGCACATCAGCATTAGACGCTGGAAATGTCCCGTCCCTTACTGAAATGGAAAATATGATTGTTTAGCAAATATCCAATCATGTCTGAAATGAACGTTCTGATTGGTGGATCAGCTTAGTCGGACTTTCTGTCTTGCCCATGCCATTAGTTGCGCTCCATCCTCCCGCAGCTCCATGCGTGTTTAGAGAGAAGCTCTGTACACTTAAAAAAATAAAAAATGTAAACAAAAACACAATTCACTAACGGTGCTGCGGCATCACGTTAGCAGACTGCAAAAGTTCCAGGTCAAAAGCCTACTCGTTGTTCTGGCGGCCATACATATCATCACTTATTTTAGGTGGGTATACGCAAAATCCTAAGAAAGATAGGTGGGCATACGGCGTATGCCTGCATATGCCCTAGACTACACTACTGCTTCAGACTCGAGTTATAGAAATGCAGGTACTGTATCTCCTCACGCCCTCACACACACACTCTTGATGAGCACATATCTTCGTTTCATGTTATTTACCAGCGATTGCATCATCTTGTAGTGCTTTTTCATGACAGCAATGGCTCAAATGTGAGTGTTGCCACCTTGTGGACCAACTAATTCGTAAATAATAAATAATTCATAAATAATTCCAGGCG
Organism: Myxocyprinus asiaticus; assembly: GCF_019703515.2. NCBI lineage: Eukaryota > Metazoa > Chordata > Actinopteri > Cypriniformes > Catostomidae > Myxocyprinus > Myxocyprinus asiaticus. The sequence goes on from NC_059354.1 coordinate 42,169,892, forward strand.
CATGCGCATTCTGTGTGCTCAAAGACACGTGTTTAGAAAAATCGGGCTACACACGTTCAGTGCTCGCATACTCTGCTTATGACGAAATTTGCGGCACAAGTCTTGTTCGTGGACGCTTAGCAATCGCGTCTGACCAAAGTATACTTTGACTAAAATGGCAAAGGTCTTGGCCGTATATCAGTTTAAATTGGCAAAGAACTGCCCAATTAAACAGGAAAAACCTTCTAACTGACATGTAAATCCTTCAATCACAGTCGGTTTTGTCATTGCGTGCCGTTTAGGGGCAGGGTTATTGGAGATATATCATATCATAAAAAAGGCTGACATCGAAAAGAAATAAGTTGCATAATGGCACGTAGGTCTCCTCTAGTGATTGCACAGAAAACATATGGGAATATAGCAAAAAATGTGTACAGCATACCATACTCTGAATATCTTTAAAAATTTGATGTCACTAATCTGGCAAATGTGGGCAAATCTGGGAATTATTTTGTCCTCAAAAGCACTCATTATATCAACGGGGAACCTTGTGAACACGACTCTGTTTCCAGGCAGACTGATAAAAGTCCTGTGTGCCTCGACTCGCAGAAGTTCTATTAAATCAGCCAATAAGATTTGGGCTGTGTGGATTAAGAAAGTGTTTTCAAATTTTGTGTGCTGTATGCATCAGACAGTTACCGACTGTGGCCGGTTCGTGGGCATTCCGTCTGAGGCTGAGACTTATTCCCCTGAAAAGTTTCAACTTGTTTAAAAAAAGTAATTAGTTTTGCAAAAGAAATTACAATTTTTTTATTTTTTATTTCCTATAAGTCATCTACCTTTCAGTGCAGGTCAGCTAACGTGTCTCAAAGCTAACTGATTTCTTATGTGTGCATGTTGTGTTTTAGGGCCCGACCGACCATTAAAGACTGCTTTAACAATTCGTGGCTGCAGGATGCTTACCTAATGAGATTGCGGAGACAGACTCTCACCTTCACCACCACACGCCTCAAGGAGTTCCTGGAGCAACAGCAGCAGATAAGGGCCGAGGTGGCAACAAAGCACAAAGTCCTTCTACGTTCCTACCAGAGTACCCCTCAGACCCCATCCACCCCCTCAACACCCAGCACCCCTACAACACCCATCTCTCAGTGAGCTCCACCACTGGGCATTCTCCAGAGAGACAAGAAAAGGGCTCCAGGGGTCTTTGGGACAATGACACAGAGAGACACAGCATCAAGACATCCCAGCAACCTTTACACTGCCGGTTAATGTGCAGTATGTATAAGAAGATCTTCAACAGGATCTCCTGCTCTGGTCCACAGAGTTGAGACAGTTTTGAGACAAGAAACACAAACAGAAACATTTCTTGTCCAAGCTGACAAAAACATAACGGGCATCGATGCATTTACCTTTGTCAGCTGTGGCCAGCATGCACAGTGCAGCTGAGTTTATTGTCCAGGAACTTGTCCATATTTTAAGCTCTTTCCCTCTACTGTAGGACACATTTTCCCATGACTTTCTGACAAACCTACTTTAGCTATTATCAGTGTTGCGTCTCTAGCAAGGGGTCGGGAACTTTGGACCCATCCTGGTCGAGCAGAGTGACTGTGTTTCTTACACAAAACCCATTATAGTCCATCACTTGACGCAAAAAAATGTCATGTCAGTGTGTATTTTTTGTGGTGTCTTCCACCTGTAAACCAGGGCCTTGAGATTTGTGGAAAATGGTGTATATCTTTTTTTCAACTAGTTTATATGGCATAATTAAGACTTTTATTACTAGTAGTTGTTATACTGAACGTGATTATCAGTATAAATGAAAATTATTGATAGCTCACTGACTGAATAATGTTGAGCACTCTAGTTTTTACTGTAGTGCCATCAACTAAGATTTTTCGTCTTTTACTAAAGTGTATTGACCTAAACTAAAGTGGATTGAATTTATTGTAATATTAAAAAAGGCTTTTGTGGACCTCACAGTTTTTAGAGAGCGACATTTGTGCGAGAATTCCCAGTGCATTAAAGCACATTGAGAAATTATGTGAATTCAACTTTTTATATGTTGCTTTGAACACCAGGAATGTATTATTTATGGCAGATGTCAGTGCATCGGTATAGCATACAGTAGCATACAGCATGCATCAGGAAAAATTCCTCTTCATAGCATAACTGCAGCACCATTGTTTTGGGAGAAAACTCAGTCCATGTGTATTTGAGAGGATGTTATGGTGGCCAAAGTTGTCTTTAGCATCAGAAAGCTGGTTAAAGACGTATTTGACTAGTGATCTTGTAAAGAGGCTTTTAACTTGATTGGATGGAATGGAGCTGTCTCAGTGAAGTGCCAATTTTCACTCTTGTCAACCTGATTTTAATTTTATTAGAGACAATGTTATAACATATATAGTTTGTATTATTTCAATTTATTTTTTAACAATGTGCATCCTGTTTGGTGAACATAGAGTTACAGAACCAGTGCTTGTTTTATTTTTTGTTTGTTTTTTAATTTAATGTTAATGAATCAAATGGATGAATTAGGGATTCTTATTAACACACTAAAAAAGGGTCTTCTATTTGTAACCTCATCAGGGGCGTAGCAATCATTTCAAAAGTGAGGGGGACAGAACGATTAGCGCAAGACGAACATAAACATATAAGATATATTTTTAAGGCTCTCAATCGATTAAACATTTTTATTGAATTAATTACGAGTGACCAGTGAATTTTAACTTTTGCATTTATACATTTATACATTTGCTGTATGAAAGACAAAGCGTAACCACATTTGCCCAGTGAAAAATTGCAGGGAATGAACTTTGGTTTTGTTGAAAGTGAGGGGAACATGTCCCCCGCATCCCCTGCGTATTCTACACCCATGAACCTCATAATGCCCTATTTAAAAATGACAGAAAACCTACAAAATGGCAAGCCAAGTGGGGGGAAATATAAAAAGTAATGTCCTTATTGTTTTATTATCATCCAATTACATTTAGTGGCACATAAAAGTAATGTTGTCACCGCAACACCTTTGACCTTCTTATCACATATAGTAAAATATTGGCTTGGATTATGAATTTTAGTTCGCTCTGTGTTTATTGCAGTACTTGCTATGATGGTTCAGTGCAAACTTTCTTCTGTTTTTTATTACTTTGCATAAATGCTATCCTAGGCTTTTTTTCTAGCATAATTTGTTTATAACTTGGGATATTCAAATAAGAGTTGATAAAGCTTTAAATACAGTTTCAAATAATACAGTATGATGCAAGATTTAAAACTGAGTGAAAAGACATAGAATCACAGTAATGAGAAAAGAATTGTTGGACAGCTGTATGTTGTTGTGAATAAGGTTTTATATTATTTCATGTGTGTGCGTGTGTGTGTGTTTACTACTCTCTTTAGTCATGCCGAACAACCCTTTAATGTGAAACTAAATCAAGCTTTTCTGGAATGAATTATGTTGCACTAAAACAGTGACAAAAATGTGGAGATAATATGAATGTTTTACAGTAGAATGAAGTGTGTATATGTTGATATTAAAACATGACCTTTCATGAATAAAATCAGCTGTCAGCAATACTGAATGGACTCTTCATTAATTTCAAAGAAGTATATGTATTCAATATGTATTCAATACTGGTGGCAAAAAGTTTGGAATGATGTAAAGATTTTACTCTTATGGAAAGAAATTGGTACTTTTATTTAACAAAGTGGCATTTAACTGATCACAATGTATAGTCGGGACATTAATAATGTGAAAAATTACTATTACAGTTTGAAAGAAATGTTTAGAACTTCTTAAACTACTTCAAAGAGTTCTCATCAAAAAATCCTCCACGTGCAGCAATGACAGCTTTGCAGATCCTTGGCATTCTAGCTGTCAGTTTGTTCAGATACTCGGGTGACATTTCACCCCACACTTCCTGTAGCACTTGCCAAAGATGTGGCTGTCTTGTCGGGCACTTCTCACGCACCTTACAGTCTAGCTGATCCCACAAAAGCTCAATGGGTTTAAGATCCATAACACTCTTTTCCAATTATCTGTTGTCCAATGTCTGTGTTTCTTTGCCCACTCTAACCTTTTCTTTTTGTTTTTCTATTTCAAAAATGGCTTTTTCTTTGCAATTCTTCCCAGAAGGCCTGCACCCCTGAGTCTTCTCTTTACTGCTGTACATGAAACTGGTGTTGAATGGGTAGAATTCAATGAAGCTGTCAGCTGAGGACATGTGAGGCATCTATTTCTCAAACTAGACACTCTGATATACTTATCCTCTTGTTTAGTTGTACATCTGGCCTTCCACATCTCTTTCTGTCCTTGTTAGAGCCAGTTGTCCGTTGTCTTTGAAGACTGTAGTGTACACCTTTGTATGAAATCTTCAGTTTTTTGGCAATTTCAAGCATTGTACAGCCTTCATTCATCAAAACAATGATTGACTGACGAGTTTCTAGAGAAAGCGGTTTCTTTTTTGCCATTTTTGACCTAATATTGACCTTAAGACATGCCAGTCTATTGCATACTGTGAAAACTCAAAAACAAACACAATGTTAAGCTTCATTTAACGAACCAAACAGCTTTCAACTGTGTTTGATATAATGGCAAGTGATTTTCTAGTACCAAATTAGCAATTTAGCATGATTACTCAAGGATAAGGTGTTGGAGTGATGGCTGCTGGAAATGGGGCCTGGCTAGATTTGATCAAAAATGAAGAATTTTTTCAAATAGTGATAGTGCTGTTTTTTTTATATCAGTAATGACTTGACTATACTTTGTGATCAGTTGATGCCACTTTTGGTGAATTAAAGTACCAATTTCCTTCAGAAACAGCAAAATCTGTACATTATTCCAAAATTTTGGCCGCCAGTATATATGTTTTTAAGGAATAATTCACCCCAAAATGGAAATGTTCTCATCATTTACTCACCTAAAGATTTTTAGAAGAATATTTCAGCTCTGTAGGTCTATACAGTGCAAGTGAATGGTGGCTAGAACTTTGAAGGTGCAAAATCCACATAAAGACAGCAAAAAACTCCAGTGGTACAAACCATGTCTTCAGAAGCGATATGAGAGGTGTGGGTGAGAAACAGATCATTATTTGTCTTTTTTTACTATAAATCCCCACCTTTACTTTCAATTTCTTCTTCTTTTGTTTTTGGTGATTTGCATTCTTCGTGGATATCGCCCCCTACTGGGAAGGGAGGAGAATTTATAGTAAAAAAGGACTTAGATGTTGATCTGTTTTGTGTTCAGCAGAAGCAAGAATGTCATATATACATCTGGGATGGCATGAGGATGAGTAAATGATGAGAGAATTTTCATTTTTGGGTGAACTATCCCTTTAAGTGTCACAGCAGCATGCATCTAAATATGACTACTTATTGGAAATTGTCTAATGATCTGATTATGAGACATTTTCCAATAATAACATAGAAATCCAACCAGAAATAGCTGTATTGATGGGCTATTAACTGACGGGCTACTGACCATCTGTGGATCCTGAATGAGGACAGCTGCAGGAACTTCTCTAGGGTGCATAATAGTTGATTTTGTAAGTATTTAGAATTTAAAAAAAAAGTGATGATAAAATTATAAAGTTATTTATGATATTGTGTTAAACGTTTTCATCACATCCTTGAAAATATTAATGCATGTTATGCTGTTTGTTCTGTGTTCTATATTTGTTCTACTTTTTTATTTCATATGTTGTGATATTTATTTTGATATCATTTAAGACATCTTTCTGTTATCTTGATTTTTCAATTAGGGGAACGTTTCTGTCATCTAGGATGATTTCAAAGGGGAAAAAATGCTTAAAAAAATAAATTAAATAAAAACCAGTGCCAAAGGATTTTTTTTTTCTTATTCATTTACATATTCCTCATTTTAAAGTGTGTTGAAAGGTTATTTGCCAGAATTTATACATTTTAGACTTGTCGCCTTCCCAGAATTTTTTACTTCCCATTTATAATAAAACTAACAAGTGTTAAAATCGGGAAAATTCTACTTAACATTTGTCCTTAAGAAATTAAAACAATATTTTCAATAAATTTACATTTACATTTATTCATTTGGCAAACGCTTTTATCCAAAGCGACTTACAAAAGAGGAAAACATAAGCGAATCATCTTAAGGAGACAGTGGTGTGAAAAGTGCCATATTACAAAGTTTCACTAGCATCAGAATAGCATTCAAAAAAGATTAAAGTGCAACAAGAATTTTTTATTTTTTATTTTTTTTAGTGACTGGTTAAGTGCTCATGGAAAAGATGTGTTTTTAGCCGTTTTTTGAAGACAGAAAGTGAGTCAGCTTCACGGATGGAGTTGGGTATTTTGGTGCCTCATTGTGTTGGTACAACAAGGTGCCGTTCCTTAGCCGACCGCAGGCTTCTAGTGGGCACGTAGCTCTGCAGAAATTATTTTAGGTATGCTGGAGCAGACCCAGTGACTCTTTTGTATGCCAGCATCAGAGCCTTGAACTTGATATGTGCATCAACCAGCAGCCAGTGAAGAGAGACAAGGAGTGGTGTAACATGCGCTCTCTTTGGTTGATTAAAGACCAGATGTGCTGCTGCATACTGGATCATTTGCAGGGGTTTAATTGCACATGCAGGGAGGCCTGCAATGAGAGCGTTACAGCATTCCAGTCTAGTTATGACAAGGGACTGAACAAGAAGTTGTGTGGCATGTTCAGAGAGGAAGGGTCTTATCTTCCTGATATTGTAGAGTGTAAATCTACATGATCTTGCGGTCTTTGAGATGTGGTCTGTGAAATTTAGTTTGTTATCGATGGTTACCCCTAGATTTCTGACCGTTTTGGAAGGCGTTACTGTAGTTTCACCCAGCTGCATGGTGATGTTGTGTTCAACAGCAGGGTTGGCTGGGAAGACAAGGAGTTCGGTCTTGGCTGGGTTAAGTTGCAGGTGGTGTCCCTTCATCCAGGCCGAAATGTCTGCCAGGTAGGTAGAGATTCGAGAAGTCACTGTGGTGTGTCGTTGGGCTGGAAAGACAAGTAGAGTTGCGTGTCATCAGTGTAGCAATGGTAAGAGAAAACATATGCCTGAATGATGGGTCCCAGTGATGTTGTGTATATAGAGAAGAGAAGTGGCCCAAGCACTGAACCCTGAGGTACCCCAGTAAGTAGCTGATGTGGCTTGGACACCTCACCTCTCCAGGCTACCTTGAAGGACCTACCTGAGAGATAGGAAATAAACCAGTCAAGCACAGTTCCTGTGATGCCCAGCGAAGAGAGGCTGGAAAGTAGATCTGATAGTTGACTGTGTCGAAGGCTGCAGAAAGGTCCAGTAGAATCAGGACGGATGATCTGGATTCAGCTTTCGCCTGTCTTAGCGACTCAGTGACAGACAGCAGGGCAGTCTTGGTGGAATGTCCACTTTTGAAGCCTGACTGATTGTTATCCAGCAGCTTGTTCTGTGAGAGATAGGCAGAGATTTGATTGAAAACTGCCCTTTCAAGTGTTTTTGCCATGAATGGGATGAGAGAGACTGGTCTGTAGTGTTCTGTTTGTGTGGGGTTAAGTGCGGGTTTCTTCAGCAGCGGGGTTACTCGAGCCTGCTTAAATGTAGTGGGAAAAGTGTCTGTAAGTAGAGATGTGTTAATTATGTGAATGAGTGCAGGTAAGATGGACAGAGAGATGGCCTGGAGAAGGTGAGAAGGAATGGGGTGAAGGGAACAGGTGGTGGGGTGGTTGGAGAGGAGGAGTTTAGAGACCTCAGTGTCAGTCAGAGGAGAGAACATAGAGACAGAGGAGTTTCATACAGGAGACGGGTGTTTGACAGGGTGTGGTGCTGAGAATGTATTGCTGATGGTTGTAACCTTATTAGTAAAAAATGTGGCCAAGACATCTGCTGTCAGTGATGTGTAAGGTGGTGGAGGAGGAGGGCAGAGAAGTGTGTTGAATGTTCTAAACAAAAAATAAATGAGGTTACGGCGAAAGGAAACCAAAGGTCTGTTCAAAGTCAAAGTCTGTTTTAATGTAGATGGGAGAGTCATGTTGAATTGAACAAAGTAGTGATCAGAGACATGTAAAGGAGTAACAAGAATATTTGAGTTGGTACAATTACGTGTAAAAATTAGGTCCAGCTGGTTTCCCAATCTGTGGGTTGCTGTGGTGCTTAGTCTTTCCAACTCAAATGAGGCCAGAAGAGCATTCAGTTCAGTGGCCTGGGGCTTGTCTTGGTGTATGCTGAAATCACCAAGGACCACAAGTGGCTTACCATCCTTCGGTTATTATTACCATACTCCTCGAAAAAGTTTGCCAGCTGACCTGAATATATATTCATTTGGCATATATATGAACAACTTATAGTTTTTTATATCAAAGAATCACTGTTTTCGAAACCTTTACCATTTTCAAATCCTCTCCATTACCTTTACACTGAGCAAGAACAATTTTCTTAAAATGTTTATATTTGGTTATCATGGCAATAAGAAGGGACAGAAGAGCACATCTTTGCCAGGACAACAGAGTGACAGTTTGAATTTCAGAAACCAGTAATTAATTTTAAGATTTTTACATGACAATCTGAGAGTATAGGTGTCGTTACTAAACCATTTTGAATGTGAGAATTTTAATTCAGAAACAACCCATTTATTTATTTTTTATATGTAAACATTCAGCGTTAACTGACTGATAATGTTAGCAAGTCCAAGGAAACTTTTTGTCACAAATTGTGTCACAAAAAATGTCTACCATAATACATATAATCCACAGAATTACCCATAATACCACAATCCGGAGGCAGATATGATTACAGCCTATAGACCAAATCTTTCTCCAGGTATGTTGATAAATGTCTTAACAGATGAAACACAGTTTGAAGAAGTTTCATTTTTCAAGTTAGTCATAAGTGTCCTCCAGCAGATGTCAAAGCTGCACCAGCACCTCCAGGGTGCACTTTAAACATTTAAAGCGATAGTCCCACCCCCCACACCCCCCCCCCCCAAAAAAAAAGAAAGAAAATGCTCTCATAATTTACTCACAATCATGCCATCCTAGATGTGTATGACTTTCTGTCTTCTGCAGAACACAAACCAAGATTTTTAGAAAAATATCTCAGCTCTGTTTGTCTTCACAATGCAAGTGAATGGGTACCAAAATGTTGAAACTCCAAAAGCATATAAAGGCAGCAGAAAAGTAAGCCATATTACTCCAGTGGTTAAATCCATATCTTCAGAAGTTATATGAAAAGTGTGGTTGAGAAACAGATCAATATTGAAGTCCTTTATTACTATCAATCTCCACTTTCACATTCTTCTTTTGTTTTTGCATTCTTTGTGCATAACACCATCTACTGTGCAGGGAGGAGAATTTATAGTAAAAAGGACTTAAATATTTATCTGTTTCTCACCCACACCTATCATATTGGTTCTAAAGACATGGATTTAACCATTGGAGATGAATGGATAACATGGGATGGCATGAGGGTGAGTAAATGATGAGAGAAATTCACTTTTGGGTGAACTATTCTTTTAAGACCCATCCAAGAGACAGCTCTCCATATCCAGGTTTCATACTATTGTGAGTCACAACAGTATAACTGGAGCTCTATTTAATGCTGTGTGTTGCATGAAACAGCTGACCTTAGATGTGTCGACTGAATGAATGTGTGCAATTGTCTGTCTATGTCGAGGAAAGAGCTGCGAGAAAAAGGCTCTCCAAAGTTCCTGCAGGAACTGAAAGATGTAGTTTTGCTGGAGGCAAATACAACCAAGCTAGAATGCAATATCGGTGCCATTCCAGACCCCCTCATCATTTGGTTGAAGGATGTCAATCTGGACTGAAGTATATGGACCCTAGTACTACTGCGCTTTTGAGGATCATGACATTGTGGCCCTGGTAGTCAATGAAAGAGAATGGTGACCACTGTCAAGCAAGATTTTCATTGAATAATGACTTAAATTTTAGTCTGTTCCTCATACAAAACTATCATATAACTTCAGAAGACTCTAAATATAGTGCATAATTCATATAGTCTAGCTTTTTTTGTGGTTTTTTTTATGTTTTGTTTTTTTGGATCTTGACAGATCTTGTCCCCAACATACTTTCATTGTATGGAACAGAGCAGTATAAACATTCTTCAGTATTTCTTTGAGTTCTACGGAATTGGTTGGGAACCACATGAGGGTGAGTAAATGATGATAGAATTTTCATTTTTGGGTGATCTATCCCTTTAATCAGCAGGAAGTGCCTCAAATTTCAGTTCTCATTTCCCCAGGCCATGACAATGTGAAGGCCAAGAGAAACTCCACTGTGTTGCTAAAGTCAAGTCAATTTTATTTGTAAAGTTTTTCTCAGAATACATATTGTTTCAAGGCAGTTTGTATACATATATAAATTATATGCTGTTTAAATGATATATTTTCAGCCTGAACATCTGGTGCACATTTATATTGTATGCACTTTATATATTTGTTTATTACAGCAAATAATGTTTATAATTTCACGTTGTGCCTGAACATCTGGTGGTGCACATACAAAGGTGCTAAAAATGTTTTATGATATTAAAAAGCAACTGAATGACATTTTGGAAAGAATTTATATCTAAAATGTGGCAAACGTTCTTCAACCTCATAATTTGGATGGGCTTTCACATGCTTTTCAGTGAATGACTGTAGACTGTTGAATGTACTGTGTCATGAATACCAATGATGTAAACTTGTAATCAACATGACAGAGTGCGAACTTTGAGGACTCTCCCTATCCTCCATTCTGAAGACGGTCTCAAGGCCCCCGCTATTTTAGCTCGTGCCAAAAAAACAAAAGTTCGCAAGAAAGTTTTCCGACTTGACAAAACGTGAAAGGCAGACCAATATGCGCACATTCATTTTAAAACCGCTATCGATTTGCAACTAATCAAATATATTTTATCTATCGGACTTCAGAAAAATGTGTTTAAGTCAGAATTGAGCATTCACTTTCGGCGACGCTAAGAGATCTTTTAAACTTTGTTTGCGTATTGGATTTTGTAGGTCTTAAAGGGGAAACGCATATTATTGAAATCTGTTTCCAAACGAGCGGGGACGCTTTGTACAATTGTTGATTTATTAGTTAGTTTGGTTGAAAGAAGAAAAGGGTACAAATTAAATACTTTAAGATAGAAGATACTTTTAATGGTTTACGTTTAAAGGAAATATAAAGTTATATAATTGAACATACTTTATAAATAAAGATACATTTTGCTCTTAAGTGCACGATAATTATATAAAAAGTTTTTTTTTTTATGACTTACTGAGCACAAGACGTTTTGAATTCGCATACAGTACCATGTCTTGGTTCGAAACTTTGCGAGACCACCATCCCCTTGAATCTTCAATGTTTAATGGTGCATGCGAACAAACATATACTAAAATATGTGTTCAGACCAGTTTTTTTTTCTACCGATTCTTCTAATCATTGGAACACTTTTTACACATTTATAGACTTTGTACTTTCAAATTGCACTTTTGCAGTTGCCTTTTGTCCGATAGTGGCGTTGCCGCTTTAAGGTGAGGGGTGCCTTGAAACCGGCGAGTTCCATGTTTGTATCTTGAAATTGAGAGCCGAGTCGAACTCCATGTTGTGAAAAGTTATCATCTGGGAACTTAACTTTTTATTATTATTTTTATTTAATTGTCTCCCCTCCCCCTCTAACTTATACAAGCATACGTGTCACATTCATCCTCGTACGGTTTCGCATTATGTCTGTCCTTGAGCGGTAAAAGTCTTTTGGGTTTTTGGGAGCATTTGCAGGGAGGTTTTTTATTTTTTTATTTATTTATTTTTTTATATTTTAATACGGAAAACGTTTTACGCTTTTTTCTGGCTTTACGGATCTCATGGACCACCCGTCCTCTTCGATCATCACGCAAGTGAGCAGGGATGAAGAAGCGAGTGCCCCTTTACGGGAAAGAGGTGAGTTGGGAGATAGTTTTGGAGCGGCACATGTCAAACTCCTTTGAGGACTGTTTTGGGCGGCGACCACTAGATACAAAGTTGCAGTCGTTTTGAAAGTCACATTAACTGGCCTTCAATGAAAACAAAGTGTTAAATCACGGGTTTCCGGACATTTTCCACTCCAAAAAGTTTATTAAAGTTGACGCATCATGCATGCAGAGTCCATTCACTCTATTGGTATATGATACATTGCTGACCCATCATCACATACAGTTTGGCTTAAGCTCCACAAATATGCATGCAATAAACTAGAGTTTTATTAGACAGCGACTTTTATTTTTTTTTATGTTGTTGAAGTCTCCGAAGTGAAGGGGGCGTGTCCATGATGACACTGAACTGACGTTTGAGGAAAGCTTGTAATTTCTTATTTACTTTGTAGTGTGTTGCATTTTGAAGTACATAAGACAATCCGTCAATCAGTCGGCTTGTGCATATGTGTGCAGTTACCATATAATGAATGACTTTTGAGTCTAATAGAGCCCCTCCATAGGTGACAGGTTACCAGGAGACAAGATTGCACAGTGTAGTCATTGTATGTTAGTGGAGCCTCCCTTAATCTTTTATTAGCTTATATCCTGATATGCAGATCATGTCTTTTTGCTGGCAATGCAGAATGCTTGTTGGGGTAAAAACTCTGACATTTTTGCATGATAATTTTACCATAGGCTCACACCAAGCACAATTGAATAGTATTAAGCTGGTGTAGTTTACATGAAAGCAAAACTGTTACACTACACAGTTTAAATGGAAATACACAACCTTTAAAGTTTGGACACACTTTTCACACATTTATTTCTTGTGATCTTAAAACCTTTTAATCTAAACTAAAGGCTTAAGCTTAAATGCTTGAAATCAGTTGTGTAGTCTATTATGAGTTGTGCTTGCATATGGATTTCTTTACTAAACTAACATTTTCATTATTTTTTATTAAAGGGATAGTTCACCCTAAAATGAAAATTCTCTCATCATTTACTCACCCTCATGCCATCCCAGATATGTATGACTTTCTTTCTTCTGCAGAACACAAATGAAGATTTTTAGAAGAATATTTCAGCTCTGTTGGTCCTTTCAATGCAAGTGAATGGTGACCAAAACTTTGAAGCTCCAAAAAGCAAATAAAGGCAGCATAAAAGTAGACTCCAGTGGTTTAATCCATGTCTTATGAAGCGATCCAATCAGTTTTGGGTGAGAACAGTCCAAAATATAACTTCCTTTTCTACTGTACATCTTGCCATTGCAGTCTATAGGCATGATAATGATTTCAAGCTTGAATTTCAAGCAAAAATTACCCTTCCTAGTGCTTGACGCATGCGCATAGTGCAAGATGGTGCTGGCAAGTGTAATTGAGCTTGAAATCATGATTGCCAAGGAGACTGATGATGTCAAGATTTACAGTGAATAAAGGAGTTTTGGTCAGTTTGCACCCGACTGAGTAAATAATGAGAGAATTTTCATTTTTGGGTGAACTTTCCCTTTAAGAGAATGACCAGAGTGGGCAGAGCTCTAATCTAATCAAAGAGTGGCTACTTTGAAGAAGTTATATAATTTCAGAGGTTTTATTTGTGTGACATTTTTTGGTCACTGCATAATGCATACTTCTATTTGTACTGACTTTTCTATTATTCTAAAATGTGGAAAACTGCAATAATAAAGAATGAATAGATGTGTCCAAACTTCTGACTAGTATGTTAGGCCTGTATAGAAGGTCATAGGTCATTATATATCAGTAATCAAAGAGCAAGCTACTGTTTGTGTACAGGTCAAAGGCTAGATGAAAAGTGACCCTTGGATAATTTTCTTGACTTCTCAGCAACTTCTTAGGGATAGAAAAGTATTTTGCTCTCAGCTGAGTGTTGAATTAATCCTTTTTTGTGTGTCTGCAAAATTTCACAAGCTTGATTTCAGATATTTATATAAACAAATTTTTTTTTTCTAATTATGCCTTACAGTGTTGCTCATCTGCTGTCTGTGATCATAAAGTATTTGATGCAAATGAAATTTGTTTTAACTGTTTTTCAAATCTTGAACATGACCACATTACTAATATCTGGCCATCGCTCCTTTTTTTAACAGCCATCGGCCACATTGCTCTGTAGTAGACATCTGTCATTGAAAAATGGTGAATTACTAATTAATAATGAAAAAGAACTACTAATAACTGTTATTACTACTAATTAATACTTTTTATTATAGAACTTTTGAGCTTTTTAGTTTCTTTATACTAGTGGTGGATGGATATTTATTTATTGATTTTTTTTTACATGGCAGATGGCAATATCGAGAGAGCGAGTAGCTATTGGCCAATATAATGCAGATGTGTATTTATAATGCTGATGCACATTTAGCTATTTAACGCATTGCTTCGCAGCTGACACGGCACAGGCATCAAACACGGGGCACGTTGATGCGGTTCAGGTGGCAGACAGTACATACAATGGTTACCCAGGTTTTTCCTTTCTTCAAGAACGAACAACGCTAGAGTAATTATTCTATGTCCTTTGATAATGATTTGTGTCGAATTTAATGAACAGTATGTGAGTTTTGTTCCGTGGTGTGGCAGAAATTTGAGCAGCCTCCAGAGACGTATAACATTTGATATCAGTAATTATTGACATATTTAAAGAAATTACACTGTGCTATAAAAAAAGATAATGACTAGTTTTGCTTTAGTTGTACGCATTTATGCCAACGTTTTAAGTTTAGTTTTAAGCTTTGCACAGTTTTTCAGTTTTTATTCTTTGCAAATAAAAATGTTTCAGAAACATTCTAAATTCTTTAATAATGAACGCAACCATGTTTTCTGAATGATTGCGACTACAGTGAGAGCTTGGGGAGGATCCCTCCAGTTCCAGCCATAGCAGTCGGCCTCACTGCTTATTTTTCCAACTGATGTGTTTTTCACGTACTCCTTTTTCCCCTCTTGTGCACACAGACATGGAAATGGTTTACAGGCTTGTGTTTTTGTTTGACATTTAAAGAAAACCACTCCCTGAAGCAGGTTCAGTTCTGTGCACAGACCCTTTCCATCTGTCTGGGCATTTACTTAGATTTACATTTACATCTAATCATTTAGCAGACTTAGAAATGCTTTTTAAAGGGATAACTCACCCACAAATTAAATTGAAACTTTCTTCCGCGGAGCACGTATTTTAGGCAAAATGTTGGCCTTAATCACCATTTACTCTCATTGCATCTTTTTTTCAGTACAATGAAAGTAAATGGTGACTGAAGCTGGCATTCTGTCTCCTTTTGTGTTCAATGAAAGAAAGTAATATGGGTTTGAAACTGTACGGGGTTGAAGTAAATGATGACAAAATTCAAACTAACTCCTGCAGTGGTGAAAGTGATGGCAGGCACACTGTAAAATGTATGAGGAAGTGATCTAGTTATAAAGAAAATGTACCAAGCCTCTGTGTTGTGCCTGTCCTGAAAAAACATTTGTCCTCAAGAATGTTGCAGAACTAGGTAGTACATCTCAGATTGCCCAGATGAATGTAAATGAAACAGTTTGTTCTGTAAGTACAGTTATGACATGCTTAAAAAGGAATCGAGAGCATGTACAGACTATACAACCTTGCATGTAATTAGATTTCATTATTAAATCTATTCATAGTTCACTGTAAAAAATAAAAAGTTGAGTAAACTTAAAAAGTAAGGCAACCAGCTGCAAAGCATTTTTGAGTTTATTCAACTTCAGGCAAATTAGTTTTACCAACTTAACAATTGAAGCTGGATCTCAAGTTCCATGAACTTAATACAATAAGTTCAGCGAACTCAAAAATATCAATGATCATTAAGTTCAATAAACTTCAATTTTTAAGTATAGCTGTCCATAAATTTCAATATTTTTGAAAACAATATAATATATATATCTATATATATATATTTTTTTTTAAGTAGATCTAGATTTTGACATAAGATCATGTATCAGCCCTACTAAGAGACCAAATAGATGGTCTAACTTAAATGGTGGTGTAGGTTACAAGTACTTCAAACTTTTAGAAGTTGAGTCAACTTTATAAATAAAGATACTTCATCAAAGCGAACACTAATTACCCTGATGGTGACTTTAAACAAAACACAACTTTCTACAGCAAAACATAATTAAAAACACATAAAGAGCAAAAACATCTGTTAATTAAAATCAGATTATTTACAAAAGTCGGCACGCTTTGACCAAACACACTTAAATAAATTCAAGAGCAGGGGATTGTGGGTAGTGTCTTCAGCCACAATGCTTCACCAGTGGGCATGCTCCGTAGCAGACGCAACAATGTGAAGTTCATAGTGCTCAGCCTTACAAGGTTCCCTCAGATTTTAACCCATGAATTTTCAAGACCTTTTCTTGACTTTAACAAATGGATAACATCATTAAAGATATGAGTCGAAATCAAAGATTTAAATTCCCACATATTTCCTGATTTTCTGTGGTAGAGCCTGGCTTTATAGACTTACAACAGTGAAATTTAAGCCTCCATTTCACAGAGGTGCACAATGTTTCAAATAGGGGTGTGTTGGAGGGTCAGTGATTAAACTGAGCATGCTCAAAAGCCTGTATGTTCTACCTTCACCACCAGACTTGATATTGTATGTTCTCACTGTTTAAAAATGTAAGTTGCTCTGACTTAAATGGCATAAAAGTTGACTTACTTGATTGTTTTATGTAACCTCACTTTTTTCGAAATGAGTTCAATCAACTTTTAAAATTGAGCTTGTCTGACAAAACTGAAGTTGGATTTTTTTTTAGTGTTGTTGCAGTTACTTTTTAGGTTTACTGGTAATTATCAAACTGCTGTAGTGTCTGATGTTTATGGAAAGATTATTTTTTAACGTATCAAAAAGAAGGCTACTTTATATCTAAAGAAGAGAGGCTGATGAGATTTATAATGCCATATTAATTTGATTGTATATGTCACTGTGTATGACAGACCCCATTCTTTGCCTGTCTCTCAAAAGTGCCGTCTCATGAATCATGGGAAGAATCCACTGAGCAAATCTTTAGAAAATGTTAGATGTGGTGAGAAAGAGAACTAGAGGAGCTGAAGGACACTTGTGGTCTTCAAGGCTTGAGGTCTGCGCAGGATGGATTTTTCAGACCCGTTCCCGCTAGATTCTGTCAAGCTCCTGCAAAAAGATTTCATATTATGTCCTGCTCCCAACCGCAAATCCCGCAGGTAGAGGTCTTCACTGACTTTTCAGTCCTGCTCTCGTAAGATTCTGTCCAGCTCCTGCCCTCTCTGGTGTCATAGGTTTTTTTTCCAATTCCACCCTCAAAAGATTTTTTATTTGTGTTTATTTCAACATGTTAAGGGGAAAAAAGTGTTTTTTCCTATATATTTAGGCATAAGTAATAAATATGATTTCTAACAATGGAAATAAGAAATAAGAAAACAAACATGGATTTCTAACAGTTTCTAACATGGATTTCTCAAACCAACTTTATAACAGAAAACAGTTTAGGCCTTCTATACTCAAGAAAAAAAAAGTGTTAATTTCCACCACATGGAGCACCAAGAAGAATTTGTTTTGTACATACAAAAAGCCACAGCACAACCAAATTAAGCAACAACACAACAAAACTAAGCCACAACCAGGGTTCGTACGGTCATGGAAATCCTGGAAAAGTCATGGAATTTAGAAATTGTGTTTTTTCCAGGCCTGGAAATGTCATGGAAAAACAAGTTAACACTGAATGTTTTGGAAAAGTCATGGAATTTATTAACAAAATATTTTCGATCGAAGAGCAACGCGAATAAGTGCTACTCGGAGCCCGCACGGAGCAGCAGTATGCAAAATGCATTACTGCGTAAACTTAGTAGTTTGTGAATAGGCGTAGTGCCATGCGGTGTCGCATTTGGCACTTCATTAACGCTATTGAAGTTTGCTCGTGATCGCTCAATTCATATGGATAGTGTATAATTAAAGGAATTAGTAAATTTCATATTTACATTATTGTTTGAATATATTAAGGCTTTGAATGTTTGTACTATGTAATAACTCACCAAAATTAAGCTTATGGTGATGTTTGCTTGTGAGTCTGAGCAAGTCTCAGTATCACCTACATTCTCCTGATTTTAATGGAAAACATGAGAAAAGACATGTGCTGATTGTCATTGATGTCCCTTGATCTTTTCCCCGGTCGCTTCTGTCAAGAATCGTATCCGTGTACTGGAGCAAAAGCAGATTTAGGGCTCACCTGCGAAAGGTGTCTGTTTCAGGTCTATTTCTCTCAATTTGTTTTCCATTCTAATCTGTAATTATTAACACTGACAAATGTATATGAAACTGATGCAAATATATATACAGTATAGCCTTTAGATTTCGAAATGTTCTCAGCTGTTTGGATGTGAGGCACTGGCTAAAATTCATGACAAACTGCGTCCCGAATTGATATAATATTAAACGCAATTCTGTTCCCTTTAGTACTGAGCAATTTTCTATTATAGCCTACGTGACGGTTTATATTTTGCAGAACAGACGAAAGAAAAGCTGTCGATGCGCGTGTCTGATTCAGTGTTTGTTGCGTTTCTCACAGGATATACATTTGAAGAATTTCTCTCTCTGTGTCAGTGGTCCAAAAATAGTTAGCATGAATGTTGTCTTAATTGTGAGCGCTGCCTGCAAATAATCTCAGACCATCTCGGGAGGTGCTCGGAGTTGAATTAAAGTTAAACCCAATGGTTTACTTTTTACTGTATATGTATAGCTAGATATACCGGTATATTTTCATCTGTGTTTGAATAGGAAAAAAGTGGCTTGTAAAAATCGAAGTGGGAATTAAAAAGTTGACAGTGAGACATCCAAAAGATGAGGTGAGAGGACAAGACAAAAACAATAAATAAAGTAATAATAAAATAAAACTTTTGTGAGTTATTACTAGGGGTGGGCGATATACCAGTAGACTTGATAAACTGGTAGAAATTTGGCAACCTGTATACATTTTGGATTACCGACTGGTACCGCATGGCAAGAGATTTGCACCTCATTCTATTCACGTAACACATACGCGGTACACATTCTGTCGGAGAAATTGAGAAGGAAGGCGGGGCGACACGTGAGACTGAGAGAATTGAAGAAACAGGTTTTTTCAGGTACTGACAATTTTTGAGGGGCCGCCCAATCGAAATTTCGGGCCGCCAAAAGAAATTAAATTCTAAATATGCTTCTCATCTCACACACGCAGCTGTGTATCACGTGATTGTCGCGCATGAGTTCACTCCAGCAGGCTTCCAGATTGTGCTCCACAGACAGGAGGACGCAGAGTGTATGATCACTGGCGCTACTCAATCTGGTTTCTCTCTGTCGCGGCACAACTTAACTTGCGTGACCCATTTGAATTCTACTGAGTTTTGAGTGTTTTACCTTAAAGCACTATGGAGGAAGTCAGACATCTCAAACGTGAGAGAGCCTGACATTCTAACCAACCCTGATGAGGAAAACAGCTAAAACAATGTGTCATGTGCCAAAAAATGTGTCATCTGTCATGCAGATTTTTTAACTACACATCATCACCCTTAATAAAATTCCGTTCGAATGATAGATATTAGAAAACAAACCGGCTTTGCTTTCAGATATTCAATTATTCTCTACAGAGATTACTTAAAAGAGCTTAATGAAGTGTTTTTTCTTTTATCAAGGATAGGAATGATATCCTTTTTTTTTTTACTCATGAATTATTTCCTTTGATGCATTGCTTTCAGAAGATGTCAAGTTTCATGAGGAAAGTATTATAATAATAATAGTAATCAACAACATCAGAATGAAATTTGAAATTTTGCATTTTGGTAAGGTTGATTACCACTTTTTGATTACCACCAATTGTTTTTATTTTATTTTATTAATATAATTTTTTTACTCCTTTCCAAATAAAGAGAAAATGAGCTAAGAGGAGGTAGTTCTCATTTATAAAGTATTTAATTAAATGACTGGATATTTTTTTCGAAAAATGTAACCATATCGTGATATATCGTTATCGTGATATAAAATTAGTTATATCATGATATAAGATTTTGGTCATATTGCCCACCCCTAGTGACATTGTATAAGGTGTATGTTTTGACTGTTATAGCCATATTTCACAAATGGGTAGAAACTAGGGCTGTCAATCGATTTTTTTTTTTAATTTTCTTTTATTTATTTTTTTTTAACCACAATTGATCATGTATATAGATATTTGCTGAGAAAGCCCCACAAATAACAATAATTCAATAATTATAATATGTAATGATTAAATAATTATAAATAGTTAGCCTACATTTAAGTAAATATAAAAATAATCTATATTATAAAAATAATAATCCAAATAATTAAAATGCATTACATTATTGTGGCAGACAAGTAAAGCTGTGATGAGACAAAAAGTGGCTTTAGAAGGCAATGTATTTATTAGGAGTGTGCAGCGGAGCCATTATGTGTAGTTGTATCTGTATCTGTTCATATGACAAAATTATCTGCCTCTGTATTCAGATAGTACCAGGTGTGTGCGGGGCTTAATATTATTATTATTATTATACAATTATTATTAAAATATTATTTTGTTCTTTTTTTTTCTTACCAGATGAAGCTGAATTTGTAGGCTACAATAACTGTGGAATATGCTGTGGTTTCTCCTGGTATTTCAGATATTAAAATCTGCATGAAACAGAATTTTTGTTTGTCTGTGCATGTATAACAACTAGGGCTGCCCCCGACCAAAGATTTTCCTAGTCGACTAGTAGTCGTTAGTTTAAGCATTTAGTCGACTAGTTGTTGCATGTTTATGATATTAATTTAATTACTTAAATATATATTTTTTGGGGGGCATCAGAAAATGGTTTGAGTTCCAGGGCTGAGAAAGAATGTTATAAGTAACATTGCTAACACTGTTCTACATTACAGAGAAATACTAAACCGTGATAGTGAGCCTTTAAAATATACATTTTACAAGTGCGCGCACAAAGCGAGCCACAGTGACACCGGCAAAAGCGGTAATGATTCTGAATGTGTCTGAAAAACCAGCAAGGAGACTGTCTGAACATTTTGTTAATTTATAGAGAGAAATGCACATTAAGTTAAACATGCAGTAAGTGAGGTACTAATTTAGCTTCCCCACTCCCCACAAACACTTGGATAAGCCTAATAGCTCATATTTATCTAGGTTATCTAACGTTAGAGCTGAGGCGATATTATTGAACATAAACCTATCATTGGCTTACAGTCCACAGCAATCCATTTTGCAATTGAATTAGTCAATCTGTCAGAAGGTATATTTTTAATAAGGGCTTTTCTAAGGATGCATCAAAGTCAGATGAATGCTTTTAGAGCGCTTTGGTTGCATCGCACCATAAACACAGCTTTTTTAGGTCGCTGTGTCAAGTTAAATGTGGTTTGAAATGTAGAAAAGCACGTCTCGAGATCTCTGCATTCAGAATTGCACTCCATCAGATTGTGTTTAAAGCAAGAATGCGTTCTCATCTTGTGATGTTGCAAGTATCAAGCAGCTTGAGTGTGGTGTGTTCTACATATGCTTGCTGCTCCCCTGCTGAAAACAGGTGGTACTTCAAGCTTGAATTGCTCAGAGGGTAGAACTATTCCTTATCACGGTCCGGGAACATGATTAATTGCAAACATTTTTTTAACGCATTATTTTTATATATAATTAATTTCACCGAATTAACACGTTAAATCAACAGCACTAGTAGAAACATTTGAAAACGCTGCAAAATAATTTTGGAAATTCATGAAATAGTCCTGGAAATTTACTAGTCACAATGTGTACGAATCCTGCACAACATAATGAAAAAGCCACAGCACAACAATTTTAAGCCACATCAAAACAAAATTAAGCTACAACACAACAGAAGGCCACAATACAAAAACATTAGTCTAAACCACAACGGAAAAGCCACAGCACAACAAAATTGAGCAACAACATGATCATTTTAAGCCACAACACAACGGAATTAAAGCGACAACACAACAAAATTAAGCCACAATACAACAAAATGTAAACCACAGCGGAAAAGCCACAGCACAACAAAATTAAGGCACAACATCAGTACCACCTCTCCTTTACACATATTACACAGTTTGCATAGGGTACCAGCTTACTAGGGGGGCACCAGAAACTCCACTGGCTGCATTTCCTCGCACATTATAGGTTATTCAATGACCCGATAGCAGTCACAGAACACAGACAATCACCTTGCAGTTCACACCGGTCAGATCGCCTTGCATCCTATTTACTAATTTTGTTGTGTAGTGCACCCATCATTGTACAGAACCATGCAACGTTAATTTGAACCACATCGAAGTAATACAATTAGTTATTTTCCTTTGACATGTACAATATACAGGGTGGCCCAAAAAAAATAAAAAATAAAAAATAAAACAAATCAGCAATTATGTTTGATTGGTCATATCTTAAAAGTGCATAAAGGTGTTTACATGATTTTTGGTGTATTTGTACAACTTTTTGTAAACAACAAAATTATGTCACTGTGACGTCATCGTGGGCAACAACTTGCTACAAATAAATAAATAAGTAAATTGTTTGGCCCAAAAAAAAAACAAAAACAGGGCAACATGGTAAAAGAGAAGCACCTAAGTTTGCTGCCATTGGAAACTAAACAATTTACTTATTTGTTTATTTGTAGCAAGATGTTGCTTACAATGACGTCACAGTGACAACATTTTCTTGTTTACAAAAAGTCGTATAAATACAGTACGGCAAAAATCGTGCAAACACCTTTATGCATTTTTAAGATATAGGGCTGAAATGATTAGACGATGTTATCGACAACATCAACAATAAAAAAAAAATCAACAAAAATGTTCATTGTCGAATAGTCGTTTGATCTAATTTAACGTAACATGAGAAACTAATGATTGATGAGAGGAAGAAGACACAGCTCACAGTCCAGACGCACTCAAAACTTTCCAAACAGCTTCAGGTGATGTAGATCGCAAAGTATGAGGGAATTATAAAATGACAGTACGTATGAAAGGGTTAATACAACCTTTTACCTCGGGGCACAAGCTGAATAGCTGGTTAAGAGCTAATGATTAATCATTGCAATAATCGCCTGAATAGTCAAATAATCATTCTAATAATCGTTAGGTTAGTCGATTATCAAAATAATCATTAGTTGCAGCCCTATTATGAGCAATCGTTTATTTGGGGGGCCACCCTGTACATGACAACACCTTCCAACATGTGTAAAATGATTGAGTCCATCAGTATGGCTCACCTTTTCATCTGTGGCTTGTTTCTACATGTAGTGACGCTCATGAGGAATCCCTGGATTTTCTGCTTGTCAAATACTAAAAATATTCACTAACACTAAGTTGGCAGAATATCAATTGATTGCAGATTTTTTTTATTTTTTATTCTGGTGCACAGACCCTCTTTATGCATTTCTCCCTGTTCATAAGTAAAAACATAGATGTATCAGATAACTGAAATGTAAGACATCATAAAGACATTAGTGCACCCCCAAAAATGAGCATTTTGCATTTTTTACTCACCCTCATGTTATTACAAACCCAGATGAAATTCTTTACTCCATGAAACACAAAAGGAGATGTTAGGCAGAATGTTAGCTTTAGTCACCACATACTTTCATCTTTTTTTCCATACAATGAAAGTGATTGGTGATTGAGGCTAACATTCTGCTAAACATCTACGAGCCTAGTTACTGACTGACTAATTTTTCTGGATACTGGAATTCTACTAAACTTTGACGTGTTGCATTGGGCTACACAAACACCAAGAGCACTGCTTGCGTAATTCAGTAAAAGTCTTCCTAACAGCTTGCTCTTTCAAGCTAAGAAACATTTTAGTACCTGGATTAATTAAGGTTCACTACTTTATGTGTCAACATTAAAAATATGTTACTTGAAGTGGAGATTATTCTTTACTGAGGCTTAGCTTTCAGTGTGACCCCTTAAAAAGCATGCCAAAACTTTGTCCAGGACCATCTGATATATTTAGGTTATTGGACTTGAAGCACCTGTTCACCATTTTGTTATAGTACAGTATTTTTAGAAAGGCCAATCCTCAAAGCCTTGCCCTAGTCAATTCTCCATGCTTGGGACTGACAACAGCAAAGACTGCAATTGCAAACAGGGTGGCAATCAGCAGGGATGCAATGTGACATTATATTGATGTCTGGATTGCATTATGATAATACAGCTATTATTTGTTCAGTGTATTGCTTCTTATTCATTTTCACTGGACAAGTGTTGAACTTCTGGCTTTACTTCATCGTAGAGCCATAGAAGTAGTGCAGAGTTAAAAAAATAACAATGATGCGAGTAATGTACCTTGGTTCCAATGTGTTTCTTATTACATGAAAACTTTGGTAGTCAACTTGTACGGAGAATCTGTTTGGACATCTTTAGAAATTAAACTATAAAAAGTTATAGACTATTATATTCTCGATATTCTTGGCTTGTTATGAGTTCACGTTTTGGTCATATAATTGCGTGTTTGTTGACCTAATGCCGCTGTATGTCTTTTTGTATCAAAAATATTAATGTGAAAAACATTTAAAAAAATATATTATTATAATAATAATAATAATAATATGTTTATTTTATTTTGCACCTTTCTTGAACCCAAGGTCGCTTTACATGAGAGCAAATACATGAAATACAGCAAATGGACAGATAACACATACACTCAAAAAAACAAAAACAAAAAAAACTCCTTAACAAGCTGCCGAGAGATAACACTGAGTGAAGAGATGAGTTTTTAGATGTGATTTAAAGGAGGAGAAAGTGGTGAGTTCCAGAAGGGGATGTGGGAGAGCATTACAAAGTCGAGGAGCAACAGTCATAATATTGATTCAAGGTGTAAGAATATAAATACAGTATCTTGATGTAAAATACAGCAGTACCTTGAAACTTAATCCCCCCACCCCCAACCACCTCTTCTATTTGGCAAGTCTGCATGCAGTCACCAAATATTCCTAATATTTTAAAACCCTTTATTATTTTCTGTCTTGAAAGGTGTTATGTCCCGTCAAAGTGGGTCAGTGGATGTGGTCAGTAATTGGAACCCCTCTCTGTCTGTATGGCATTGTGGATTATCTCGTCATGCTGTTCCCAGACTGTCGCTGTTCTGTACCTGTTTTGTTGCCCGTGAAACATGATCTGGCGGAGGCAGGACACAAAGAAAGCTCAGTTTTGAGTCTTCCATTGCCTTGCGGCGGCTCATACTTCACTTCCTCACACTTCCTGTTCCTATTTTGGCCGAGCACATTGCAGCGGAGTTATGGGCCAAAGATATGGCTGCATTCCAGTGAGGGTGCGCAAATGGGGGAAAAGTGAGAGAGAGAGTCCTTTGGGGCCCCCGGAGGGATTCTCATGATCTCTGAGTTCTATTGAAGCGGCAGGTCTTGTACATTTAGGATCTACTCTGTTTTCCTTGCATTTCCTTTCTGGTTCTGACTAGGGCTGAAATGATTAGTTGACATTATCGACAATGATAAAAAATTGTCGTTATCGTTATCGAATAGTCGTTTGATCTCATTTAACTTAACATGAGATCACAGTAAACTCTAATGAGGGTGCGTGAGAGGAGTACCAACCGCAGCTTGTGCCTGATTGAGGAGAGCTGTCCAGACTTTCCAGTTCCAACAGCTTCAGTTGACTTGTATTGCAAAGTATTAGGAAATTATACAAAAATACATAATAAGTAAATACAGAAGCACTCTTGTTGTGAAATAAAGCGGAGCCATAGCTGCTGTTCTGCTTAAGCAAAACTTGCATGTCAGAGCGTCTTTAAAGTAAACTTCTCTGCGAGTTTGCGTTATATCTTTAATGCATCCTTTATTAAAGATCAAATAATAAGGAAGCAGGTCATGTAAGTAAGTACAAACTCTGAAACTGGCATTTCTCTGTGCGGTCAGCATGAGTCATTCTATGAGTCACGTGAAGTGACCTAATCTAAGAGGGAGAGGTTGAAACTGCAACCCGGCTGATGCTCACTTTGGCACGGGGACATTTGTCTCTCGCGTGCGCTTGATGCAGCAAGATGAAAATGTGATGGCTCGCGACATATTGAATCATAATATATGTGTCACGGTGTGTATCTTATCAAAATCTACCTTAGTGTTAAATTTCCAAATATACATCAATGAAACTAAATCTAAATTATATATATAAATAAATTATATATTACATTTTCAAATTTAGTATTTTTTTTTTTTTTTTTTTTTTCAGCAGAGAAATTTATGGATAGATATTAGGGTTGGGCAATTTACATTGTATTTGCGATGGTTACCAGAATCAGAATGAGCTTTATTGCCAAGTATGCTTACAAATACAAGGAATTTGTCTTGGTTTCAGAACCTTCCATTGCACAAACAATACAACAACAAGACAGAGATAATAAAAAAAATAGAATAAAAATAAAAAGTGAATAGAAAATATAAGTATATATAGAAATATGCAATAAGACAATATATATACAGTTGTGCTCAAAAGTTTGCATACCCTGGCAGAAATTGTGAAATTTTGGCATTGATTTTGAAAATATGACTGATCATGCAAAAAAAAAACAACTGTCTTTTATTTAAGGATAGTGATCATATGAAGCCATTTATCATCACATAGTCGTTTGGCTCCTTTTTAAATCATAATGATAACAAAAATAACCCTAATGGCCCTGATCAAAAGTTTACATACCCTTGAATGTTTGGCCTTGTTGCAGACACACAAGGTGGCACACACAGGTTTAAATGGCATTTAAAGGTTAATTTCCCACACCTGTGGCTTTTTAAATTGCAATTAGTGCCTGTGTATAAATAGTCCATGAGTTTGTTAGCTCTCACGTGGATGCACTGAGCAGGCTAGATACTGAGCCCTGGGTAGCAGAAAAGAACTGTCAAAAGACCTGCATAACAAGGTAATGAAACTTTATAAAGATGGAAAAGGATATAAAAAGATATCCAAATCCTTGAAAATGCCAGTCAGTGCTGTTCAATCACTTATTAATAAGTGGAAAATTCAAGGATCTCTTGATACCAAGCCAAGGTCAGGTAGACCAAGAAAGATTTCAGCCACAACTGCCAGAAGAATTGTTCAGGATGCAAAGAAAAACCCACAGGTAACCTCAGGAGAAATACAGGCTGCTCTGGAAAAATATGGTGTGGTTGTTTCAAGGAGCACAATATGACAATACTTGAAAAAAAATGAGCTGCATGGTTGAGTTGCCAGAAAGAAGCCTTTACTGCGCCAATGCCACAAAAAAGCCGGTTACAATATGCCCGACAACACCTTGACACGCCTCACAGCTTCTGGCACACTGTAATTTGGAGTGACGAGACCAAAATAGAGCTTTATGGTCACAACCATAACCGCTATTTTTGGAGAGGGGTCAACAAGGCTTATAGTGAAAAGAATACTATCCCCACTGTGAAGCATGGTGGTGGCTCACTGATGTTTTGGGGGTGTGTGAGCTCTAAAGGCATGGGGAATCTTGTGAAAATTGATGGCAAGATGAATGCAGCATGTTATCAGAAAATACTGGCAGACAATTTGCATTCTTCTGCACGAAAGCTGCGCATGGGACGCTCTTGGACTTTCCAGCACGACAATGAACCTAAGCACAAGACCAAGTTGACCCTCCAGTGGTTACAGCAGAAAAAGGTGAAGGTTCTGGAGTGGCCATCACAGTCTCCTGACCTTAATATCATCGAGCCACTCTGGGGAGATCTCAAACGTGCAGTTCACACAAGATGACCAAAGACTTTGCATGACCTGGAGGCATTTTGCCAAGATGAAAGGGCAGCTATACCACCTGCAAGAATTTGGGGCCTCATAGACAACTATTACAAAAGACTGCACGCTGTCATTGATGCTAAAGGGGGCAATACACAGTATTAAGGACTAAGGATATACAGAGTTTTGAACAGGGGTCATTTCATTTTTTTCATTGTTGCCATGTTTTGTTTTATGATTGTGCCATTCTGTTATAACCTACAGTTGAATATGAATCCCATAAGAAATAAAAGAAATGTGTTTTGCCTGCTCACTCATGTTTTCTTTAAAAAT
Source organism: Myxocyprinus asiaticus (assembly GCF_019703515.2). Lineage (NCBI taxonomy): Eukaryota > Metazoa > Chordata > Actinopteri > Cypriniformes > Catostomidae > Myxocyprinus > Myxocyprinus asiaticus. Next base: position 42,197,856 of record NC_059354.1, read on the forward strand.
GGTACATATATTACCAGTTCTCCAAGGGTATGCAATATATATATATATATATATATATATATATATATATATATATATATATATATATATATATATATACACACACACACACACACACACACACGTATGTACAAATACAAATCTGTTATATAAAGGTAGTACAAGGGAATGTAATGGCAGAAGTAGGATATGTTGGATAAATATAAATAGACTAAGCTGTGTATTGCACATAATTATTGCTCAATGGGGCAGTTTTAACTGTTCATGAGATGGATATATAGTATGTTATATATATTGTAGTATGTTATTACAATTAGCCTACGTTGCAACCGGTGTGGGGTAAGTTACTCAAAATAATTCACTACAAATGACTAATCACTTTTCTAAAATTGTAATCACATTACTGACTTTACTGATTACTACATCATAAAAATGAAAACAAAATCACATTATTAATTACTTTTGAAGTTTAAAGTTATATTCTAAAACACTTTTCACAGAAAAGTTATCATTTTTTCCACTCATCAAATTCAAAATAGTCCTTGTTCATTGTCGTACGCAAGTCATACAATCAGTTCTGTGCGTTTTTCCCTTACAATGACTTGTCAGCAGTCACAGAAACGCAAACAGATGTGCATACCGTATGAGCATAATTCATGTTCTACATGTTATTTTAGAAATATGTGACCCAAGTAATGTACTTAAAAGTAATAAACTTTATTGAAAGTCAGTAACTGTAATCTGATTACAAGAATTTAAAATGCAATGCTTTATTTTTTGTACAGAAAGTAATTAGATTACAGTCATTTATTAATTTGTAATTAGATTTCACTCAGTACTGGTTGCGACAGTATAAAAATAATAGCGGCATTGTAAATATGAAATGATCGTAAAATGCTTTTTACTTGATCCTTAGGTTTCCTAAAGACTGGTGTGGGATTTTTCGTGCCTTATCCTTTTGTCACAACTCACGACTATGAAAGCATTAAAACGGATATGTTTAATAAAAATGTGAATATTGAATGTAAATGTAAATAAATGCAAATTTTAAGAATGTCTCTGATTTCAAGCTCTGCAGCAAATATGGCCATGGGAAATTCAATTGATTCTGCGAGTCAGTTCTTTTGCTTGTTGCTAAATGGTTTAAAACAATGATTTGTTTGAAATCTCTCAAAAATGCTCATGGAAGTCCCAAAGTTGCATTTTGTCTGTTTTAATTATTATTATTTTTTCTTCGTAAAACTAATGTGAAATATTAAGTAGGCAAATACTAAATATTGCTATTTATTTGTTATTAGTATAATGTTTTATATTGGTACATGTAAACAAATGTGATTGTGGAAGATCTCTGCCTTCCCTGAGGAGGAGGATGCAGGGGCCAGGTGAACGGTTCACAAAAGATTTTAATTAAACACAGACACAATATAATAAGTGCTTTTCAGCACAATAACACCGGCACACACACAGCTCCATGTGACGCTCGCACTGTTGACCTTTCCGGCCCAACACATCTGCGAGCTGTGTGCAGCTCTCTCTCTCTCGAACTGCCATCTCCGGCTCCTCTTTATCCCTCTCCTGGCTAATTGGGATAATTTAGCGCCAGGCATCCTTCCTCACGGCCCAGCCACGCTCTCCTCCGTGTCACATACCCCCATCGCCCGATTCAGCCCGGGAAGCTATCTGGCCTGACTTACTCCTCCCACCCCCCATTTCTGCCGGATGGTCTTCCTCGCCTCCTAGGAACATAAGCAGGACGAGGGAAGGGAGAGAATAGAGAGGGAAAGAGAGAGAGGAGAGCGAGAGAAAAAAGAATAACACGCCGGTCCCCGACCACACCACCAATTGGTCCTTAGCTAGCTGCACAGCAGTCCTCAGCGACGGCAAGCGATAGCACTGAACCTCTCAGCCATCCCTCTCGGCCGCCGGCTGACACACTGCTCCAGTGCCACTGAATCGATCACCACGTCGGCATCGTGATCCTCCTTCAGCGAAGAGGGCTCTCTGATGGCACATCTTCCTCCAACTCCTGGGTTTCGGCACCTAGTGTGGCATGGTTCTTAACTCTCTCCAAAGGAGGAAGCGGGAGCCGGATAACAATCCAACGTGAGTCTCTTTAATTAAACACAGACACAACATAAAAAGTGCTTTTTGGGGGCCTGGGTAGCTCAGTGAGTATTGACACTGACTACCACCCCTGGAGTCATGAGTTCGAATCCAGGGTGTGCTGAGTGAATACAGCCAGGCCTCCTATGCAACCAAATTGGCCCGGTTGCTAGGGAGGGTAGAGTCACATGGGGTAACCTCCTCGTGGTCGCGATTAGTGGTTCTCGCTCTCAATGGGGCGCATGGTAAGTTGTGTGTGGATCGTGGAGAATAGCATGAGCCTCCACATGCGGAGTCTCCGCGGTGTCATGCAAGACGAGCCACGTGCTAAAATGTGAGGATTGACTGTCTCAGAAGCGGAGGCAACTGAGACTTGTCCTCCATCACCCGGATTGAGGTGACTAACCACGCCACTACGAGGACCTACTAAGTAGTGGGAATTGGGCATTCCAAATTGGGATAAAATGTGCTTTTCAGCACAATAACGTCAGCACACACACACAGCTCCGTGTGATGCTCACACTGCTGACGTCTGCGAGCTGTGTGCAACTCTCTCTTGAACTGGTGTCTCTGGCTTCTCTTTTCCCTTTCCTGGCTGATTGGGATAATTCAGCGCCAGGCATCCATCCTTGTGGCCCGGCCACACCCTCCTCCTCATCACAGTGTTTAAATACCATTATCCCTTGCATCTCGTATAATCCCCTTGATTATTTTAACTAGATTTTTACTGTATTTTAGTTCTTGCATTTTGAATCTGCTTGGCAATAATGTCTGTACGGTCCCAATTATAAATGGAGGAAAAATGTTATTAAACTTTTGATCCATTTTAGAGCAAATACATAAAAATCAATATATATCTACCTGTGTAATATTGTAAAAAAATAAAAGCTGATTTTGTTTTTCTCAACTATATCGCCCACCCCCGATGCATATCTATTTTAAAGAGACAGAAATAGAAAGGATTAATAGAAGAAAAGTGCTATATAGCAGTCAGTGTCTTTGTTTGCTTTAGACCCATGTAAAGTATGTGCAGTGTTACCCAAATCTGTTGCCCTTCTCTTCCAAGGGGTGGCGTGAAACAAGTTGTGAGATTGTAATGTGGGATCGCATGTCATGGTCATAAAATCAGACACTGAGTGGCCTCTATCCGTCAGGTTTGGAATAACATGGAGGCCCTCTTAAAAGAGACCTAGATAAGCCACGTTTAAATATGTGGATAGAAAAAGACTGACCTGGGTGGAGAAGTGCTGCATTTTAGAAAGCTGTAACCAGCTTATCGGGTATTGAGATTTGAAGTAAAGGATCACTCCGTCCAGCTCATTTCAGCATGTCATTCAAATTATCTTTTAAATGATCTTTGCCGACCTAGTTTTATTTGACCTTTTATTTTTGTTTATAAGTTCAAGTTTGTTGCACAATCAGAAATCCTTTCGGCAACATCATGTTCTTTCATCATATTATCCATCAAAGTATCACATATGCTAGTGCTTCTCAAATGGTGGGTAGCGAGTAGCGACCCAAAAAAGTGTCTGGGGACGTGATTAATTGTGTTATTTTTTGTAGTTAATCACACTAAATTAACGTGTTAAATTGGCAGCCCTAATATTAAAACATTTCAAATTAATTTGAACTTTGTGTTGTGTTGTCACTTGATGTCCAGTGTAAACTAGTTGAGAACTACTGACATATACGGCATGAGATAAACATATGGTTGAACCATTCCCGCCTGTTCCCAAGCTGGGAACACAACAAAGTTTTCTTGCGATTCCGTTTATGGCTCGCTGTAAGTGCTGTATATTTATGGTGAATGCCATCACTAACCGCTGTCAGCAGCTGCCCGCGAGCGCTATTTTAAGCCCTCTTATGTGTAATATCACAGGAGTTGACATGAAGGGTTGGGTGAAGTTTCTTGATACTGTTCCATTCTCCTGCCCTTTTTTTCTCACATTTGTGCCACCCTTGTGCCCTGTGCCAGGATGCAGGTGTGCTCTCGCTATGCAATGTTTCAATATTACAACCTGTCAGATTCACTGTATATTTTGGGTCACGTGGACTTACAGTTTGGTTCAGAGTTAGAACAAGGCTCTGTTGACAAGTCAATGTATGTTTATGTTTCAAGAGATGTGTTTTATATCCTGACGATGTGTTGGCAGTTCATTGCATGTATGTACTTTGGGTTAAGTTTGGTTTTAAGGGCAACTTTTATGTTGAAGGACATGTCAAAAGGAGATAAATCTAATAAATACTCTACCATTGCGTCAAATATATATATATTTTTGCAGCAGCAGCATTTGAGGATTGTAAAGCAATAATGCAGTGGCAAATCAGATGTGTTTAAATGAGTCACGACAACCAGTCCTAATTAGTGAGTTTTCAGTAATCTTATCCACAGATCCATGTTAAAAATTCACATTTTTACTCAGTTTTGTTTTTTATGCTGCTAAGATATTAAATTGTAAATGTAAATTTTATTGAAGAAACAAATTATAATAATAGTGATTACAGTACCAAGGAAAATAGTGAACAGAATTTTGGTAACACTTTACAATAAGGTTCCATTTGTTAACATAAGTTAAAAACATTAGTTAACATGAACTAACAGTGAACAATGCTTTTACATAATTTGTTAATCTTGGTTAATATTAATTTCGACATATACTAATATATTTTCTAAAATCAAAAGTTGTATTTTTTAACATTAGTTAATGCACTATGAAGTAACAATGAACAATTGTATTTTTCATTAACTAACATTAAGATTAATAAGTGCTGTAAAAAAATATAATTTTCATTGTTCATGATACCTAATGCATGAACTAATGTTGACGAATGGAACCTTATTGTAAAGTGTTACCAGAATTTTTTAAGTTGTGCTGCAAAAACAAAAACACAGCGTTCTCTGATAAAGTACCCAGTGTAATTAAATCAAAAGTACTATATGTTCTAACTAACTTGTCTATCACAACAGCTTTGTTTGATATTTGAGCTTTTAGTTTGACTTTTGAGTGGCAATCTTAACCCTCCTGCTGACAGCTGCCTCGACCGTCCCAGCCGCAGCCTAATTTGTCAAAGATTTTGTATCACAAAGTCCAGCTTTCGTCACTGATGTTCAACTCTTGTAAGTTGCCCAGGGGTCTGCTGTTGCCCTAAGCCCAACATAGATCCATAATCATGTGGATTTCCTGTAATGTGTCACTATTCACGGATTCTATGTCTCTGTCTGCTGTATTTGGTGACAAATATCTAGCTTATTAGCAAATAGCCTGGAATTGCTTGACATACACTTGCTGCAATCAGTACTCAAAAGCACTTGGGATCCTATGATGAAGCTAAGATTATTGTGGAGCTCATATGATGAAGTCAGCCTTTGGGGAACTAATGGGTGTGACAGACATGTGTTTTCATTTAATAATATCCATGGATGCTTTTTTGTTCTATACAGTAAAAGCGCCAGCTGTTCTATGAGCAATAAAATACTTTGTCTTAAAGGAATAGTTCACCCCAAAAAAATATTTTATGAGTCTTTTGATGTCATGCAAAACTTAGTGTGAGGAAAAGGCCAAAATGTAGGTTATTTATGAAAAAATGTCCTCCTGTAAAATTGCTTTCTCAGTTCTGCATATTCGCTTTGGCCCGTTGTGTTTGCTATGACACATGTAAACCAATGCATTTTGCCCTCGATGATGTCAAACCTTAACAGCACATGGTCACTCTGAACTGATGGTGAATGGAAAAGAGCTGCATAAACGTTCTTCAGAAATTCTCCTTTTTTGTTACACTGACAAATTATCAGCAAATGGTGGGTGAGTAAAAAAAAGATTTTTGAGCAAACTATTCTTTTAAACATTACCTTAACATGTGGTCACTTGAACTCTGGGAATGTATTTCATCATGTTGTTGCATCTGTGTCATCACTGAGTTTGTAGAAATGCGTTGTTTCAAGTTCTCCTTTTCACTTTTTCTTTTTTTATTCCGATGTTAACACTCATCTGTTTTTAAATATGTAATTTAATGACTGTTATTACCGGTCATTTACATGTGCATCTGAGTACAGTTATCTCATAACGAGCACCCCTGATGTGAGGAATATGCAGTCGAATCTAGCCAAGTGTATTGTGTATGCAAAGATAAATGGTGGCAAACAGCGGGATAGCAGTAGGTGTGACAATGTGTTTTTTGTTTCCCAGGTACCCCTCCACATGCTATATCTTCGTTGAAGAAACCCCGCAGTCGTGGGATTTTCCATAGTCTCTTCTGCTGCCTGTGTCATGACGAAACAGATCACGTGCCCGTCAATAACAACACCCCACTCCTGGTGGAAGAGAATGGAACCATCTCAAAAGTAAGAGTTGATTTTAGGTGTTAGTAATTTCTTATTTTGATTTCCCGCCCTCCCCACCCTGTAATCTTGCATTCTCTAAGTACTGGGCAGTTCGCTGTTAACAACCAAGAGCCACATGATCAGCTGTGATAGTGAGGAAACTGAAACCTTGTGTGTGCTTTGCGCAATTCTTTTCCTGTTTACAAGGGTTAGTGTACTTAAAAATGAAAATTTTGACAATTTACTCACTCATGTTGTTACAAACCAGTATGCATTCACAATATGTACTCTTCCGTGGAACACAAAAATAGATGTTAGGCAGAATGTTAGCCTCAGTCACCAATTACTGTCCTTGTTTGGGAAGAAGGATGCAATGAAAGTGAATGGTAACTGAGGCTAACATCCTCCTTTTTTGCTCAACGAATCAGTTTTGAACACCTGAAGAGTGAGTAAAGGATGACAGAATTTTCTGTTTTTAATTCTCACAGTTGAATATATTTGCCTGATTTGCATTTATGTTTAAACCCTGATATCATCCAAAAGATTACCTTTTTTTTTTAAATAAATGAATACACAAAACACCCATTTCAGCTGCATTGATTTAGTAAAAAGAGAAGCAATCGCTTCTGCTAATTCACAATTAATTGGAATCTAATACTTGGGTATGTCAAATCTTTTAGAAAAAGACAAAGCCATTCATGATTCTATTTAACTTATTATTCAGAAAACATACATGGCTGTAAACAACTACAAGCAGATCAGGTGTCAAGACGTTCTAGGTGTCAGATTTAGATTTATGCCTTACTTGAGCTTTTTATAGTGATTTGATATGGCAGGAGTTATTTGTCACGTCTCTGAAGCACCAAAATAAATCGGTAGGTCTCCTGAAGGCGGGCTGAGTTCGGGTTCAGTAAAGTCTCAACCCCTCTGTCATGTCAACGTGCACACTGCTGCTGGTGTCTCAGGCAGGCTGTGGGCTCAACGAATCCCTTCAGCCCTGTGATTCCTCTTTGCAAACACGCATCTCTTGTTCTTGCAGACTTTGTGGAGAAAGCAAACATATGGGAGAATGTTTGGAGTGTTTCCCTTATTCTGACCTTTGCCAATCTTTTGGAGAAGGGAAGTCTTTTGTTCAAAGCAACATTACTAAATACTTGGAATCTGCTGCCTTTTTTATAAGTGAGCCGTCGGAGGTAAATATGCCTGCTGAATTGTGCTTTGGTCATTCTGAGGTCTCTGGACAAGGAGATCCAAAAAAGGAAAGCCAGTCTTTAGAACATGCTACTGAATTGTGCACAGAACAGGAAACGCCTATTGACTCCTGTGTGCATCAGAAGTTCATTGGGCTGAATGAGGCAGATGGACTTTGCAGTGAAAATGGTCAAATCGATGGTGAATTTTCAGATCAGCATGATCAGGCTGGTTCATCTGGATACAGCTCTTTGTTGGACAGCTGCTCTGAGCACAGTGAGTCTTTTGAAGTAAGGTCTTCAGTTGACTTGGTTGAAATGAGCCAAAGTGATGAACTAAGCATTGCTTTTGAACCAAATGATCAAAGTGAGATTTCTGAACATGATGCTGAAGAATTAACTTTATCTGAATTGAGCCTAGATCCCTGTGAATCTTTTCAACAAGATTATCTTGAGCAGTCAACTTTATCTGATATGAGCACAGATCCTTGTGATTCTTGTCAACAAGCTGATCCTGAGCAATTAACGTTATCTGATATGAGCCCAGATCTTGGTGAGTCTTTTCAACAAGAAGATCCTGAACAGTTAACTTCATCTAAGATGATCCCGTATCTTTGTGAGTCTTTCCAACAAGATTATCCTGAGTGGTTAAATTTATCTGAGATGAACCAAGACCTTTGTGATCCTTTTCATCAAGTGCTTCTAGAGTCCTCACAAATAGATCCTTCAGATCATGAAACACATTCTGAATGTGACTCAGAATATCAGGAATCCACAGAACAGTACAGTGGTTTTGAAGAAGAGGGTGCCATTATCTTGTCTGGGCTATACAATTTATCTGATCAAAACTCTGTAGTTGAACTAGATTCTGAAGACTGTGAGACATCTAAAAAGTCTAAGCCTAACAATCAAAACAATCCTTCTGAATGCCATTCCATACATTTTGAATCCCCTGAACTGTGTCAAGTCTCTAAAGAAAGTATGCCATTTGACCACTGTGTGTCCCTTGAGCAAACACGGCTTAGTGGGCAAACGGACACCACTGTTGAGAGAGCCTTTCTAAACAACCCAGAGTGTTTTGCTGAACTGTTGAAGAGTACTGATTGTAGCCGAACCTTTAATGTCCTGACTGATGGTACTTCAGTGGGAAGTCCACCATGTTACCAACTTTCTGGAGACTCTACTGTATGTGTTAAGGCTCTAGAACAGTGCACTGGCTGTGGAATGTACTTTGAGAAATGTGCAGAACTATGCAGTCCTGACCATTCAGAGAGCCCACATCAAAGCAAACTTGCTGAAAAATGCCATGAAATGTGTTATTCACTAAGAACCCAGTGCTCTGTCTTTCGCAACTCTGAACTCCCTAAAGAAGATCTGCCTAATAATAGCACCAGGACTGAGGTTAGGAAACCATCAGAGTGTGATGCCATATTTTCTGGATCAATGGAAAATTTTGAGTCTCGGTGGCTTTCGCAATTTCTTACCGATCTTTTGCGACACAATCAAGAGTCGGATCTTAGTGCAGAACATAGCAAGTCAAAGGAAGTGTTTGAAACCCCTGAAGTTGGGGCAGATTTTAAGCCTGAAGTTCAAGATTTGGATAACTGTAGGAAGCTCTGTAAAATGTGTGAAGAATGTTATAAAGGGGGATATTGTAACAATGAATCTCCTCAACCTTTTCACCTTGGTGGAGATGAGGATAACATTCTTGAACTCTACTCAAATGTGGAAATCTCCATGGATGAAGTCACCAAAGTAGAAGGTTCTTCAGATGAATCAAGCGAGGAGGACTATGCTGACTGCATTGATGGCAAAAGCCAGGGCAGTTCTGAAACCGATGAATCGTTCAAAAGTTGTGTCGATGAGTCAGAATCATTCGAAATCTTTTTAGATGAAGGGTGTGAGAAGGAAAAACATTTTGGTCTTCTTACAGAGGATGAGACCTCTGTTCAAACTCAACATTCACATGAGTACCCTGATGAAGGTGATGATAAGACCTTTGACACATACACTCAGAAAGTCTTGGATGCTTCTGATGAAGAACATGTAATTGTTTTTGAGCAACAAGTCATAGGAGAGGAAAGCAATAAAACATATGCTGAGGCTCTTTCTGTTGGATTCGCTATTAAACCAAGTCAAATCCATGAACCTAAACAAGACGAGGTCTGTGAAACTCAAGCCTGTGGGCCTAATTTTATTGTGGAGAGTTCCACACTGTATTCTGAGGAAGGCAAGGGCAATGAACCTTGCCCTAAAAATGGAGAGGTCATTGAACCCAATGGTAATATGCATGTGCAAATGACCTGGGTTGGAGCCGGAGGAACTGAAGCAGTGGTAGAAAATGCTTTTGAGTGTTTTTTGGGAGTTGATACTTTGGAATCCCTTGATGAAAAACATACATTGTTGGAAAATGAGGTTGATCAGAACTTAACTGAACTTTACAGATCTGAAAACAAGGAAATCATAGAAGAGCTTGGATCTGTATTTGGGATCTATGAAAATCAGACTGAGGATATCCTTTTTGAAACAGAGGGGGCTCATGGACCTTGTTGTGGAGAGATTGAAACTACTGAAGATGAAGAAACATCCATATTTGACTTTGAAGATTTTGTGACATGTGCTGAGGAGAACAATGATGGCAGAGAGACGCCAAATGCTTGTCAGCAACTTCTCTCCATATCATATGTTTTTGAGGAACAATCAAACACAGCAATTGACACTCTTGATATTTGTGAACCAGTTTGTCAGCAGGAGACATCAGAGGCCCATTCTGAGCCAAAAAACATCTCGGAGCTCCCCCATCCCCCTGGAACAGATGGTCTGTCAGAGCAAAAGATGCAAAATGAAAAATTAGAGCAACTTATACATCAAGTTGCAATAAGAGAGGCACCTGAACAGTGTGAGCAGGAAGGATACTTTAAGTCTGAGCAAAAAAAGACAGATTCTGAACAGAGTGATGAGGACAGTGAGGTATCTGATGATGAAGAGTATCCAGAGATCTGTGACTGTGAATTCTGTGTTCCACCCATAGATCAGGTACTTTGGTATCCTTTACACACACTTGATTTTAGGATTTTGCAGATATGGGTTTTTTCAATGTCTGAGTCTGATACAAATATCTGGAGCAAAGGGTGGTTGATATTATACTAATATGTTGGGGCTTTTTGTCACACTTTTTACTCCAGTGAATATATGCCAGGAAGGGTTTATTTTTGAAAACATTTTCTGCTTAACCACATACACTATATTGCCAAAAGTATTCGCTCACCCATCCAAATAATTGAATTCAGGTGTTCCAATTACTTCCATGGCCACAGGTGTATAAAATGAAGCACCTAGGCATGCAGACTGCTTCTACAAACATTTGTGAAAGAATGGGCCGCTCTCAGGAGCTCAGTGAATTCCAGCGTGGTACTGTGATAGGATGCCACCTGTGCAACAAGTCCAGTCATGAAATTTCCTCGCTACTAAATATTCCACAGTCAACTCTCAGTGGTATTATAACAAAGTGGAAGCGATTGGGAATGACAGCAACTCAGCCACGAAGTGGTAGGCCACATAAAATGACAGAGCGGGGTCAGCGGATGCTGAGGCGCATAGTGCGCAGAGGTCGCCAACTTTCTGCAGAGTCAATCGCTACAGACCTCCAAAGTTCATGTGGCCTTCAGATTAGCTCAAGAACAGTGCGTAGAGAGCTTCATGGAATGGGTTTCCATGACCGAGCAGCTGCATCCAAGCCATACATCACCAAGTGCAATGCAAAGCGTCGGATGCAATGGTGTAAAGCACGCCGCCACTGGACTCTAGAGCAGTGGAGACGCGTTCTCTGGAGTGACGAATCACGCTTCTCCATCTGGCAATCTGATGGACGAGTCTGGGTTTGGCGGTTGCCAGGAGAACGGTACTTGTCTGACTGCATTGTGCCAACTGTGAAGTTTGGTGGAGGGGAGATTATGGTGTGGGGTTGTTTTTCAGGAGCTGGGCTTGGCCCCTTAGTTCCAGTGAAAGGAACTCTGAATGCTTCAGCATACCAAGAGATTTTGGACAATTCCATGCTCCTAACTTTGTGGGAACAGTTTGGGGATGGCCCCTTCCTGTTCCAACATGACTGCGCACCAGTGCACAAAGCAAGGTCCATAAAGACATGGATGAGCGAGTTTGGTGTGGAAGAACTTGACTGGCCTGCACAGAGTCCTGACCTCAACCCGATAGAGCACCTTTGGGATGAATTAGAGCGAAGACTGCGAGCCAGGCCTTCTCGTCCAACATCAGTGTCTGATCTCACAAATGCGCTTCTGGAAGAATGGTCAAAAATTCCCATAAACACACTCCTAAACCTTGTGGAAAGCCTTCCCAGAAGAGTTGAAGCTGTTATAGCTGCAAAGGGTGGGCCGACGTCATATTAAACCCTATGGATTAAGAATGGGATGTCACTTAAGTTCATATGCATCTAAAGGCAGATGAGCAAATACTTTTGGCAATATAGTGTACCTTGAAGTCTTAGCTACAAAAAAAGCTATTGAATATTTTCACTGTTTTGGCCCATGAAAAAAGATACAGTTCATTAAACACATGTTGACCTTTTGTGACAACATGCCCCAATAGTGGGTCACACTATATGGGTTAAGTTGTTACAGAGAAAACTGACATTAAACCAATGGCATGGGTTTCATGTTAATTTTGGGGGGATGAGTTCTCACGTCACCCCACCCCCACAACCACTAAAACAAAATCGACAACACTCTTTAGGTCTACACCTTCATTAAAAAGCCAGTGATAGGCTTTTCAGCAAAAATGAAAAAGTATGAAGCACAAACAGATTCATTTAACAACAAAAATGGAAAAGGTAATATACAAAAACATCAAAACATTGTTTTGGCTAACAAATATTGAAATGGTTTAATCCTGCTCTGATTAAAACATTTAACAACATGCCTTGACCTGACTTCTATTATAAAATACCTGTCCTAAGAACACATTTAAACCTTTCGGTTAAAGTAACAATTATAATCTGTCAAATAAAGTATAATCTGTCATTATAATATAGCTGGCATTTGCCTTAATGTATGCCAATGTGGTTTGATTATGTTCACTTTTATTTAAAAAAAAAAAAATTAAAATAAAATAAATAAATAAATATATATATATATATATATATATATATATATATATATATATATATATATATATATATATATATATATATATATATATATACACACACACACACATACATACATACAGGTTGAAGTCAGTAGCAACAACACTAAAATAAGAGCACATTTAAGGTTCTTATTCCATGTCACATGTTATGTTATTTAAATGGTATTGAACTCAGTTAAGGAAAACCTATTCAGAAGACTCTGTACGTCTTGAGCTACTTAGTAAGCATAGGGTAGAGTCATTTTCAGGCGTGCACTGTGTCATTTTTTTTATGAAGAATGGTTGACCAGCAGCTTTGTTATCCCACCCCAACTGGTCACTTGATCTTCCTCTGCTTATGGAATACTAGTGCTCAAAGAGCTACCTTATGCCCCCTTATGGATACTTATGCCTAAAGATTAAGGTTAAAAATGAGTTATGATGTTTATAATCAAGTGTATTTGATCACTAATATGCAAATGCATATCTCTTTACTCTCTTTTTGTGTAAATGCTTACCAGTAACCTCTTTAATGGTTTGTTTAGTAATGTCTGTGACCTAAAGAGCTTAAACTGCATTTTTGCTGTAAAACAGCTTGTAGTAATTGCCAACAAAGCTACTTATTTACTAGAGTTCTTGGAATGTTTATTACAGGTCCCAGCCAAACCACTTCTTCCACAGATAAAGTCTAAAGATGTAGGGAAGATCTGTGTAGTAATTGACCTGGATGAAACACTAGTCCACAGTTCATTCAAGGTAAGCCAATGTGTGATCCCTCTTTTTCCTACTGTTTGTAACCGACAGCAGGTGAGATTTAACTACTGTATATGTCACATGCTATGTGCTGCTGGCACATCATGGTCATGGGATACACTTGACAAAAGTTATAGCTAGACATTTAACACTTGCTTGGGCCACAATTACACCACAGTCCCTTAAACTGAAGTGTGCCATTTTTTTCTGTGCTGAAATACTTTACCCATCTTAACATGCATAAACAGCTATAAGTAAACCATTTGTTGATTGAAATGACTGTGGCGCTATCAAAACATTTGTCTGAGAATACCGGAAAAACCAAAGGAATACATATGAGAAGACAATTATTATTTTTGCAACTCTAGTGGTGCAGAAATTATGCACTTCAGCTTTAATGCATGTTTTTTGGTGTGACTGTTTACATTCATGTTTGTAAGTGACCATTATTTGTCTTCACTGTGAACAGTCACCTCCTGCAAGAATAGAAGCATCATATTTGATTATATACCTCAGTCAATTAAATGTGAATGTAAATATAATTACGTTTTGCAGACCTAATGCAAAAGTCTCAGCTAATTCACATGGTAACGCATGCAATGTTCATTACAATTCCTTATACTTGGCCACTTAAAGAATTGCATTACAGAAGTGACCTACTGCAAAATTGCCTCCATCTTTTTTATTTCAGAAATAATTTCATTTCTTATCATCATCAGAAAGCACCAATGTAAATATAAGTGAGTGATGATTTGGATTTTTGGTAATCAAACCAGAAGGGCATTTCTGACCAATGCTTATTTGAGATGATCTTGAATGTAAATTATCAAATATTTTGGGGGAGAATGTTTCTGTTACTTTTTACACACATAATGCATACATTTGGTGGAGAAATGCTGCAATACCTGATTTGACTCTTAACAGAAGAATGTTTCTCATGCTTAAAGTTTATGACATCAACAAGATGTTATGTGCAAAGTTTAGGAAAGTCAGGCAGAAAAACATTTTTTTTCCTCTATTCTGGAGTGTCAACAGTGACATCATTCTGATGACTATGGCCAACTTGTTGTCCCCTCAGAAGTTGTCTACTGGTATAGAGCGCAATAGTGACCACCCACTTTTTATAGAAGGCTTTGGGAAGTATTTTTTTCTTTCATTTTCTCCATAGTAGGGATATCAGTTCTCAGACATTTCATTATCGATTGTTCTGGTAAATAACGATCAATTAATCGTTAATGTTAATACCGCAAAATGCATGTGGAGGACTCCAAATAATATGTTCATGTAGCTTACTGTTTAAATATAATTTAAATTTTAATTAATACACTTAAGAAATACAAGTATTGGCATTTTCCCCTTAAAATATTCTTAGTTCAGTGTATTTTGATACATTTAGGCTATGTTTAGGACGAAATTGTGAATTGTTTAATTACTGTTAATGAATTACTCTTAATAATAGCACAGAAGATACATATTTGAGTTTATTATAACTTAATGTTTTGGATTGTGGGATATTTTGGACCTTTGGACTTATTTTTTTTTTACTGTCAGCTGTGATGTCTGTGTGTAATACTGAAATTCAAACAGCACTTAAAATGCTGTTTAAAAAAGAGAAAAGTTGTTGTTCTGGTTAAAACTAAATCCAGAATATAAGAGACCTTTATTGCGTGATAAATGTAATGTAATTTTTAAAAATCTTTTTCAAACTGAGTTAATGAAACTGACCTTGCAGTTATTTGATTAATTGCAAATGCGGTTGTGAAGCTCAACTTTTACGTACTGTTTAGCATTGAAAGAACATGCATAATCTTCTAGCATTTACCAAGACGGGATAATGTTACTTCATGCCTATTCTGCGAATGTAGGTCACACTGTTCTGACATACCTATAACACATAAATTTGATTATCTCAACATTTGAGATTGAGGTTTTAGGTTCTACAAGACCACACAGTTAATGACAGTATTCTAAAAATTTGTGGTTGTCTGATATATCGCAGAGGCCGATATATCGCCTTGATATTAATTATCAGCATCAGGTGATACATTTTCCCGTTTGGCCGATTTATTTCTTGAGAGCGCTGAGAATCAGCTGCTTGCATGTGAAGCGACTGAGACACATAAACGACCAGTCACGGTTCGTTTTGTTGTTATGTGCCATCACGTTACTACAATAATAGACTGGTGTGCAACACAGTCTCATTTAAACGGTCCGCATATCAGAGCTGCGGCAGACGCGTTTGAGCTCATAATGTTAAAGTGCTAGCCTGTTTCATTCTCCCTCTCTCTCCTCAACAGTTCCCTGTAACTTTAAACTGTCTTGTCTAATGATAAAAAGGCAAATATCAATAAAAAAAATATCATATACAATCTGCAAATATGTACATATCTCATTTAAACAGATGTAATAAACCAACCTCCCACAACTTGAGCAGATCCAGCGTCCTGCGGAACGCTAATTTATTTAAATTATTATTTTTTATTTTTTTGAGAAAATGCTATTGTTAATGTGCACGTGCCATCCATGGTTGCTGGACTACTGTGTGTACTGTCATTTCATTCTTCCTAATATATTAACAGTTTCTTCATGCAAATAAATTACTAAAATGTGATGACTAAAGAGAAATCAGAAGAAACTGCTATCTACCATAGGAAATAAAAAAATACAATATTTTTTTAGATTATTTATAACAAAGTAAAAGTTTTGTGTGAAATTGAGTAAATATAGAGCTAAATAAGAGTTTATTCATTTTATGATGGATATCAGCATCAGCATCGGCCATTAAAAAACCCATGTCAGTCGATCACTACTAAAAATGACTGAAAGCTGAAATGGAGCCTGCTGGGTGTTTACGCATCATTTCCACTATTGGCATATTATTAATTATTTATCCCGTTATCTGCAATGCAGATTGATCACTTGAGTTGCGACATGTTCTTAAAGGAAAAGTTCTGTCATTTGGATATTTACTCACCCAAATGTTGTTCCAGACAAGTAGGCTGCTTTTTTCTTTTTTAATAGTATAATTTTTTATTTTAGTTTTGATTTGTGTTTTGCTTTGTTTTGTTTTTTAACTAAAAATTACAGTTTTTCATAGTGACCTGCAGTGCTGGGTAGATTACTTCTGAATTGTAATCTGTTACTGATTACATATACATGACAAAGATTTTAGTAAGGTAATCTCTTAAAGTAATCTAATCTGATTGATTTTGTATTATTTTTGGATTACTTCTGACCTAATTCTTGTTTATTTGATGTCACATACATTAAAGTAGCGTAAGCTTATACCATTTTGACATTATGTTGCTTAAATGCATTAAAGAAAAGACATGCAATATTTGTCTGTTTCTGAGTGAAATAAAAAAAATACTCTATAAATGATCTTACTCTGGCTATTTTGGCATTACAGACGCTATCCATGTGTGGAAACAGATCAGACCAGTTATAATTGTAAATCAACATTCCAAAAAAACAGTCTCATAAATTGTCGCAAAACCGCATTCATGTACTTTTTTAAAGCAAAGTAAAGAATCAGTAATCAAAACTAAAACTAACTTTACCACGCTAATGCAGTCGGTTCATTGAATCTGAGTAAATCGGATCACTTTTCTCCATGATTGACAGCTTGAGATGCCAGAGACATCTCCAACTGCACAGCCGCTATTCTGTCATCTCCACAAAGGGTTGCCAACTGTCCCATATTAGCCAGGACGTCCCGTAATTTGGCTGAAATGATGAGAACCCATACGGAATGCCTAGTGTTCTGTATTGACTCGAGCGTCTAGGCTGGCTTAAATGGTGCTATTTTGTTTTGTTTGTTTTTCCTTTTTGGAACTATTTTATATGGAAGCCTGTTTCCGCCATGTCAAATAAAAAAAAAATCCAGCACACAAGTCGTTATTTTGAGATAATATCTCAGTATTTCGAGATATCTAATTTTGAGATTATATCTCATTATTTTGAGATAATATTTCGAAATTAAGTAGTCTATCCAGGGCAAGCATGCAAAGGTAGCCATTTATCTTGCCACAGCAGCAATCCCACGCATCGGAAGGGAAAAGGGATGCTACACCCAAAACTGGAGTTAAAGGTGCAAGTTTTACTATTATAACCAATCTTATAGTGTCACATCTGGATAGACTTCAATGACTGCATCTATTGTCACATTCTTTTCTGTTGTTAGGATATATATATATATATATATATATATACACACACACACACACACACACACACACACACACAGTTGAAGTTAGAAGTTTACATACACTTAGGTTGAAGTCATTAAAACTCATTTTTTAACCACTCCACAGATTTAATATTAGCAAACTATAGTTTTGGCAAGTCGTTTAGGACATCTACTTTGTTCATGACACGAGTAATTTTTCCAAAAAAATTTTACAGACAGATTGTTTCACTTTTAAGTGACTATATCACGATTCCAGTGGGTCAGAAGTTTACATACACAAAGTTAACTGTGCCTTTAAGCAGCTTGGAAAACTCCAGAAAATGAGGTCAATCCTTTAGACAAATAGCCAATTAGCTTCTGATAGGAGGTGTACTGAATTGGAGGTGTACCTGTGGATGTATTTTAAGGCCTACCTTCAAAGTCAGTGCCTCTTTGCTTGACATCATGGGAAAATCAAAAGAAATCAGCCAAGACCTCAGAAAAAAAACTGTGGACCTCCACAAGTCTGATTCATCCTTGGGAGCAATTTCCAAATGCCTGAAGGTACCACGTTCATCTGTACAAACAATAGTACGCAAGTATAAACACCATGGGACCACGCAGCCATCATAACGCTCAGGAAGGAGACACATTCTGTCTTCGGTTTTCCAAATGGACAATGACCCCAAGCATACCTCCAAAGTTGTGGAAAAATGGCTTAAGGACAACAAAGTCAAGGTATTGGAGTGGCCATCACAAAGCCCTGACCTCAATCGGATTGAAAATTTGTGGGCAGAACTTAAAAAGCATGTGTGAGCAAGGAGGCCTACAAACCTTACTCAGTTACACCAGTTCTGTCTGGAGGAATTGGCCAAAATTCCAGCAACTTGTTGTGAGAAGCTTGTGGAAGGCTACCCAAAACGTTTGACCCAAGTTAAACAATTTAAAGGCAATGCTACCAAATACTAACAAAGTGTATGTAAACTTCTGACCCAGTGGGAATGTGATGAAAGAAATAAAAGCTGAAAAAAAAAAAAAAAAATCATTCTCTCTTCTATTATTCTGACATTTCACATTATAAAAATAGTGATCCTAACTGACCTAAGACAGGGAATGTTTTCTATGATTAAATGTCAGGAATTGTGAAAAACTTAGTTTAAATGTATTTGGCTAAGGTGCACGTAAACTTCTGACTTCAACTGTGTGTGTGTGTGTGTGTGTGTGTGTGTGTATATATATATATATATATATATATATATATATATATATATATATATATATAGTGTATATATGTATATATGTATATATATATATTATACATATACACACACCTTTCAGCTACAACGTTAAAACCACCTGCCTAATATTGTGTAGGTCCCCCTCGTGCCGCCAAAACAGCGCGAACCTGCATCTCATAATAGCAATCTGAGATGTAGGGTGACCTACACAATATTAGGCAGGTGGTTTTAAAGTTGTGGCTGATCGGTGTGTGTGTGTGTGTGTGTATATATATATATATATATATATATATAGTGTATATATGTGTGTGTATATATATATATATATATATATATATATATATATATATATATATATATATATATATATATATATATACAGTATATATAATACACACACACACTGTACTTTGCAAAAGTCTTAGGCACATAAGATGTTTCACAAAAACATTTGTCTTAAGATGGTTATTTATATCTTCAGCTTTAGTGTATCAATAGGAAATATAAATGTTACACTCACAAACATTACTTTTGCAAATAGAAAAGATTAGAATAGAAGAACAGGGAGCCCTGCAACAGATGTCATGGCCCCCACAAAGCCACATACTGAACATCGTGTCTGTCTGAGATTACATAAAGAGACAGAAGCAATTGAGACAGCCTAAATAGATAGAAGAACTGTGGCGAATTCTCCAAGAAGCTGTGTCCAGGTATACCTAGGAGAATTGGGGCTGTGGTCTAAAGGCAAAAGTGGTCACACCGAATATTGATGTTTACTGGACTTTGTATGACATTAAGTGATGAATGAAAACTCTTTATGTCATTATTTTTGAAGAAATCCTCACTATGCAACATTTTTCATAAATGTTTGCACAGTACTGTCTGTCTGTCTGTCTGTCTTGTCTGTCTGTCTGTCTGTCTGTCTGTCTGTCTGTCTGTCTATCTATCTATCTATCTATTTATCTATATAAATGTAGTATATACAGAGTATATATATACACACACACCCCTATATCTCAAAATAATGAGATATTATCTCTAAATATTTAGATATTTTTTTTTTTTTTTTTTTAAATAATGAGATAAGATCTCAAAATAATGACTTGTGTGCTGGATTTTTTTCTTTTTAAGGTGGAAACGGGATTTCATAGTTTTATGGCAAGAGCTGTGTAAAACGTTCTAAATTTCTCCTTTTGTGTTGTGCGACAAAAAAAAAAACCATACTGGTTTGAGAGTGAGGAAATCACAGAATTTTCATTTTTGGATATACAATGCCCTTAATTCATGGATAAATAAGCCGAAATCCTGTTATTTTGTATCATTTATTTTCTTCTGCCTGGAACAGTTGAAGATTTATGGTTTCTTTTTTCTTCTCAGCCGGTGAACAATGCTGATTTTATCATTCCCGTGGAAATTGATGGAACAGTACACCAGGTGAGTAAAATCTGTTCTTATACAAGGTTGCCATTGGACAATTGTCTGCAGAGTGAGGCTTTGGCAATACAATTTATAGATGTGACCCATTTGCCAAAAGAATCATATAGAACTCTTCAAACAGATTTTTTTTCTA
Organism: Myxocyprinus asiaticus; assembly: GCF_019703515.2. Classification (NCBI taxonomy): domain Eukaryota; kingdom Metazoa; phylum Chordata; class Actinopteri; order Cypriniformes; family Catostomidae; genus Myxocyprinus; species Myxocyprinus asiaticus. The sequence goes on from NC_059354.1 coordinate 42,218,341, forward strand.
CTCTGTTTATCTATTGCCGCTCAACACCGGGTGTGCTACCTGCCAGTATCGTTGCCATCTCAGCTGATGGGTCCGAGCAGCAGGTGGCTATTTTTGTTTCCTGATGAAATGGAGAAACACTGACAGGCTTCTGAGAACTCACTGGCCATCAATCTCCTCTCAGAACTTGTCTCCTGCTCTCTCAGGCAATACCAGCACGATGCCATGGTCATTTAAAGGGCAACTACAGCCCCAGTTACACCAGAAGATTGAAGACGTCTGGAAAACCTCAGGCTTTGGCCTGTTTCAAGTAATCCAGGATAGGCTTGTGATGTCAGGAAAGCCTATTCGGGATGACTTGACTCAGGAGGAAGACCACCAGCTGCATGAATGTGCTTGGCTGACCCAGTTTTCTCTGTAAAACTCCTGTTTAATTGCACATCTTAAAAAAGAGTCAATCACATAAAGCTCATCGTTAACTGAGATGCGGGGTGATATCAGTTTTATTTATTTAGAAATATATCTTGTGCTGGAATGGTGCAAATCACTGTGTGCATGTGATCTAATTTAGTGCCAGTTTTTTCTCGTAGGCTGGATTTCCCCTTCACATGCAAGCAGTGAAATGTAATCTTTCGAAATTGAAAGTAATGACACATTTTAACCCTTAGTTCTCTGTTATAGGTATATGTGTTGAAGAGACCTCATGTCGACGAGTTCCTTAAACGGATGGGGGAACTGTTCGAGTGTGTGTTATTCACTGCAAGCTTAGCCAAGGTAAGAAATCCAGAAGTATATTTGCACCATGCAGGGTATTCAACACTGTGTTTATTAATAAATAGGCTTTAACATCATCACTTACTGTGTATTAGTTTTATAGACGATTACAGGGTTCATGGAAGACCTGGAAAATAACCAAAAATAAAAATTGTCATCTTTTAGTGACCCTCATGAAGTTCCAATCCTGTATGAATTTCTTCCATGGAACTCAAAAGGAGAAATTTTGAATGATATACTGGTTGCTTTTTTTCCCCATACAATAACAGTGAATGGGCACTGGAGCATTCACGCTTCAAAATGTACACAAAAGCACCATAATAGTATCTTACAAATATTTAGTAGCCCATATATTCCTTTTGTATCAAATACCAGACTTAAGTAACAGATGGAAATGTATGTCATTACAAATGTTCAGTTTTGGGGATAATTATTCCTTTTAAATGTACTTGAAAATCATGGACATTTTTATAGTCACTATAATTGTTTTTGTTAGGTAATGTGTGGAACCTTGTCGTTTGGAAGTAAGACAGATTCATTGTTTGTTTTTTTTTGTTTTTTTTTTGTTGATACTCTGCAATCTAACCATATCTGTCACATTACCGGTGTTCTCTTTTTCTAGTATGCTGATCCCGTCTCAGATCTGCTGGACAAGTGGGGTGCTTTCCGAAGCCGGCTCTTTCGGGAATCTTGTGTGTTCCACCGTGGAAACTACGTCAAAGACCTGAGCCGTCTAGGCAGGGATCTAAACAAAGTCATCATTGTGGACAACTCACCAGCCTCCTACATCTTCCACCCAGACAATGCTGTATGTCTCTGCATTATCGCCTTTCTTTGTTCTTTTGCAGATACTACTGCTTGGGATCTAACAATATAGTTCATACAGTGTATGTCCATTAGCCTTAAAGGAATCGTTCACCTCAAAATGAAAATTCTCCGATCATTTACTCACCCTCATGCCATCCCATGTGGACGAATTTCTTTCTTCTGCAGAACACAAAGATTTTTAGAAGAATATCTAAGCTCTGTAGGTCCATACAATGCAAGTGAATGGTGACCAAAACTTTAAAGCTCCATAAAGCATATAAAGGCAGCATAAAAGTAATTTGTATGACACTAGTGATTTATTCCATGTCTTCTGAAACAATCCAGTCAGCTGAGAACAGACCTTCTGAAGTCATATGGATTTATGTGCTTTTTGGAGCTTCAAAGTTTTGGTCACCAAAAACTTCCAAATGTGACAAAAAATGGCAAAAAAGCACCATTAAAGTATTCCCTTCCAAGTCTTTTGAGGCCACACCAAAGTTTTGTGTGAGGACTGACTGAAGTTTAAGTCTGCCGTTAACTCAAGAACTGCTGCAATCAAATAATTCACTGAGTTCAACTTGTCAGATTTAGTCCGATTTATGAACGAATTTAGAGAACTCAAGCCATACTGACTACTTTTTTGGTGCAGTTTTGGTGGGGTCGTTTTGTAATTTTTGAATCTTAACAGCATTGGTTATAATGAACAATTGCCATATGGAAAAGACCTGCATGAAGATTCTTTAAAATTTCTCCTTTTGTGTTCGACAGATGAAAAACAGCACACAGGTTTTGAATGATATGAGCGTGAATAAATAATGAAAGAATTTTCATTTTGGGTAAAATATTCCTTTTTAACAGTATCAGAATTTGTCTTACATTTTCCGCATTATACTAGTTGTCATATTTTTTTTAAAGCTTTATCCAGTTAGGATAAGTCATCAATGTAGTTACATTTAATAAAAACACAGTCTGTTGTAACTCTTCTGTTCTGTTTTTCCATCATGTTTAGGTACCTGTAGCCTCCTGGTTCGATGACATGTCTGACACAGAGCTGTTGGATCTCATCCCTTTCTTTGAGAGACTCAGTAAAGTGGATAATGTCTACACTGTACTCAAGCAGCAGAGGACTAATAGCTAGTATGACACTAGGGGCAGCTATCAGTATGGGGCCAGGGAGGCTGCTGTGCTCAGAGCACCATGCTGCTTCCCACTAACAGGACCAGCCACTAGCTCAGTCCTCGTCACCTACCCAGAATTCCATTCACAGGATGTTTGACAAGAGAAAAAGTCGTCGAATGACAGAACTGTGAAGGACTGCTTTATCAAATGCATTTACACAGTTAATTGATTGTTTTAACACTTGAATGAGTTAATCTCTCAACCTGTCAATATCATGTCCAGCTTACATTATTTTACCCCAAAACCAAAAGAAAGAAGAAAGTTTATTTTGCTTAAAGAACGAAAGACATTATTATTTCTAATAATAATAATAATAATAATAAAATCTGTTTTACAGTAATAAGGATCTAATTAGAATAACCATTAGGAATAATGGGAATTAAAGTGCATATGTAAAACATCAGAAGTAGAAGTATTTTGGGGAGAAATGTGCCAAATTATCTTGGAAATGAATGAATGATATATATTCCTTAGAGAGATATATATATATATCAGAAATTCTTTTTTGATTTTGGGGTGAAACGTGACCTGGAAATTATTTCTTGAGATTTATCTCATTTTGTGTTATTCCTTCTTTGCAATGCTTTCATTTTCAACGTTGAGGAAAGCCCTGTTAAAATGAACAGTTGGTTTATTGTTCTCTTTGGTTAGTGATTTGAGAAGACTGCATTTTAACTTCCTCTTCTTGAGTTTATATCTTGAGTTAAACTTCCCTCATTCCCCGTATTAAATGAGTTTACCTCAAGTGCTCAAGTCGGGATAAAACCATAAATGGCAATCAGATAGAAAACTATGCTGTCTCTTTCATCTTGACAAAATGTGAAGTTTATCAGACTTTGAAGCAAGCATTTAAAAAAATCATGTTTTTTTTTTTTTTTTTTTTTGCATTTTCTATTTTGATTTCCAAATCAGGCATGGAAAAAAGAGTCATGATACACACAGCCAAATTTAAGTTTTACAAAACAGATGTGAGAGCTAAATTGGCCTTGCTTCTATTGTGTTGTGTGGCCCTTTTTCACTACTAAGGTTAAGCTAATGCACCTTTCAAATCACATAAAGTGTACTTTATTTTGTCTAATGCGAGGTCCTTCACCATGGCCTTAAATTTACTGTAGCAAAACTGTGTCTGAGAATGCCAAAGTGGTCTCATTTACACAATCAGTTTGTCTGATACTGTCTAGTTTTAAATTCATAACAGTATGCCATTTGTGTGTTTATATATTAATCAAAAGAAGTAAAGAATACTGGAATCAAACCCTCAGTGGAAGCAGACATTCAACTAAATGCCTTAACTTTCCATTAGATCACTAAGCTGTCAGATGGGCAAACTGTGGTTCATTGAAAAAGTGATGTGGGCATTGGCTTAGGCATGCAGCACAGTGGACTGGAGAGCCCCTGTTAACTTGCAGTCAACGTGCCTTGTTAGTGGTGCCATTTAATTTGGATGTTTTTGCTCATGGGGATCGTATACTTGCTCAGCACGAACCGAGTTATTGTTTTGCAGGTGCCAATGTTGATGTGAGACATAGTGGCAATGATGTACTTGTGTCTGAGAGAGAGAGTGGAAAGGAAATGTAATGGTTTTTAATACTGGTGTTTTGTCCATTCTCAGTGTTTGACTTTTTAAGCAGACCTGCTGATGGCAAAACGCATGCCATGTGTTATTAATGAAAATAGTGCCGTGCCATGGAAAAAAAAAACTTAACAAAAACGATATTGTTATCCATAAAGGCTTAAAAAAAAAAAAAAAAGCTGCTCTTTAAGTTATTTGGTCATCATATAAACTCTTTGATTAATGCCTTAGAGTTAAACTATTTAACATAAATCATATATATATATATACAATTTGAAATTATGACTGCAAAGATGTTTTTTTTTTTTTCATGAAATTGCAAAGATGTTTTCTTTTTCTTTTTTCTTTTTTTTTTCTTTTTATTTCATGAAAAAAAAAAAAAAAAGTAAATCCACAGCCTGTATTTATTGGGTACACAGGTACTTGGAGATCTGCCTTTTAACATGTGAATCTGATGATGCAGTGGAAGACACCTTATTGAATCGCATGTCTGACTTGGTACATTCTCAGAGGTCTGCTGGTTCCTCGACAATCTCAGCAGGACTTCTCACACCCATGCAGTCTGCTTATGCAACAGCACCAACCCAGGCCCATGGTAACCCCCCCCCCTTGGTTATGTAATAGTCTTGGTAGAGCTTGCTTTGAATAATAAGCCTAATTTGCATTATTCTTCAATATTGCAAGATCCAAGAGAGCAGCATAATGCACTATAGCCTCAGTATCTAATTGTTGAACCGGAAACATGCCATGCTAATTTTAATATCCTGACTAAAATGTGATGATAGTTAGGATGGAAGGCTTTACTTTGTACATTTTCCACCTTTAATATCAAAATCTTTTTCTCCATAGCCTAATTAAATGTGCTCTACAGCCACTAGTGACAACTTTTTATTGGGTGTTATTAAGATAAATAAAGCTAAGAACTTCAAAGATTTGCCTCACGGAAACTATTAGGCTTACTGAAGACAAGCAATCTGTAAAAACTTGATTTAAGTGGTAATTGCTCCCCCTAGCGTTGGACACGTCATTCTTGAGGTTTTGTTTTGATTTTCATTTACTGCAATGACATTATATATGCTATGCAAATATATCTTCCAACAAAATATTTACGTCTTTAAACAGACAATCAAAACGAAATTCGAAACCGTGACCCTATGATAGTGTTTCATTTCAACACTGTAAAGATGGTACGTTTCTGAAATGGACTTTAGGGGAAATAATCAGGTCAGCAGGTCAATAAGGTCATTGCCGGAAATATAACTTCTTTACCATTCACTGAGAATATCATCTAGGGGTATCTAGATCAGCGCACTGCTATAATATTGGATACATAGGCTAGCTCTTGTTTTTAAACACATCTCTGGTGTGTGATGTTGAACACTCATGGTGTTTATTAATTGACAATCACAGTGACAACAGAACTGATCTACAGTATATCAGAAAATCGAACTGTTACACCTCTAAAATAATTCATGACCCAAAAATGAAAAGTCTCTACCCAGTAAACATGCCAGTGCGGGCCCACCATGGGCAAGTGTGGGTTTACTGTGGGACAGTGTGGGCAGGGCAAACCCACACTAATCCCATGTGGGCCCCATGTGGGTTAGCCCATGCAGGGCCCATAGCAGTTTTGCCCTTTGGGCCCCCCATGAGGGTTTTCTGTGGACAACCCCCTGTGTTGTTTTTAGATTAAAGATGCTCTAGGGCAATGGTTTCCAACCTTTTTCCCTTGAAGCCCCCCCCTACTTATATGTTAGAAAAAAAAAAGAAAAAAAAATTACTGCTTTTACGTTTCTCTGCCATTTTTTATGTTGTGATTTTGCTGAATATTTGCAAACATATGATTTTTAATAACATTTTAAAAATGTACTTTACAATTATAGTGGAACACACAATGCACAATTTAATGATTCAAATTGTGATCAGTTAGTTCCACAATCCTGAAAAACAATATTGCCATAATCATGCAGTAGAGGACACTCATGCAATGTTTTTAGTGTTTCCTTACCATTTTCCTGGAAGGCCCCCCAACACTGCATTGTCTACCTTATCTTAAACACCCATTTCAGGTCTTGAAGCAATTTACTAGACTACTGATGAGTTAAATCAGGTCTGTTAGATTAGGGAATGTGCAGTGTTGGAACCACTTTCAAACAGCATTTATAAGCATGTTTATGTGAAATATCAATATCACAAAAAGATATCACCTGACAAATGTCTGTATCCACATGTGCTCAATCATGCTGTGCTTAAGCAGTATTTTACACTTGACAAAATTTTACAGTGCACAATCATGAATTTTGTCATCTGATAATTGTAGCATGAGCAGGATCAGTTGTAAGACTGTATATTTAGTACCAAACACTTACTGCCCTATCTGTGAAAGTAACAGTGGTGAGCAAACACTGCATAAGACAACACATCTGAAAGTGAAAGTGGAGATTTATAGTAAAAAGGGACTTAAATATTGATCTCTCTCTCTCATCCACAGAGCTGACATAATTTTTCTAAAAAAATCTTCATTTGTCTTCAGCAGAAGAAACAAAGTTATACATATCTGGGATGGCATGAAGGTGAGCAAATGATGAGAGAATTTAAATTTTTAGATGAACTATTTCTTTAACTAACATTCCAACATTTTTACTATAAAAATAGTTACTTTAAAAAAGGAAATAGGTACTTTAATTTACCAAAGTGGCATTCAACTGATCACAAAGTACAGTCAGGACATTACTGATGTAAAAAAACAACACCATCACTATTTGAAAAATGTCATTTTTTATCAAATCTAGACAGGCCCCATTTCCAGCAGCCATCACTCCAAAACCTTATCCTTGAGTAATCATGCTAAATTGCTAATTTGGTACTAGAAAATCACTAGCCATTATATCAAACACAGTTGAAAGCTATTTGGTTCGTTAAATGAAGCTTAACATTGTCTTTGTGTTTGTTTTTGAGTTGTCACATTATGCAATAGACTGGCATGTCTTAAGGTCAATATTGGGTCAAAAATGGCAAAAAAATCAAACAAACAAAAAAACAGCTTTCTCTAGAAACTCATCATGAAGGCTATAAAATACGTGAAATTGCCCCCCAAAAACTGAAGATTTCATACAAAGGTGTACTCTACAATCTTCAAAGACAAAGGACAACTGGCTCTAACAAGGACAGAAAGAGATGTGGAAGGCCAGATGTACAACTAAACAAGAGGATAAGTCCTAGTTTGTCTCTAGTTTGAGAAATAGATGCCTCACATGTCCTCAGCTGACAGCTTCATTGAATTCTACCTGCTCAACACCAGTTTCATGTACAACAGTAAAGAGAAGACTCAGGGGTGCAGGCCTTATGGGAAGAATTGCAGAGAAAAAGCCTCTTTTGAAACAGAAAAACAAAAAGAAAAGGTTAGAGTGGGCAAAGAAACACAGACATTGGACAACAGATCATTGGAAAAGAGTGTTATGGATTTTAACCCCATTGAGCTTTTGTGGGATCAGCTAGACTGTAAGGTGCGTGAGAAGTGCCCGACAAGACAGCCACATCTATGGCAAGTGCTACAGGAAGCGTGGGGTGAAATGTCACCTGAGTATCTAGACAAACTGACAGTTAGAATGCCGAGGATCTGCAAAGCTATCATTGCTGCACGTGGAGGATTTTTTGATGAGAACTCTTTGAAGTAATTTAAGAAGTTCTGAACATTTCAAATTGTAATAGTAAATTTTCACGTTATTAATGTCCTGACTATACATTGTGATCAGTTGAATGCCACTTTGGTGACTAAAAGTACCAATTTCTTTCCATAAGAGCAAAATATATATTTATATTTATATATATAAAAACTAAGATTGCAGACCCTGACCTTTACAAAGTTGAGTAGCCCTGTCCTAGATGAAAATTTTTCTGGAATGATGCTGTCTGCTCATGCATCAAGCACAATGAAGTGTAACTAAACCTGAAATCTGAAATCATAATGATGCCTAGAGACTGCAATGGCAAGATATACAGTAAAAAGAAGTAACATTTGGTCTGTTCTCACACAAAACCGATTGGATCCATGGGCGCAGATTCCAGGGGGGATGGGGGGGAGGTAATCCCCAATAATCAAAATAAGTAAGTACAACCCCCCCAACCCCCCAATATTTATACCATGATTAATGGAAACAAGTAAATGCTTCACGTTGAACCCCCCCCCCCAATTTTCAAGCCAAATCTACACCTTTGAGAAGACTGAGAAGAGAAATTGTGCATCCTTGTTTCCTTTCCTTGCTTCCTTTCCAAAAGGACAGAGGAATGGAAGCAAGACATGTTTGTAAAATGAAATGTCCTTGATCACGTGCGCCTCACTTCAGAGAGCGTTTTTGCGGAGCTGCAGTACCTCAGCGTGCTTGCCTTTTTGTTATTTAAACTTTATTTATTAATATATTCATAATAAATCCAAATAATTCAAGATAATTCACTGTTGAAGTATGTGACAATTATGGTTTATTTAAACTGCAAAGGTGAAACATGAATTAAAACTGTTGAGTGAGACCTGAAGGGGGAGTATTTATACGTGCCTCAGGTGCTTCGAACAAAAAGTCTTCCATATCCACCTTATTCTTCAGCAAAACTAGGGCGCCGCCATTATCAACATTGAATGTGGATCACTTCCGGTATAAGCCACTTCCAGCTATTTTAGCTATACACAAATACTACATTATGCTGCCTTATATTACAGGCTGGCAATAAATGTCGACATATTATCATTAATTAATTTTCATAAACTCATTGGTATTGAGCGCATATCGTTTTACCGTTTATCGCATTTTGCCATCGTTTAATCACACACTGTTGCACTGACAGAATGAACTAAATCATGCGCTGACACAGACAGTCCTGGGCGCCGTCTTGACATGCCTCCACAAACTTCACATAACCAGCAGAGAGCAGAAAGATGCCAGGAAAATGCTGCTTCAACTTTCTTTGCACCAAAACTGCTTCTTGTTTCATCTTGGCAAAATAGTAAACACATTTTACTCTCCGTTCTTGTCAGACTGCATTCTCAATTTCTTAGTGTTGCATAGTAAACAAACACGCAGATCTCGCATTCAGCATGGCTTATGAAACATCATCTTTGGAAATAAACAAGTAAATAAAGGCATCATCAGAGGTTATGCAGGTACATATGAACGGAGGTTTACATGAAGACAAAAAAAAACTAGATCGTCAGAATCTCGGTAAAGAAAGAAGCAGATTTTATTACCGTCTCTTCAATACAACAACACACAGCAACAAGTGAATGATTTACTTACACTTTTACTATAAATGCTGACGTTAAAAAAATTATCTGACATTGGCTCATAATTCTGCTGTACATCCTGTGGTTGTGTGATAGTTTATAAGCCCAGATCACCAACTCTGGTATTATAACCTTCTAGTTATTTACATTGCGGTCAATGCCAGCAGAACTTTCTCACATTCGCCAGAAATGTAGCCGCTGCTTACTTCCACGTTGCAAAATAAGGTGCATAGGATACTCCGGTGTTTCCTCGCTCAAGCATCCTCATTAAGCGTCCTTGATCCTTGCCTCCTCGCGGTGCATTTAGACTAGAGAATTGGCATGTCCTACATGATGGCGGACTTCGATTGGTTTCCGGGTCATGGGCTCGAGGACGGAGGAGCGAGGAAACAAGGATGCTCAATTTAGGAAATTAGATGCACCCATGGATTAAACCACTGGAGTCGTATGGGTTACTTTTGTGATGAGTTTATGTGCTTTTTGGATCTTCAAATGTTTGGTCACCATTCACTTGCATTTTATGGACCAAAAGAGCTGAAATATTCTTCTATGAATCTTTGTTTGTGTTCAGCATAAGAAAGAAAGTCACACATCTGGGATGACATGTGTGAGTAAATTATGAGAGAATTTAAATTTTTTGGGTGAACTATCTCTTTAATATCATGATTCATTTCAAATAGCAGAAGAACATAAAGAAAAGTTAAGACTAGAAGCATGCTCTGTAAATCTTATTTTATTGAAAGATATTGATAAACAAGGGATCATATTGATCACTATAGGATTGTAATTTTTTTTAAATAGTTGAATTTAGCAAACAACTAAAACATTTCTCCTGAAAGCATTTCAATTTATTTGTAAATTACACATTTTCCATACTCTTTTCATTCATTCAATTTGTTAGTTACATATGCTGAAACTGCTCAAACCCTCCTTTGATCATCTTTGGCCCTGCACATTTTATCACATGCACTCACCTCAAAAAACCTCCCCACTTTAATCTGCATCCCACAAAACAACAATTAAAAAACAGAAAATCTATACAAGGATATAGTACACAAGTTTCAAATTTAAATACCAAATTAAATGTGCAAGAAATGTAAGTTGTAACAAAATGGATGAATTACATGTCTGGCTGTCAGGGTTGGTGCTGTTCATTTTTGTGTAATTTACATATTGCATTTTTTTTTTTTTTTATAAAAGATTTAGATTACATCAGAATTGAAGAAATGTTTCTATATTGGATGGTCAACTTATAGAATGGGAATAAGTTGACTTTGACAGTTCCAAAAGAAAAAGAAAAACCCAGACAAGCATATTCAGACACATTAAAAGAAAAAGAGACTTGATGGTGTCATCATTTCATTTGATCCATTTTGTATAGAAATGGTGGCGTAGTTCGGTATTGATCACTGTATGTACTTACAAGTTTTTTTAGTTTTTTTATTGATGGTTACCTGCAAAAAGTGGGAAAAAACATAAATAAGTCAGCAGGTAATCAGTCACTTAAATCCTTAAACTTTACATATAAACATGCTTAAAAGAATAGTTCACCCAAAAATTAAAATTCTCTCATCATTTACTCACCCTCATGCCATCCCAGATGTGTACGACTTCCTTTCATCTGTTCAAATGAAGATTTTTAGCTTTCTCAGCTCTTTTGGTCCATACAATGCAAGTGACTAGGTGCCAAAATTTTGAAGCTCTAAAATCACATAATTCAGCATAAAAGTAATCCATAAGACTCCAGTGGTTAAATCAATATCTTCAGAAGCGATATGATAGGTGTGGGTGAGAAACAGATAAATTTTTAAGTTCTTTTTTTACTCCCTGCTCAGTCCATCTCCACTTTCACTTTCACATTCTTCTTCTTGTGTTTTTGCTGATTCACATTCTTCATGCATATCACCATCTACTGGGCAGGGAGAAGAACTTCTAGCAAAAAAGGACTTAAATATTGATCTGTTTCTCACCCACACCTATCAAACCACTTTTGAAGATATGGATTAAAACACTGGAGTCTTATGGATTACTTTTATGATGCCTTTATGTGCTTTTTGGAGCATCAACATTTTGGCACCCATTCACTTGCATTGTATGGACCTACAGAGCTGATATATTCTTCTAAATATCATAATTTGTGTTTACAGAAGAAAGTCATACACATCTGGGATGGCATGAAGGTGAGTAAATGATGAGGGTATTTTCATTTTTGGGTGAACTATCCCTTTAGAATCTAAATGTCTATATATAAATATGCACATTGGTACTCTAACATAAACACCTTTAAAATAATAATTTAAAACAAAACTTAAAACAGGTTTGCGGAAGTCTAAACAAGATTTGCACTTTAGAAAGCATAACAACAGCTAGAGCAACAAAATATATTACTTACTTCTGACACACAGATGTGCAGTGCTTTTGACTTTTCCTGAGATAAAGCACACAGTACCACACATGTCCTCAGATGTCTGTTTAAGAGTCAACCTATGAACAGTTCCCATTTTCTCTATAATGACATTAGGACCAGGATGCAGTGTCTCGCCATTCAGGGTCCAAGTCAGAGCATTGGCCACAGGTAAAGAGACTTCACATGCAAAGCATGCATCCCCAGGGGCAGTAACATCCACATCCTGCAGCTCTCTCACAATCAGGATGGACTGAGCTGTTTCAGATATTGTTGGGAGACCAATGCACATGATGTTAAAATAATCCAGGCATGTAAATGTAAGTTTTTTTTTTTCTACTGCAACAATACAATGTATACCACAATCCCTTTACCCTTTACAATCATTTGTCAATAACATTTCAGAAGAGACACAAACACTATTCCAAAAATCTACCACTAGAGGTCATAGACATGAAGCGATAAGTTGGCCTTGCCTCTGACTTGGGGTGTAAATGACAAATGTTATATTTAATTGTGCAAATTAATAAAAAGCGGACCCCATTTTAACATATTATATATGATATTAACTATAAGTATGCGACTGATTTTGAAGCAATCTGCTTCATTTGCTAGCAAGGGTGTACATGTAAATAAGTTCTTGTTATATTCTGCCACAAAGGGGTATAGCGCAATCTGCCGGATACCGTAATGGAATTTTGGAGTGAGTGCCTGTGCCCAGGGCCATCGCAAATGTTTCTGGGCCCCCTGACTGTATATTGCCCTGGGCCCTTTACCTACTACAAAATACAGTTTTGAATTTGTTGTGGGCCCCCCTGGACATTTGGGCCCCTAGAATCATTACCACCTTTCACCCTACTAGCTACGGCCCTGCCTGTGCCTCACGTTCACAGTTGCAGAGTTTGCTGAGGGTAAGTTGGGCAGCCCTCATGGTCTAGAATACGGTATATTGGGTAAGACATTTTTCCGAATAAATACATGGCTCAAGAAGTTTAGTTATAAACATGTTAAGAAGCTTTTGTCTTGTACTAGGCGTCGAATGAACAGCAAATATGTTAATTTAAAACCGAATATGTGAGGCAATTCACACAAGACTATGCTTTGAGACGCTATCCTTGTGAGTGACATGGTTTCGTGACTGATACATGTTTGCACCCAGAAACATTGGCTTTTTAGACTTTATTTTAGGATAATTGTGTGAGAAAGTTGATTAAGAGCTTGGTGACTGGTGCTTTTCAGAGTTGCAGCTATTAAAAGCGCCAAATAGGCAAAATATAGGATTACGAAAGCTAAGAATAAATCTCCGAAACGCAGCGGCCCGCGAAGCATGCTTGTCATCAGTGTTGCCAGAGAAACAAGCAATTCGGGCTTGAAAAACAAGCTCAAAATTAGCAACCCTTAGTTTTCCAGCGGGGGCCAGGGGCTAGTTGTCACACATTTTTACTCCAGTGAGTGGCTGTTTCTCAGGGATGTGTGTAAATTATTCAACAAAATACAGAAAAATAAAGTTAAACGTTAATGGAAAAAAAATATATAAAAAATGTCTGGCAGTCTAATACTGTGATTGATAAAATGCATAATTATTTATGACTGAAAATATATATATTAAATATATTAAATGAAAAATGACTTGATAATTACTCAATTGCTATATCGCCCAACAGCAAAAAAAAAAAAAAAAAAAAACTTTACTGACCCCTGCCTGCATCTATACATTAATTTTTGGATGGACTACAGCCTTGCAATTTAACATTTATAAATACAGCTTTAAACGCTACCTTACTGTCATATTGAAAAATTAGATCACTTAATCTATTCAATGAATACATGATTTGTATTAAACATATCATAGATAAATACAATTGGCATCTGTTCATGATGTAGGCTGAAGCCAGAGTAGTAAGTCATTTTAGGCTTAAATTAGATTCTAAGCGAACATTAACACAAATTAAGGCCAAAACAAAATATAAATTGTATGGATAATTTTAATTACAGGTCTCTCATTCAAACTCCAACAGTATCATAAAATCATCATCCTGTAAAGACTTGGAAAAAACGGAGAAGCTTACTTTTTACCTCTTTTTTTTTCATGTTGTCATTGTGGGTTGCCTAGTGACAGTGTCACACAGGCCACGTTCACACAGCAGAATATGGTTGTCAGACCTGTTTTGAGAGCTTAATACAGTTACGTTCACACACAGGGCGGTTATTTCGGGTGTGACAGCTGCATTCTATAACCAAACTGACAACCGCAAATTTTCAGGTCTCACAACCGCATTCTCGGCAAACCTGTGCTGTGTGAAAGGAACCGTACTGGACAACTAATTGTTAGTTACGTCATGTACATTGAGAGACACGCTGCACTGTACACACACGTGTCTCGTGTTTCATGTGGGATTTCGTTAACTCACGGAGACAGAGAAATGATCTGCGTGTCATCCAAAGATTCAGCCGCTTCTGCTCACGAAAAGCTCTATTCTGCACGTGGTTAAAAAGCATTCAAAGCCACTGTTGGTTAATTATGATCTGATGGATGAACTTGCTCCTCGATTGGACTCATTTATTTAATAACGCGGTGTCAGTTGTGATAAGTCATGCCGGTGTTATGGACATCGCCATCTTTTAGTCACCATCACTATGGTTACAGCTGTTAGAATACGGTTGTGACTTCGGTTGTTCGTTCATACAGACAGCATTCGAAATGCTACTATACGGGACATTTCAGGACTCACACCTGTAAGTAAATACAGTTGTCAATCCCAAACACTGACTGTGTGAATGTAGCCTCACTGATCCAGTTTCCGGTGTGAAGCGCAAATATGCAAGTATATGCAAGACAGTGCTGCGTGTGTCTGTTTGGCCACTTTGGACTCTTCCTTAGTAATTTATTTGCACGAAGAAATTGTTAATATATTAGGACGCAGGAAATAACAGTACACAGAGTAGTCCAGCAACCATGGATGGCATGTCCATTTACATTTATGCATTTGGCAGATGCTTTTTTTCCAAAGCGACTTACAGTGCCCTTATTACAGGGACAATCCCCCTGGAGCAACATGCCTTGCTCAAGGACACAATGGTGGTGACTGTGGGGATCAAACCAACAACCTTCTGCATACCAGTTCTGTGCTTTAGCCCACTAGGCCACCATCACTCAGCAACTGCATTTACTCAAAAAATACCGAATCAAACCAATTGTACATACAGTGCATAGTGAATAAGACATTTACTTATAGCACACGTGAAGCGCTTTTACCTTGAAGTTGCACCAGAGAATATTTAGCAGAGACAGGCCACTTCTATTAAAATGAACGTGAGAAATTAGAACGCCCAACTGCAGCCAACGGTCAATGGATGTAGATAGGAAGTTCTGCCTTAGAGGTAAAGGAGCCAATCACCTTTTAGATACAGCCATCAACTGTCAATCAACTCCGAACATGGCCGACAGTGGACTGACTTGCTTTTAAGACTTTGGTTGCACTCACACACTCGTGCGGATCCAGCACGAGCAGCAATCTGATGACAGTTTAAACAGCCTGGATCGCCTGCTTCGATTGTCATGGAGTGACCGTCATGATTTTGAATCAGAGGAACTTTTGATCCTGATACTGAAGTTCTGATTCTGGCTGATATAATATGCTTCAGAGGAAGATATTAGATGAGTGCTCGACGGGAAGAAAACACTGGATTTTTGTGAGGTTTGTGAATTACATCTGTTTAAAATAGATATCTGCATATTTGAAAATGGTATATAATAGAAGTTTTATTGATATTTGCCTTTTATCATTAGAAAAGAAAGCTAAAAGTAACAGGGAACTGCTAAAGAGAGGTTGATACAATACATGATTTAGAGGTAGATAAATGAGCACTCCACAGGGTGCTGGATCTGCTCAAGTTGTGTGAGGTTGGTTTATTACAACTGTTTAAACGAGATCGGTGCAGATTAGCAGATGGTATATAAGATATTAGTTTAATTGAGATTTGCCTTTTTATCATTAGACTAAACAATTAAAAGTTACAGGGAACTGTTGAGGAGAGAGAGGGAGAATGAGACAGGCGAGTACTTTAACATTGAGCTCAAACGCATCTGCCACAGCCCTGATATGCAGTCCATTTAAATGAGACAGTGTTGCACACTATTATTGAAGTAACACGATGGCACGTAACAACAAAACGAACTGTGACTGGTCGTATACATGTCTCAGTCGCTTCACATGCAAGCATGCGATTTTCGGCGCCTTCAAGAAAAAAATTGGCCAAACAGGAAAATTTATCAGCCTCTGCGATATATCGGTCGACCACTAATAATAAGCGTAAATGGCAGCTATGCTTGTCACGTAAGCTACTGTACATCGCTGTTTAAATTATTGACCGTTTGTTGGGATGTCAACATATAGGGTCTGTTCCAAAACTTAGTGAGCTGCCTTGCTGTCTCCTGCCTACATAGGCAGCTGTCTTCTATGGCAGCATGCTTACTGAAATGATGCCTCATAAGAGAGCGATTTGGAACGCTCTACATAGGTAGCATCTCCATGTGTCTTTCAAATAGCGCTCCTCACACGCAGCGCAACAGACTCGACTCACAATAGATTTCAACACAGGTGATGCGAGAGGAAAGACGCAATCCTCTAATGAACATAAATACTATGATATTAAACTATTTTTTATCTATACTTTTCAGTATTGAATGGATTATAATGAGTATATTCATAATCTAAATTTCTCTCGCTTCGTCCGCCATTTTGGATTTATTTTTCCACCAAATTCCTCACAGTGCATTCTAGGATCGCCTACACGGAGGAGGATACATACAGTGCTACCTTAGAACTCGGACAAAACAAGGTATCTTATGAGGCAGCAAAATTAAGATACCTAGCTTTTGGAACAGCCTTCACGTCGGGAGTGCGCCTATGATGCCTCAAAATGCTGTCTCCGAAAGAAGCTCACTAGGTTTTGGAACAGACCCATAGAGTAGTCGGGCTTTCTGGCGGGACAAAAATGCATTGTTTGAGACCATGGGTGTTTCTCAATGCAAAGAATGCAGTTTGCATTTTAATGAAGACCAGTCTTGCCAAGCTACACTGGAAGGATGAACTCGGAATGGACAGGACGATGTAGAACACATCTATTGCGAGCTTTGAGATGTGCTGCAATCTTCCTGTTGCACAATTAACCGTCCCAGCTCATTTGTAGTCAGTGAGAGAACTACTGTCATTATCACATATGTGACTCCAGTGAGGTTTTGCAGGAGTAGTGACACGTTAAAAGAATAAAGTCTGTAAACATTTGATTCCTCCATGTTTTTATTTATTTATTAAAATAATGTCCAACAAATGTTGATGGAGTGTAATGACTCTCGTGCTGCAGGGCTACAGACTAAAAAAATGAGTAAGGAGCCATTGGCTCCTAAACTGAAACATTTAGGAGCCAAATGGCTGTTTTAGTTGCCACATCACAGAATTGCTCAATTTAAATTGTTGTTCAAAAACAAGATAGAAAGTCAAAGACAGCTGATAATCAGGTGTTGAATTATATATATATACTGTATAGTTGAGTGCACAGATTTGCATTCCCCTTTTGTCTCACAAGTTCACACCCCTTTAAGAATTTATACAAATATAAGAGATAAAAAATCTTTTTTTTTATTTTTATTTTTATTTAGTACTGCCCTTCAGAATCTACATAACAGGTATTTACATAAAGTATAATATGCATATAGTTGTGTGCTGCCTTCTTGAGCATCAGTGAATGTTTGCACCTTGTGTAATTGATGTGTAAGATTCCCTCAAATGGACCTAAGTAACAAAAGCTGAATCTCACATCACAAATAAATAAATTACATATATACACACACTGGTGGCCAAAAGTTTGGAATAATGTACAGATTTCGCTGTTTCGGAAGGAAAATAGTACTTTAATTCACCAAAGTGGCATCAACTGATCACAAAGTATAGTCAGGACATTACTGATGTAAAAAACAGCACCATCACTATTTGAAAAATGTAATTTTTGATCAAATCTAGACAGGCCCCATTTCCAGCAGCCATCACTCCAACACCTTTTTCTTGAGTAATCATGCTAAATTGCTAATTTGGTACTAGAAAATCACTTGCCATTATATCAAACACAGTTGAAAGCTGTTTGTTTTGTTAAATGAAGCCTAACATTGTCTTTGTGTTTGTTTTTGAGTTGCCACAGTATGTAATAGACTGGCAGGTCAATATTAGGTCAAAAATGTCAAAAAAAGAAACTGCTTACTCTAGAAACTCGTCAGTCAATCATTGTTTTGAGGAATGAAGGCTATATGATGCTTGAAATTGCCAAAAAACTGAAGATTTCATACAAAGGTGTACACTACAGTCTTCAAAGATAAACTGTCTCTAACAGGGACAGAAAGAGATGTGGAAAGCCAGATGTACAACTAAACAAGAGGATAAGTACATCAGAGTCTCTAGTTTGAGAAATAGACACCTCACATGTCCTCAGCTGACATCTTCTACCCGCTCAACACCAGTTTCATGACAGCAAAGAGAAGGCTCAGAGGTGCAGGCCTTATGGGAAGAATTGCAAAGAAAAAGCCACTTTTGCAACAGACAAAAAAAAGAAAGAAAAAAACACAGGTTAGAATGGGCAAAAAAACACAGACAACAGATCTTTGGAAAAGAGTGTTATGGATCTTAACCCCATTGAGCTTTTGTGGGATCAGCTAGACTGTAAGGTGCGTGAGACAGCCACATCTATGGCAAGTGCTACAGGAAGCATGGGGTGAAATGTCACCTGAGTATCTGGACAAACTGACAGCTAGAATGCCAAGGATCTGCAAAGCTGTCATTGCTGCACGTGATGAGAACTCTTTAAAGTAGTTTAAGAAGTTCTGAAATTTGTTCCCCAAATTGTAATAGTAATTTTTCACGTTATTAATGTCCTGACTATACATTGTGATCAGTTGAATGGCACTTTGTTGAATAAAAGTACCAATTTCTTTCCATAAGAGCAAAATCTGTACATTATTCCAAAATTTTGGCCGCCAGTGTATATGTATATGGGAGTACATATATTAAATTGATTTGATATATTATACATATATAATTAAAAGAAAAAAAATCATAGTCTTTCTGTGTGTCTGGGCCATCTAGTCACAGAAAGACTACAAGAGTGCAAATTGCATGAAATCCTAGATGCAGTTTATTGTGCTACTCCAATCCCAATTAATAATAAACGGGGGAAAAAAAGACTTGGTACATAACACAGGACTTTTAATTATAAACAAGCCCGGAATAACATGGGACTACTATTTTGAAATGTCTGCGCTCCCAGTTGTGAACTCACTGACGGCTGATTCGCTGAGAAAGTGACTTGAATCCAAACTGCTAACCTGAGCTCCTGAGTACCAGCGAGCTCTTGTCAGGTGATTCATTACAAAGACCTGGTTCAAAAGAGTCATTTGTTCACAAATCGGACATCATGGCTCGCACTGTGTTTGTTGTTGCTTGCAGCTAGCGAGCTCATATCATCAACAGAAAGGGTGAAAAGCAGTGTGAGACAAACTGGTGCTCTAAAGATGTATTCAGTAACTCACAAGATGATATCTGACGAAACCGCATACCAGCGACTAGATTTTATATTATTGTCGCATCCATTTATTTTTGGTCGCACTTGTGACCATTATAGTCACAGTCTGGAGCACTGAGCTGTCAGACTCTTGAGAAAACATAACAATAAATGTTCTTCGTCTGCCACCGTAGAGGCAGGTTCTTGCCCACAAGTAACCATTTGATGCATCTTCAATATTCAGCCTGAAAACATCCGAGTAATTTAATGCATTATCGGAACTTGCGTTCTTGAGTATTAGAATTGAACTTCGGCAGTGGATGATGATGTCGAACGAGTCCATGAGAATGTAAGAACACAAAAGAATGCACATTGAGAAACAGAGCTTATTCAGAGTAGCGCCATATTTAATTTTTGACGGGAATGAAAATGAGGCTGCGAGGGATCGACTTACAGTCTCTTAAATGTCATGCACTATTTAAAGCTCATAGATCACATCTATTTTCACAACTCGTGTTTTCTGAAGTTTTTTTTTTTTGGAAAGATGACTTTTCAATGTTGTCTCAGCTGAGTGAGCAAAGCCAATTTAAACAACAGTACCAACCATTGAAGAGACTGTAACTGTGTCCCAAATGACACTACACTGTGCACTTTATACTCTAGCCCTCACAGACTCATTTTCATTCCCTTAAAAAAAATAAAATGGCACTACATTGAATAAGGTCTATAAGCAATTCAGATGCTCCTTACAATGCAAACAGCTTTCACAAGATATCTGAAAAGCTCCCATATATCTGGCCCCCTTTACACCTGGCATTAACATGTGTTTCGTATCCAGATAGTATCTGGATAAACTTTAGCTGGATTGCATTTACACCTTGCAGTCAAATGCAGAGATCCGATCCAAGTTACCTGCGCAAAAGGTAAAACACTACTTACATTAGAGTCTGTGGTAACTGAAATTCTCCATATTTTAGCCAATGTTTAAAACATTGCTGGATAATTCAAATGCTTTCTATCATTTTAACAGTCAGGGTTTTTCCTTCATTGAAAATGTTTTGGTGGCTGCCAGAGCTAAATTTTGTGGCGCCGAAGTAAATTTAATGATATTCATCTTGCTTTCAGCGCTTTGTAGTATATGCTTCTCATCTGAAATGAGTGAGTGAAGACTGATTTCACGTGAGTGTCACAGGTGATTAGAAAACCGGTGAGAGACGCGAGCGAGTGGGGATTTGAGGAGAGAGACGAGATATTCCAAGTGTATTCCAATCCAATCACGATCCGATCACAATGCATCTTGGGTGCATTTACACCTGTCATTTAATGTGGTCAAGCTTGATCTGATCATGATCTGATTACAGAAAACATGCTAATGCCAGGTGTAAAGGGGGCCTCTGTTGCGCAGGGTGATTACTATTGAATTAGATTAATACATGTGTGCATCTCAGAGCGAACGGGTGACACACTAATCGTGCTGTTTTCAGCATTCTCAGAGTGAAATCAAAGTGCTGCAGATTCAAACATTAGTGCAATTCCAAACATTTGTGACCAGTTCAGGTTATTACACAAATCTAAGAATGTGACACAGAATCACAGAAGAGGAGATAACAGTGTTTAACCAGATTTGAAATGAGCAACAATATAAACTGTTAAATAATCATTGTACTTTCTGCCAAAATAAAGTCTCAGAGTCTGCCAAAATAAAAACTCCAATTGATATAAAACAAATCTAATCCTCAAAATAATAATTCAGTAGTTTATTATAATAATAAACTTGACTGGGACCCACAATGATAATTTATTAATAATAATTGTAATAAAATAAAGTAATATTCAAATGGGTTCCAAAAACAATGAGTCAAGTTATATTGTAGTTTTTGCACATACTGTTAATTCACAATGTATGTATTTATTTATTTTTTGTAAAAAATATGTGCAGGTAAATAATGTTTTTTTTTTTTTTTTTTTTTTTTTTTTACTATGCCCATTGCTGTATTGGTGCAAATAAATTAAAGTTATTAAATATTATTAAATATTACTATGTTTAGTTTAGTGAAAAACTGCAGAATAGATGCCTTTATTATTTTAACTAGATTTTTTATTTCATGCATTTGGTTGAAATGAAGGTTCTTATGATTAAAAAAACACTTTTGTGCCGTTTCAGAGGGAATACATAGTTATTGAGGTATACTGTATATTGGATATCGTCCATAAGGTGAAAAATATTTGTAATATTTGTAAGATTTGTGTAGCCATTTTTTTTGTCGAGAGCCTCAATTAGTGCATGAAAAAACCAAATCGATGTTCACGCCAGATTTTAGGAGAATGGCCTCCAGTCAAGATACCTTGGGCATAGTATTTAACATAAGCATTTGTAATTAACTTTAATAACTACTATAGATGTCTGCATACACACAGTAGGCATTAGAGATGGGCGATATATCAAATATTCACTAATTAATTACGATGATTGTGTTTACGATATCAAATTAAGCAATATCGTGAAAATTGCAATGATTTTAATATGCTTTTTATTTTGGCCATTAAGTTACATACGGAGCATCAGTAGACTACAGTGCTGTGAAAAAGTATTGTCCTGATTTCTTCTGTTTTTGTGTATATCTCATACTAAATTGTTAAAAAATTCAAACTAAATCTAACATAAAACAAAGGCAATCTGAGTAAACACAAAATACAGTTTTTAAATGATAATGTTATTTTTTGAAGCAAAAAAGTTATCCAATACCAACTGGGCCTGTTTGAAAAAGTATTTGCCCCCTTAGTTACTAAATCCCCAAATCTATGAAACTGTATTCATAATGGGGTTCAGCTGGACTCAACACACCCAGGCCTGATTACTGCCAGTAATCAGTTGTTAAATCAATTCAACACCTAAATAGAACTTTTTCAGCAGCATGAAGTTGGCTAAATGGTCTCACCCAGTAGCACACTATGCAAAGGTCGAAAGAAATACCAAAAATGATGAGGAAAAAGGTGACTGAAATACGTCAGTATGGGAAGTGTTACAAAGTTATTTCAAAGGCTCTGGGACTCCAAAGAACCACAGTGAGAGCCATTATCTCCAAATGGAGAAAACTTGGCACAGTAGTGAACCTTCCCAGAAGTGGCCGACCTTCCAAAATTCCTCCAAGAGCACAGCGACAACTCATCCAGGAAGTCACAAAAAAGCCAAGGACAATATCCAAGGAACTGCAGGCCTCCCTCGCATAAATAAAGGTCACTGTTCATGACTCCACTATCAGAAAGACCATGGAAGAGTGGTGAGACAAAAACCACTGCTAACCCAGAAGAACATTAAGGCTCGTCTGAATTTTACCAAAACACACCTTGATGTTCCTCAAACCTTTTGGGAGAATGATCTGTGGACTGATGAGTCGAAAGTGGAACTGTTTGGAAGACAGGGTTCCCGTTACATCTGGCGTAAATCAAACAAAATTCCACAAAAAAAGACCTACGGTCAAGCATGGTGGTGGTTGTGTGATGGTGTGGGGATGCTTTGCTGCTTCAGGACCAGGGTGACTTGCGGTAATTGAGGGAAACATGAATTCTGCTCTCTACCAGAAAATCCTAAAGGAGAATGTCCAGTCATCAGTCCGTGAGTTGAAGCTCAAGTGCAACTGGATTATGCAGCAAGACAATGATCCAAAGCATAGGAGTAAGTCCACCTCTGAATGACTCAAAAGAAGCAATATTAAAGTTTTGGAGTGGCCTAGTCAAAGTCCTGACTTGATGCTGTGGCAGGACCTTAAACAGGCAGTTCATGCTCAAAAACCCTCCAGTGTGGTTGGACTAAAGTAGTTCTGCAAAGAAGAGTTGGCCAAAATTCCACCACAGTGTTGTGAAAGACTGATCTCTAGTTATCGGAAGCGTTTGGTTGCAGTTGTTGCTGCTAAAGGTGGCACAGCCAGCTATTAAGTTTAAGGGGGCAGTTAGTTTTTCACATGGGTGATATAGGTGTTGGATAACTTTTTTGCTTCAGAAAAAAAAACTGAAAACTGTACTTTGTGTTTACTCAGGTTTTCTTTGATCTCGTTTAAAGATCTAAAACAATTTATTATGAAAAATACACAAACATAAAAGAAATCAGGAAGGGGGCATATACTTTTTCACATTACTGTAATTACACAATCCTTCAGGGCTGCGCAATTAATCACAATAACATCAAAATGCTGATGTGTTTCAGAATAATCGGGTGATACACTGTTTTGTGCATGAGCGGGGCTCATGGGCTAATTTTCTAAAGCAGTTTTAGAACAGTTCACATGCATTGTGAAAGAAAATACTGCATGTTCAATTATTAGCACACATTAGTAACTGCTACAAGTTATTATACAAATCTACAAAGAAGGATAGTATATCAGAAGAGGAGGAGATGACAGCTTAAACACATATGCGGCGTTCTAACAGGTTTTTGAAGAGTATGCATGTGCTTGGAACAGATCAGATAACAAACGTCATAGGATGGAGGCCATTAACAAGTCAACAAAACATTTCTGGGAGTACAGTGGGAAAAGAAATACACTATAAACTATACCTATTTACAAACACCACTTTAAAATATCGACGGTCCCTCACGTTCACCTATATAGGCTGGTACAATGAGGGAATCCCAGAGTTTTACATAAAGGGAAGCCCCACTATTGCAGCGCAATTCCACTGCAGGTCACGATAGAAAGGTAAGGAAACAAACACAGCAACAATTCTGGAATATCTGGAAATAAAGTGAAGCAACAGAGAACAAAATAGTCTTCCTCAGATACCATGTTTGTTATTTACACAAGCATCACGGGGAAGTTATGTTGCTCTGGAGAAAGCTGCTTACTGACTGAGCCGCAAGTATACAGGAGTAAAGAATACGCCACTTAAACAGTGCATGTAAACAAGAACGCTTCTTTCTCACAATATGCCGCTTTCTCACAATAACCCGCTTTCTGGTGTCCATGTAAACGTATTCAGTGTCAAAATACAAGCTCCAGGTAAGGGTGAAGTAAATAGGACTAAAATATATTACTTTTAGATAAAACAAATCTAATACTCAATGATGATAATTTAGTATTTTGTTATAATAATAAACTTGACTGGGTCCCACAGGCATAATTTTGTATTATGCAATATGCTTTCGGGTTCCAAAAAATAAGTGGAGTAGTTTTTGCACAAAAATGTTTTAATAAAAATATATGAATTTAAATAATGCTTTTTAGGAAGCTTCTATATACATTTGGCAGATGCTTTTATCCAAAGCAACTTGCAGTGCCCTTATTATAGGGACAGTCCCCCAGGAGCAACCTGGAGTTAAGTGCCTTGCTCAAGGACACAATGGTGGTGGCTGTGGGGATCAAACCAACAACTTTCTGCTTACCAGTTCAGTGGTTTAGGCCACTACACCAACACCACTCCATATATAAAATATAAATATAAGAGAACTTATTAATATTAATTACACATGCCTCTCAAACGTCTTGGCGCAATTACCTTTTTCTCAGGAAAATAGCAAATTGCACTTTGCGGCACTTCATTAACATACAGTACACCCACAGTTTATGAGCATACACCCACAGACAGCGCAAACACTCCCGCCCACGGCCACTCGCGCTTTGCGCGCTTGCGGTTAGAATTAGCACTCTCACGAAAATGAGAAGACGTAGTGCACTCTCTTAGCACGTTGCATTGTGCCTAGGGCACTCACAAAAGTAGAGCCCTTTATGTTGCATCTAGTGGTATGTCCATGAACACAGTACATTTTGTAGTTGATTTAACCCAATAATGATTGATGTTTTTTGAAAAAGTCATAAAGTAATAAATTGAAAGTGCTGATTCCTTGCAACCAACATTGATCTTTTGCCCCATTGACATGAATGGTACAGGTATCTGCCATTGACTCCCATTGAAGCAAGGTTTAAATAGGGTTCCATGGACCGTGCTTCCACTTACTTCTATGGACACATGAAAGCAGTAAAAGCAGATTGCGTTACTTTAGCGAATAAATTGTAAAATATCACACATTCATTCATGTACTTTATATAGATTATTGGTACGTATATTAAACTCGTTGTTGCTGCAATTCTGGTGAATTTTTAGAGGAAGCCGTGAAAAAAACTTGGAAATGGAAAACGTATTTATATCATTGATTTGTACACTATGCAACAGATTATATATGCCACTTATTATATGCTAAAAGTTCAAATATAATAGTCCTCATGGTTTATATGAGAAAATCCTTATTATTATTAAAACTAAATGTGACATGATTTTGACTGACCAGACAAGAAAGAATGAAACAATTGCATGACTCACAGCTTACAGAGCTATTGGGTAGCGTTTTGGACTTAACGTGCCTCACCTTCCACAGTAAGTCTTGCTGAGGATGTGTAGTTCCCAACTTGAACACTATAGGTGCCCTCATCCTCTAACTTCACCTGCTGAATGACAAGTTTTCGATAGCACCCCTCACTGCAGATCTCAAAGTGCTCTGAGGGCAGGATGACATTAGGGCCTTTATACCAACGAATACTGCAACGGGGATTAGTCACCGCACAGTCCAGTACAACGCGGGTTTTTTCCAGAGCTGTTTTATCCTGAAGTGGCTTTGCAATGTTCGCTGGGAGTGCTGTGGAGATACAAAGTTGTATATTTAATTTTAGATTGCTGTTTTCAATAATGTTAGCACGACTGATTCGGCCGTAGGCAGATAAAAACAGCTGTGCTAATACTCAGCACAACAGCATGATTGCAAGCATGATACTGCTTTTATACAACAGTTATAAATAAGTTAATATTGGCTACCTGACATTTCAGATGAAATATTGCCAGCTATTTTGTTCATTTTTGCTCCGCCAATAAAAAAAAAAGTTTGGTTACAATGTTGCGAATCATAGATTGTTGTATAATACAAAAGATTGTAATTTTTTTTTGTAACGTTAGCTATTTGAAATTGGCTAGTGTACAGAAAGTACAGACCTTCAACCTTAAGGTAAGCTGTAGACTCAGCATTCTTGGCAACAAACTTGATCTCTCCAGAGTCCTCTCCTTTTACATTGCATATGAGGAGGAAGTGCTTAGATCCTAAGAAAACAAGGTACAGAAAAGTCACAATCAGATATTCACAGAGAGAAGCAGAGAGGTAAATTTTATCACAAGGTCAAAATATAAGAAGAGGTGTTAGGATTACCTTCCTGACGAATCTTAATGGTGCTGGTTGGTTTTATCTTCTCGCCGTTCTTAAACCACTCTCTGGGAACATCATCCAGGGACACTTCACACATGAACACTGCATTCTGATCCTCTTGAATATCCAGATCTTCCAAGCTTTGCAAAATCTCAAGCTCCCTCTCTGTCGAAATATGATTATTTTTAGAATTACATGATGCATTACTTTAGTTAAAACAAAGAAAGTGAAAACATTTCCCTTTTGTCATTTTGCAGAAAATCAAATAAGTCTTTACCAGTGGGTGGCAGTGTTGCACTTGGAGTGAATTATTTCCCCAGTAGGATAAAGACTTAAATGCTGTGATAAACTAAGGGGGCTTTCACACTGGCAGTTTAGTGCAAAACAGAGCATGGTTCGCATGAAAAATTGGTTATGTGAACAGGGCCATAGCTAGTGGGGTGAAAGGTGGTAATGATTCCACAACAAATTCTAAACAGTATTTTATTTTATTTTTATAGGAAAGGGGCCCAGAGCAATATACAGTCAGGGGACCCAGATTACCTTGCTATGGCCCTGTATGTGAAAACTGTTTTGCGGGCCGTGGCATTAAACACGTGACTACTTGAGCTCAGTTGCAATGGAACTATGGCGCAGTTTGCATGAGTAAGAAAGCAACTTTTACTCAGGTCCGCACTTGTTCAGGAAATAAAATATGTACAACTGCTGAATCAAGGCATGTGACGCACAGAGGTGCCCATTGTTGCTCACTCTGGTGTACATAATGACACCAAATTAATAAAAACATA
Source organism: Myxocyprinus asiaticus (assembly GCF_019703515.2). Lineage (NCBI taxonomy): Eukaryota > Metazoa > Chordata > Actinopteri > Cypriniformes > Catostomidae > Myxocyprinus > Myxocyprinus asiaticus. The sequence continues at coordinate 42,245,857 of NC_059354.1, forward strand.
AATATAGCGACCTGCATTGTGTTCTCCATCATGTGGGAGTTTATGATGATGCAAGTTAATGATGGAAAAGCACCAGGGTTCGACAGAATCATGAGTAAGTCTGAAATAAGACCAGTGCTGCAGGGGGCACCGGGAACAATCACACTCAGATTCGGACTGTAGCAAACATGCCCAGCATGAAAACCACCTAAAAGTTGACAGATTCTTTGTTATTACCATAGATCTCTATTGAACAGGATGTTTTGGCATCCCCAGCATCACACACATACAAGCCAGAATCTCCCAGCTCACACTTTAGGATCTGTAGAAAGCACTTCCTTCCCATAGAGTATATACGATGATTTTTTCCTGGCTTAAGCTGAACTCCATTCTAGAAGTAAAACACATCCCCACTTTTTTAAAGGAAAATCACCTGCTGCTAAAAGCAGCACATCAATTTCAAGCTCTTTTTGTGTTCATATAATTAATAGCCATGGTTTGGGACTTTTAACAGAGTCGAATTTGATGATTTAATGCAGCAGTGAGGGGCAGGATTTGTCATGTTATTTTACCTTTGTCCACTTTATGTCTACATTGTGTCGAGACAGCTCACATTCAAGTGTTACCGCAGAACCCTCTGGTTGGCTGACATCCTCAAGCTTTTTCAGGATTGATACTGGTATTTCTGAGAAGGCAAAGATGATACTTATATCAGCCAATGTGAACATACAAACTATGCTTTTGACATGAAAATATTTGTCAGGTATCCACATTTGATTAGGGAGAAGAGAAACACTTGCTTCTTGGTTGGACTTTTTGATTGAATTTTATGGCTTAACAAGCGTGCCACAACACACACACATTTTGATACCTTTGAAAGGTTTACTGCTTTACCTCTGGTAGCCCCAATTTGACTTTTGAAATCACATGAGACATTTATGTGCATGTCAATCTGTCTAGTATAGCAGGGGCTTAGCATTAACCTTACCTCAGCTTTGTGCTGAGAGGTCCTTTGTTACAGTGGCATTTACATATTATTGTCATCCTCAGTGACAGCTCTGTGACTCCAAGGGATAAATCCTATTAAGTGACTTGGCGTAGAAGAGATTACCTTACACCAACATCTTATGCTTACGAATGTTTGAAATGTTTCAGTAGCCTGAGTCTGATCATGTTATCCATATCTTTTTATATGTGTAACCTGACACATGGTAAGAGCAGTAGCAAAACTGTCTGTCCATGCCATTGTACTGTCATCAGCATCTGAAATTTAACTCATTTGAAGACTTACATCATTGAGCTGGGCCCCCTTACCTCCCATGACTTAGTTAATCGTAGCCAAATTCCACCCCTTATAAGTTAATTGTTGCCAAGGCAATGATAAATCAAGGGGCAGATCATTGCTAGCATGTATACCCTTGAATAATGAGAAGACATGGGTATTTGCATGACCTTTATTTTATTTTAGTTTTTTTAAGGTGTTCATGTCCTTCAGGCCATTTTAGGTGTATTTTGTCACAGTCAAGGTGGTCTGTGTAATTTCTGCACCACTAATGACACCAAACAGAATTGCAGAAATAATGATTGTTTTTAGGCAGGTTTCCCTAACGTTCCCCCAGCAGGTAGTTCCACGACCAACTCATGCCATTGGCTGAGCCAGAAGTCGACTCGTTGGACTGCTCAAACAACGCAAGCAAAGTTTTGAAAGCACCACAAGAAGTGAACCTATGAATTACTTTGTTGTTGTTGTTGTTGTCTCTAGGATTATTACTGGTAAAGTGTAGTAAGTAAGCCATTAGTAGGTTGATTCCCATAAAAATTGTGAATACTGTGGCTCTGTGGCACTGTCACATTGCTCTGTTTGTTTGAGCATTCCCGACAACTGTGGGGTAAGTTAAAAGCAGGGCTGTCTGTTTGCATAACCAATGGAAGATGGGGGACTGTGTTAGAAAACCTTTTAGAATGAATTCAATTAGGCTACATTCACACAGTCAGTGTTTGGGATTGACAACCATATTTACTTAAAGGTGTGAGTCTCGAAATGTCCCGTTCATACAACAGCGTACACTAGCAGTTTGAATGCTGTCTGTATGAATGAACAATCGAAGTCACAACCGTATTCTAGCAATTCTAACCACTTGACTAAAAGATGGCGACATCCATAACACCGGCGTGTCTTACAAAATTGCCGGCGCGTTATTAAACGAGTCCAATCAAGGTGCAAGTTCATCCATCAGATCATAATTAACCAACAGCAGCTTTGAATGCTTTTTAACCGCGTGAAGAGCGGAGCTTTTGTGTCACATGGCTCGTGTCCGCGGGCAGCTGGTGGAAAACAGCGGCTGAATATTTGGATGACACGCAGATTATTTCTCCGTCTCCCATGAGTTAATGAAACCCCACATGAAATTCACGAGACACACGCGTGTACAGAGCAGGGTGTCTCTCACTGCACATGACGTAACTAACAACTTGCTGTCCAGTACAGTTCCGTTCACACAGCACAGGTTTGCCAAGAATGCGGTTCTGAGACCTGAACATTTGCGGATGTCAATTTGGTTATAGAATGCGGTTGTCACACCCGTAAATAACCATCCTGTGTGTGAATGTAACCATATTAAGCACTCAAAACAGGTCTGACAACCGAATTCTGCTGCTGTGCTGTGCTGTGGCCTTACTGATTTTGAAATTGTGTTGGATGACAATAGTGGCACAGACATTTCCTCTTTAAACTGGAATGAGATAAAGTATATTAACAAACAAAATCACCTTTAAATATTTGACAAGCTTAGTTCTGATTTGTGCAATACCTTTAACAATCAATCTTGCTGATGACTTGACATTCTCAACAGAGAACGTGTAGGTGCCGGTGTCATCTAAGTTCAGGTTGGAGATGGTAAGGCTGTGTACCCGTCCCTTTGCAGTCATGCGGAAGTGGTTGTTGTTTTTGAGTGAGTGTCCATCCTTCTGCCACACTGCTTCAACATTGCTGTGTGACAGCTCCACCTCAAAAGAAGCTGTCTCTCGTTCATAAGTCTGGGTCTCAGTTAGACCCTTCCGGATCTTGATTTTTCGTGCTGTGTGACAGTAAAGCAGAATATGAAAATTCTGACATAATTTACTCATCCTGTTGTGCAAATTTTCTTTCTTCCATGGAAATGTTAGGCAGCATGACAGCCTCAGCCACCATTGACTTTCACTGCATCTTTTTTTAATACAAGGTTAACAATCTGCCTAACATCTCCTTTTGAATTCCACGGGAGGATGGGGGAACAAAGAAAGTCATGCAGGTTTGGAACACCATAGTGAGTAGAGTGAGTAAATTGATTTGTTTTTATTTTATTTTTTTTTTGTTGGGTAAACGTTTCAAAAGAAAATTGTAGCTCAATGGTGATGCAATTACAAGTGAAGAGACAGATCAAAGAAAGGCATTGGGAAAAGAAAGAGAAAAGTAGAGAGACAGGCAGACAGAGATGAAAGGATGATGAAAACACGGTAAGTTTATAATGCAGAACAACAGTTGTTGAATTAATTGGCTCAGTTTCATCTGGTCTGTGTTAGCAAAACACTAAATCCTGCCTTCGATTGGGGCTATGCCAACATTTTTTAAATATTCCAAAACAGACAGGCTGACAGGCATTCAATGTGGAAAAGAGAGATTTATTTTAGAGAGTTGGTGACACCATCCTAGATTTTGAAGGCCAGTGCATAAATTTAGCTGCCATGAAAACAGATCCAGATTCATACATGGTGCCAGGAGCGGCCAAAGTGCAGACTTTCTCTCATCACTTGCTCAATTGTATAGCACAGCTTCCTCAACTCAAGCTATCCTACAAGGAATGTTTACAACTGACAATTGTCTTATAAAAAGCAAATTTATTTAATCCTTTGGGGTCATATGAAGAGATCTTGAAAAGCTTGATTGGTAATTTGATGAAATATCTAGTCAATAAAAATAGCAAACAGTTGACGAATGCATGACTTTTATCTCACTCTCATAATATCTATATTTCACAGACAACTAAGAGGAATTAAAAGGTTACTCAGGCAGGACCTTGTACCAGCTCTTGATCCACTTCTCATTTAACATGGTTAATTGAATTATCATAGCACCTCTGATCTAATGTCAATACAGAAAGCTGCTCCTCGGGACCCAGTAAGTAGTTTGCCAGTCACCTGTTTGCTGCTGTCAGTCTGTGGAGCAAGTGTCACCAAAGTAGCTGCCCCTTGCTCACATTACTCTTGGTCACTTGATTGAATTTGTTTAAAACAACACCATCGCAACAGACTGCAATGAGGGGCCATCACTAGGAACTGCAGTAAAGAAATGCTAACAACAGCACATAGTGAGAAAGAGAGCAGCACGTGCAGACTCACGTTCCACACTAAGCTTGGCTTGCGTGCGGTCGTGGAGTGTTTCACAGCTGTAGGTGCCCCGGTCGGTAAGGGCGAGCTTGTGGATTGTGAGGGAGCGTTCCTGGCCATTCTGTTTCAAGGTGAACTTGGGCCCTGGATGTATAACCACTCCTTGTCTCATCCACTGCACCTCCCCAGTCTCGAGGTTGACCTCCACCTCAAGTGTTGCCTCTCCAAACTCTTCTGCCACCACTGGCTTCATGCTCTTTGTAAAAAGCACTTGTGTCTCTGTGTACAAATCAGGCAGATTTGTTCATCTTTACCATTGGCAGTTTGTAAGACTGTTCAAAACCCTTTGAATCAGAAAGCCAATGAAGGACATTATTTCATGTGTTCCTCATTCCACATTGCTATGTGCTGTAGTAGTAACACTTGTCTCTGTCAGTTAAGAGTGGAATTCTAACTGGAGAAGCTGTTAAGCACAAGCCATCATAAGCACCTTTTCAACAATTCAGGCATGTCTGAAGGGGTCATTATTAAACCCAAACATGTTGACATGGCATTAAAGGCTTTTAAAGAATACCACCCTGCTCCCTTTCCAATACTGTTTTACAGAAAATGACCCAATTACAAAATTACTCAATCTGGTCAACTAACTGGTATACTTTGTCCTCTGATATTCTGGTAATCACTTTTATGGCTTTTCTCAACATCGGTCTGTGTGTTTATTTGAATTCTTTTTAATTGATTCATGAGCAAATCAAAATCAAGCAAAGCTATGAAATAATGATAGATGATATTGTACCTTGGACCTGAAGGATGGCTTTGGAAAGCACACCTTCAGCTTCAGCTGTTAACTTGCAGCTGTCTGAGACTTGGCAGTTGTTGATATGCAGCACATGGCATAATCCATGACTTGAGATGTTGAACTTCTCATTTGATGAAATTGGCTCGCCATTCCTAAACCAGGCCAACTTCGCATCCTCTGGAGACACCACACACTTAAATGTGGCGTCTTCTCCTTCCATGACAGTTATGTTGTGTAGCTCCGCAATAAACTCCACAATGCGAGGAACTTAGGACAAGAAGAGAAGGAAATTGGCTCTAAAATAATATATGATACGTTCGTGATTTCAGATTAAACTTTATGCATATATAGAAAGTCAAGCCATTCCAGGTGCTTTGGTAGGATTTTAACTTACTGTTGACTACTACTGCAGCTGATGTTCTTTCGTCTTTGGATTCACAAGCATATTCTCCAGTATCGTCTTCTGTTACATTATGTATTGTCAGGCTTCTCACTCGACCCTCAGCCCTGATTGTAAAATGTCTGTTTGGTGCAATCTCCCGGTTGTCCTTTAGCCACTGAACATCTCCTTTGGACTTGTACAGTTCACACTTCAAAACCACATCATTACCTTTGAGTTCCACCACATTTTCCAGTGGTTTGGAGAATTTCACTTTCATGGCTGATTAAAAAAACAGTATAGACACCTTATCATATAACAATTTGTTGGATGTCAACAACACGGCCCATTCCCTGTTCTGGTCTTACCTTTAACATGGACACTGAAGTGCATCTCATCAGATCCCACATTACATGTGTACTCTCCAACATCACATCTTTTAAGTGGGTTAATGGTGAGGTAATGGATGTTTCCATTGCTTGTTGTGTGGAAACGATCACCTCTGATTGGACTGTGACCTCTCTGCCATTGCACAGGGGCACTGACCCTGTTAACAGTGGCACATAGTGTTACACTGTCTTCTTCATAGGCTGAAATGTTCGTTCGATCTTCTTTTTTGATGAATTTGAATGGTGGTTCTATGACAGAGAATTGTAAATGATTCACATAAAGTTTTAATGGATGTACATTGATATATACAGTATACACCGATCAGCCACAACATTAAAACCACCTGCCTAATATCGTGTAGGTCCCCCTCGTGCCGGCAAAACAGTTCTGACCCATCGAGGCATGGACTCCATAAGACCTCTGAAGGTGTCCTATGGTATCTGGCACCAAGACGTTAGCAGCAGATCCTTTAAGTCCTGTAAGTTGTGAGGTGGGGCCTCCATGGATCACACTTGATGGTCCAGGACATCCCATAGATGCTAAATTGGATTGAGATCTGGGGAATTTGGAGGCCAAATCAACACCTTGAACTCTTTGTCATGTTTCTCAAACCATTCCTGAACAATTTTTGCAGTGTGGCAGGGTGCATTATCCTGCTGAAAGAGGCCACTGCCATTAGGGAATAACGTTGCCACGAAGGGCTGTACGTGGTCTGCAACAATATTTAGGTAGGTGGTACGTGTCAAAGTAACATCCACATGAATGCCAAGACCCAACGTTTCCCAGCAGAACATTGCCCAAAGCATCACACTGCCTCCGCCAGACTGCCTTCTTCCCATAGTGCATCCTGTTGCCAACTTTTCTCCAGGTAAACGACGCACACGCACCCGGCTGTCCACATGATCTAAAAGAAAACTTGATTCATCAGACCAGGCCACCTTCTTCCATTGCTCCATGGTCCAGTTCTGACGCTCACATGCCCATTATAGGCACTTTTGGCGATTGACAGGAGTCAACATGGGCACTCTGACTGGTCTGCAGCTATGCAGCCCATATGCAGCAAGCTGCGATGCACTGTGTGTTTTGACACCTTTCTATCATGGCCAGCATTACGTTTTTCAGCAATTTGTGCTACAATAGCTCTTCTGTGGGATCAGACCAGACGAGCTAGCCTTTGCTCCCCACGCACATCAATGAGCCTCGGGCGCCCATGACCCTGTTGCCGGTTCACCGGTTGTACTTCCTTGGACAACTTTTGGTAGGTACTAACCACTGCATACTGGGAACACCCCACAAGACCTGCCGTTTTGGAGATGCTCTGTCCCATTCGTCAAGCCATCACAATTTGGCCCTTGTCAAAGTCACTCAGATCCTTACACTTGCCCATTTTTCCTGCTTCCAACACAAGAAATTCAAGAACTGACTGTTCACTTTCTGCCTAATATATCCCACCCCTTGATAGGTGCCATTGTAACGAGATAATTGATGTTATTCAATTCACCTATCAGCGGTTTTAAAGTTGTGGCTGATCAGTGTATGTATATGTGTGTGTATGTATATATATATATATATATATATATATATATATATATATATATATATATATATATTTTATTTTTTTATTTATATATATATATATATATATATATATATATATATATATATATATATTGGCTATACTATTGGTAAATTTACCTTCAACTGTTACCATAGTTGTCATTTTGTCATCGATAGCATCACAGAGATATTCACCAGAGTCAGATGCTTGAAGTCCTGATATTACAAGCTTCCTCATTGTGTCTCTGCTTTCAATGCATGTGCGCGCATCCTCCTGTATTAAACTTCCATTGTAGAACCACTGAACTACAGCATTTGCTCGAGATACCTCACACTCCAGGATAAGATCATTTCCTGAGATTAAAGTGTGATGTTCTGGATTTTCTATATTCCCAACAATGGACACTGGAGCCTCTGAAAAATAGAATTAAAGTAAATATACACTGGCGGCCACAAGTTTGGAGTAATGTACGGATTTTAATGTTTTGGAAGGAAACTGGTACTTTAATTCACCAAAGTGGCATTCAGCTGATCACAAAGTATAGTCAGGACATTACTGATGTAAAAAACAGCACCATCACTATTTGAAAAAAGTAATTTTTGATCAAATCTAGACAGGCCCCATTTCCAGAAGCCATCACTCCAACACCTTATCCTTGAGTAATCATGCTAAATTGCTAATTTGGTACTAACAAATCACTTGCCATTACATCAAACACAGCTGGAAGCTATTTGGATCATTAAATGAAGCTTAACATCGTCTTTGTGTTTGTTTTTGTTTTGCCACAGTATGCAATAGACTGGCATGTCTTAAGGTACATTTTATGTCAAAAATGACAAAAAAGAAACAGCGTTCTCTAGAAACTCATTAGTCAAACATTGTTTTGAGGAATGAAGGTTATGCAATGCTTGGAATTGCCAAAAAGATTTAATACAAAAGGTGTACACTACAGTCTTCAAAGACAAAGGACAACCGGCTCTAACAAGGACAGGAAGAGATGTGGAAGGCCATATGTACAACTAAACAAAAGGATAAGTACATCAGAGTCACTAGTTTGAGATATAGATGCCTCACATGTCCTCAGCTGACAGCTTCATTGAATTCTACCCACTCAACACCAGTTCCCTATCTGTCACTCACTCGACGTTGTGTCGATGTAGTGACACTAGGGGTCACTCTTGGGAGCCTGAGACACCTCTGGTCTTTGATAAAAGGCCAGTGAAAATTGGCGAGTGCTATTTGCATGCCACTCCCCCGGACATACGGGTATAAAAGGAGCTGGTATGCAACCACTCATTCAGATTTTCTCTTCGGAGCTGAACGGTCATGCTCACTGAGCTGAATTCTCATGACTGTTCATTCACCTCTGCTGGATCTGACGGCACATTTCAGTGGCTTCTCCCTCCTCTGCACTGCAGAGAACGCCCCTGGGCACTTCGGCAGAAAAAAGAGAGTATATTTTCTTGAAAGAGTATATTTCTCTAAAAGAGTGGCACACATGGAACGTCTTTTTAAAGGCACACATCCGCCCCTGATGTGACAGTCTCCACGGGTTGCGAGGACAGGCCTCTTCCTCCCCCTTCCCAGCCTGTTCCGGGGGTGGTCACAAGGAGCCAGGTAAGTGCTTCGATGTCCCTACACTCAGCACGGCCACAACATGGTGTGGCACCTCGAGCTCTGCCCGCCGCGAGGCCCCACCTGCCTGTACGTCCGACGACGTTGTCCCTTTGGTCCTCCTCACGCGGAACTTGGATGCGTGGGTTGCACTTTCCAATCCGTCACGATGGCTGGTCCAGACCGTCCGACTTGGCTACGCGATTCAGTTCGCCAGGCATCCACCCAGGTTCAGCGGTATCCACTTCACCTTGGTGAAGGACGAAAACGCTGCTACCTTGTGCGTGGAGATCACCACCCTCCTATGGAAGGGTGCGATAGAACCTGTCCCTCCGGCCGAGATGAAGAAGGGGTTTTACAGCCCCTACTTCATCGTACCGAAAAAAGGCAGTGGGTTGCAGCCAATCTTGGACGTACAAGTACTGAACCAGTCAATTCGGACAGGCACAGGTAGACCTGTTTGCCTCCCAAGAATCCTCCCACTGTTCTGGTACACCCTGACCGAGGCACCTCTCGGCATAGACGTGCTGGCACACAGCTGGCCTCCTGGCCTACGCAAATATGCGTTTCCCCCAGTGAGCCTACTTGCACAGACTCCATGCAAGGTCAGGGAGGATGAGGAGCAGGTCGTTCTGGTAGCACCCTACTGGCCCACCCAGACATGGTTCTCCGACCTCACGCTCCTCGCGACAGCCCCCCCCGTGGTGGTAGACACAATCACTCAGGATAGGGCCCCCTCAATGAGGCGCCTGTATGCCTTTAAGTGGTGTCTGTTCGCTAAGTGGTGTTCTTCTCGACAGGAAGACCCCCAGAGATGCGCAGTTTGATCGGTGCTTTCCTTCCTGCAGGAGAGGTTGGAAGGGCAGCTGTCCCCTTCCACCTTGAAGGTGTACGTTGCTGCTATAGCAGCACACCACGACACAGTGGACGGTAAGTCCTTAGGGAAGCACGACCTGATCATCAGGTTCCTGAAAGGCGCCAGGAGGCTGAACCCCTCCAGACCGCACCTCGTTCGCTCATGGGACCTCTCTGTAGTTCTTCAGGGTCTACAGAGAGCCCCCTTTGAGCCTTTGCAGTCAGCTGAGCTTAAGGCACTCTCCTTGAAGTCTGCCCTCCTGACTGTGCTCACTTCCATCAAGAGGGTTGGAGACCTGCAAGCGTTCTCTGTCAGCGAAACGTGCCTGGAGTTCGGTTCGGGCTACTCTCATATGATCTTGAGACCCCGACTGGGCTATGTTCCCAAGGTTCCCACGATCCCTTTAAGGGACCAGATGGTGAACCTGCGAGCGCTGCCCCAGGAGGAGGCAGACCCAGCCCTGTCATTTGTCTGGTGCGCGCTTTACACATCTATTTGGATCGCACGCAGAGCTTTAGGATCTCTGAGCAGCTCTTTGTCTGCTTTGGTGCACAGCGGAAAGGAAGCTCTGTCTCCAAGCAGAGGATCACCCACTGGCTCATTGACGCCATAGTTATGGCATATCACGTCCAGGATGTGCCGCCCCCGGTAGGGCTACGAGCCCATTCTACCAGGGGTGTAGCGGCCTCCTGGGACCTGGCCAGGGGTGCCTCTCTAACAGACATTTGCAGAGCAGCAGGCTGGGCAACACCCAACACCTTTGCAAGGTTCTACAACCTCCAGGTGGAACCGGTTTCATCCCAGGTGGTGGCATGCAATACAAGCATATAAGCCCGGGATAGCCGGCAGGGTATATCGCTTGCACATAGCGCCTTTCACCTCCTCTGAGCTGAAGACATGTGCCATTAATTCCCAGTAGTGTTCACAAACTATGTTCCCTGGTTGACTTCCTCCGAGCGGCAGTCGAGTTTTTGGAGAGACTCGCTGCCGGCCCAGTACACATGCTAACTAAGAACCCTGTTCTGGGGTATGTGCTCCTTGTGTGGCGGTTCCCTGTAAGGTAACCCCATGCAATGTATATCTTCCGCTAATTTGTTTCCCTGTTGGCAAACTGCGTCTTCCTTGGGCAGAGCCCCCTCTGCCACAGTCTCCATGTTTGTAGTAACTCCTCCCCCGTTGGGTAGGATCTACCATGAGACTTCTCCACATGGTCGGCAAGACCATGTGACATATTTTCCACTTAAATTTCCCCACCTCTCTTTGGGAGAGGTGTGGTCTCCGTGGTGTCCTCCCCTCGGGAGGGACACCCCCCACTAGACCTGGCAGCCCAGTCGGATAATCCCCCTTGTTTTATAGGGAGTGGAAAAAAATAAGGGGAAAAGAGGCCACGACTGAGTTAGCCTGTCTCTATCTTTTGGGTAGTTGACTTGTCCCCAAATGGCCGTTCGACACTCATAACTATGTTGGGGGAGGTTACGTGTCGGCCTGGTGCGCTGGCTATGAGGCACACAGTTGTCTGCCCATCACACACCGCCAGTTCACATAACACAGTTCAGCCAGTTGCGGCATTTTGTAAAGGGACACCTAGTGTCACTACATCGACACAATGTTGAGTGAGTGACAGATAGGGAATGTCCTGGTTACTTGCATAACCTCTGTTCCCTGATGGAGGGAACGAGACGTTGTGTCCCTCCTGCCACAACGCTGAACTACCCACTGAAATGGCCGGACCTTGTCTCGGCTCCTCAGCATAAAACCTGAATGAGTGGTTGCATACCAGCTCCTTTTATACCCGTATGTCTGGGGGAGTGGCATGCAAATACCACTCGTCAATTTCATTGGCCTTTTATCAAAGACCAGAGGTGTCTCGGGCTCCCAAGACATCGACACAATGTCTCGTTCCCTCCATCAGGGAACGGAGGTTACGCAAGTAACCAGGATGTTTCATGTACAACAGTGAAGAGAAGACTCAGGGGTGCAGGCCTTATGGGAAGAATTGCAAAGAAAAAGCTACTTTTGAAACAGAAAAACAAAAAGAAAAGTTTAGAGTGGGCAAAGAATCACAGACATTGGACAACAGATTATTGGAAAAGAGTGTTATGGATCTTAACCCCACTGAGCTTTTGTGGGATCAGCTAGACTGTAAGGTGCGTGAGAAGTGCCAGACAAGACAGCCACATCTATGGCAAGTGCTACAAGAAGTGTGGGGTGAAATGTGACCTGAGTATCTGGACAAACAGACAGCTAGAATGCCAAGGATCTGCAAAGCTGTCATTGCTGCACGTGGAGGATTTTTTGACGAGAACACTTAAAAGTAGTTTAAGAAGTTCTGAAATTTTTTTTCAAATTGTAATGGTAATTTTTCACGTTATTAATGTCCTGACTATACATTGTGATCAGTTGAATGCCACTTTGATGAATAAAAGTACCAATTTCTTTCCATAAGAGCAAAATACATTATTCCAAACTTTTGGCCGCCAATGTATATAATGTAATTTACTTTTCATATTTATATTGCATCATCCTTTTAGCAAGTAGTACCTTCTACAGTAACACTGAAGACAACATTATCATCCTGTGTATCACAAATGTACTCCCCTGAGTCCCTCAACTCGGCACTCAGGACAATCAGAGATCTGAATGTGCCTTCCTCTTCACAGATGAAATGATCATTTCCTTCAATCTTCTCATTGTCTTTAAGCCAGCTGACCACCCCATTTGCTCTTGAGATCTCACACTTTAACACAATGGCATCAGGTACCACAAAATGCCTTTTTGTCTCTAAATCAGCCTTTCGTAGTATTCTCAGAGGTGGATCTGGAAGGAATAGGGTGGAATTGTTTCAGTTAGAAGCAGGGATGGATTTAGCAAAGCATTTAAAAACTTTTTTTTTTTTTTTTTTTTAAATCAGTTTACTATGTACCTTTGATTTTCACTAGGAAATCCATTACATCATCTCTGGCATCACAAACATATTGCCCTGCATCCTCAAAATCTGCTGAATGAATTGTTAACTGTCGACTTGTTCCATCCTCTGTGATAGTTATGTTGCTGTTCTCCTCAATCTCTTCTCCATCCTTCTTCCAGCTAACTTCAGCGTTTGATCGACACACTTCACATTCAAGCACCACAATGTCTCCAACCAGTTTTTCTACTCCACAGGCCATTTTCCTTGGCCGTATAAATCTAACTGGTGGCTCTGTAAGAAGAAAAGTAGCCATTATGAAGACACCTAAAACTGAGTGCGAATTATTAAAGAAAAGGTATTTTTGTGCACCTGCAATATTTACGAAGAAGGTCACAGAGTCATCAGCGGTGTCACAAACATATTCTGCAGAGTCTGTAACTGTAGGTTTTGGGATAATAAGTCTCCTGTAGACACCATCAACCTCAAGGATTAGGCTGTCACTTTCCTCCACCTCAAGTCCATCTCGATACCAACGCACATTGGCATTGGGTCTGGAGATTTCACAGCTCAGCACCATCCTCTCTGATGTCTGCTGGCAAAGTTCCATTTGGGACTGGCTTGGAGAAACTATGCATACCTGCGGTTCTATAAGGATACATAGCACAAAATCTAATGTACTTGGACAAAGAGCAACATTGTTCAAATGGGACTTATCCTGGACGACTCATAATTTCTAATGGACAAGCTTCACTTCTACTGAATAATGATGATTCTTATCAATAAATACCTTTTATGTTCAGATTGAAGAATATTGAGTCATCAGCTGTGTCACAGACATATTCTCCGGAGTCCTCAACACCACTGCGCAGAATGTTTAGCCGTCTGTACGGACCTTCCATCTTTAGCTTTATGTTTTCGCTCTCCTGAAGTTTCTGTCCATCCTTGTACCACGTTACCTTTCCATTTGGCCGTGACAGTTCACAGCTAAGGACAATTTCCTCAGGAACAAGACGATCAAGATGGACATCCTCCTTGGGATATACAATCATCACTGGAGGTTCTGTAAAGCAAGACAAAAAAGTTAGGCATCCCACTCAATGTCATTATATCAGATACTTCTTTGTTAGAATGAATATAAGCACATTTACTCACCTCTTACATTAACTTTAAATATTAAGGCACTATCTCCAGCACGACAGGTATATGTCCCAGAATCTGAGAGCTGAGCGGACAGGATGATTAGCCTTCGTATAGTGTTTTCTGCCTCTATAAGGACATTGTCACTAGACTTTATTTCTACTCCGTCCTTATACCATTGTGCAGTCGCATCTGACCTGGATACCTCACAACAAAGAAGAAGATCGTCTTGTTCCACAATATTTCTGTGCAGATTATCCTCTGGGATATAGGCAAATGTTACAGGAGGTGCTGCAATGACAAGACAATGGACATTAGTTCTTTTATATGCTGCGCTTACTTTGTCACATGAGTACGACATGTTAAACATGCATTTCAAGCACTGATGATTGCTTGGGCAGCCCTGAAGAACTCTGTCTCCAATCTAAAAGCCAGATGGAAAACAAAGAAAAGAGAATACAGTTAATGAATGCTTTGTGACAATGAAATGCTGTTAAGTACAGAGATAATGGAAACATGGCATGCTTGTCCAGCTTAAATGGTTTCTTAATTTAAAGGAAAGAGAATCAAGATGCTGGGAAAATGGCATCTAAGGATGGCAAAGTTGGTGGAAAAATTACAAATACTTGGGAAGCTTCAAAAATAGTTTCCTGCATTAGGAAAATGGTTAAAGAGCCCATAAAAGCAGTGGAATGGATCTGTCGAAAGTTGGAGAAGAGTGCATTCACCCAATGGAAACTGAACTCTACTAAGTGACATATTTGTTAGTTATATAACAAAATAGTTTTCGGATAAACTGTGTATGTCACCTTTAACATCCACATAAAATTCGCTGATATCATCAGCGGTATTACAGCTGTAAAACCCAGAGTGGGATAAGTTTGCCGATAGGATAACCAGTGTCCGCATGGTGTGCTCTGATTGAATGTGAACTCCAGTCTGAGGGAGTAGCTGTGATCCATCCTTGTACCACTGGACCAGGGCTGTAGGATCAGATATCTCACATTGGAGAATGATTGGGTGGCCTGCTTCAACTGACTTGTTCTTCTCAATCTCAGGAACAGCTGAGAACATCGCTGGTGGAGCTAAGAGCATTTTTGTTCAGTCAAAAAAATTCATAGAATTACCAAAAAAGCCTTTCATATGTACAAGTTATGTATCCAGCTGCTAATCGATAAGAAAAGAAATGAAAATAATGAAATGAAACAATGAAAAAAGATTGAAACTTATGTATGGCAAATGAATGAAATAGTTTGCTGATTCCGTTAAGTATTTTAAGGAGCTGATCTCTCTTGTTATATGGTAGTGTTTCCTGAAGCATGTTCTTAACTTACTGGGTATCTCTAAATTAGGTGACATTTGTAATAATCAGCAATGACTGATCGAGAGATGTTTCAAAAACAGTCCTTACAATGCTTTTTATAATTATTGTTCATGTCAACAAAGGTTGTAAAGGATTCGGTGCTGTTGAATAAATAATTTTATTATTTAACAAAATGAGGATTTGATTATTTAGTTGCATTTAGTGGATGAAGTGTTATTTGACACATTGTTAGTGTTTTTGAGAAAAAAGTATTTACACTCAAAATCACCTGCAACATCCACCTTGAATGCTATTCGATCATCCACAGACTCACAGCTGTATATGCCAGTGTGTTTGAGCTCAGCAGATTGGATGATCATTGTCCTCATAGTACCCTCTGATTGGATGTCAAGTCCATTTTGTTGTTGGAGTTGGACTCCATCTTTGAGCCAGGAAACTTGGGCAGTGGAGTCTGAGATCTCACACTGAAGTATAATGGGACAGCCTGCCTCAATTAACTTGTTCCTTGCCATTTCTGGGAGTGCTGAGAACCTAACAGGGTGAGCTATGACATTTTTTAAAATCAAGTAAATTTGTGCAAAAAAGTGCAAAATGTGTTAATCACATGATATGTCCAGTTATCAATAAGTGAGAGAAGCCGTTGTACTTGGGGTTTAAATGGATGGTAAAAGATGTTAGAGGAAGTAGAATTAGAGGAAAATTTTTCATTGGAGGGTAATTAGAAATGAAAGAAAATATAAAGGGCCAGTAAAAAAAAAAAAAACAAAAAACACACACACACACACACACACACACACACACACACACACACACACACACACACACACACACACATAAAGGGCCAGTAAAAAAAATATTACTATTTCTATAATAATTGTGTGATATGTTGTGAAAATCACCTTGAACGTCCACCTTGAATGATACGGTATCACCTGGAACATGACAGGTGTAGTGTCCAGTATCAGACAGTTTTGCTGATTGAACAGTTAGTTTCCTCATATTTCCATCAGCTTGGAAATCAAGCCCAGAGATTAGGGAGAGTTCTCTACCATCTTTGCACCAGAGAACATGAGCTGTAGGGTCAGATAGCTCACATTTCAGAACAATTGGTGAGCCAAGTTCAGTGGACTTGTTCTTCTCCACTACTGAAACTGGTGTGAACTTCACTGATGGAGCTACAAAGTCGTGAATGGCATAGAGAAAGAACTGCATGATTTAGTGGACCTTGACAAATGGTTTTTCTCCCTTTCATCAATGCATGTTTTTGACTGAAAACAAGTTAACATGCCAAGCAAATGCTGCCTCTCAAAGACAAATGGCCAAACCATTTACCTCCTGCTTATTAAAAAGCACAATATATGGCTTATAAGGAGACGATTTTAATTTCATGAAAGAAAGCATCAAATCACCTTTGATTTCCACATGGAATGTGATGGCATCATTGTTTGTTTGGCAGCTGTATGTTCCACTCTGACATACTTTAGCAGTTTGCACAGAAAGTGTTCTCATTGCTCCCTCAGACACAGTGATCACACCATCTTGAGGCAGCACCTTGTTCCCATCTTTGCACCACCAGACTTGTGCACCAGGGTCTGAGACCTCACATTGCAGTCTAAAGGGGCAGCCTGCCTCAATGCATTTAGTCCGTTGAGCCTCAGGGATAGTGGAGAACTTCACTGGTGGAGCTATAGACAATTTTGTAAAGACACATTTACTTATATTGCTTATTTTTTCATTTTATTTTGCACAGACATTTAATTTCAGAAGCATTGTTTTTCTCAAAACACGTTTCTCAAGAGTGCACCAAAATATTAATATTCAGTGTTTTATGAAAGAGTCTAGTTGTTACGGAAAAGCCTTTAAGGATATACTGATGATTAACCGTAATGAACAATAAAATGCAAAGACAAAACATAGAAAACGGACATACTCAAACATCAGAATGTAAGATGAAGGATTAGTAGCGTAAGAGTAAAGGACAGATGCCATGGAACGTCACAGACAAATACATTAAACAACAAAGACAGACTTAGACAGCAAAGAGACAAACTGAAAATGGATTTAGTCACAAGTTACATCCAAATGTATCAGGCCTTCATATTTGTACATAGTTTTGATGGGATTTCTTGTCTTTTTCTCACAAATTATACTTAAAATGAATTATATACTATAATAACAATAATACATTAAAAGGATCATCTCTGAATATACATAAAGGAGACAACTGTTTCCTCAAAAATGGCAATAGAGTTTCCTGAGCTTAAACGTATTCCAAAAACCGTGTCTTCTAGTTGAAGTTGTCGTAACTATTTCACACTGTTAGTTTTAGCTTTTCAATAACTTAAAGGAAAATAGTCAAAATTTTCATTGCTGTACTGAAATGTTCACAACAACTTACAACAACATATTAGCCTGGTATTTATTTAAAAATTATTTCAACAGAGTTAGTGACCATTGCATGGTTGAAGGGGTTAGTGTGGTAATCAGATGGGTTGGGCTGGCGTAGATGATTGATGAATCACCTGGTAGGTTCATAGCAAACTGGACAGTAGCGTCATCTGTCTCGCAAGCATGTACTCCAGAGTGAGACGACTCAGCTGATTTAACAACAAGAGCTCTGATATTCGTCTCAGATTGGCAGATAATGTCATGTTGTTGTAGGAGTTCCTCACCTTCTTTGTACCAACACACCTCTGCTGTTGTGCTTGGTAGATCAGGTTGTGGAAAATTTGCATTGTCTGTATCATCATTTGACTTTCTCCTCTCAGTTTCATGAATTGTTGAACTTTGCAGTGATGAAGCTAAAGGGTTTAATTTATATAATTTAATGTAAGCAGTTATTTTGACCGAAATAGTTAAAATTTTACAGAAATGTTTTTTTTATTAACATGTAACATGCATGACAGGAAATTTATTTGTTTCTTTATTACAAAATGCAAATGAGAGATCGGTAGTCAGTTAAAAGCAGGTTGTGTTTCTTTGCTTGTTAACTATAATGTTGTATGTTATGATAACTGAATTCTGCTTTTTTAGACTAGATTTAATTTATGTTTGATATTTAGGTTAATTTAAATGATAATATCTTGTTTTTGGAAATGACTTTTGGAATGTCTGGAACTGATTCTGTAGCAGTGTGGATTTAAACTATTTTTAAATCACCTTTGACATCCACCTTAAATATTATGTCATCATCCATTGTCTTGTAGTATACCCCTGAATGACCCAAGTCTGTTGTCGGAACAATCAGTCTTCGTAAGTCTTCCTTTGATTCAATCACTTGTCCATTTTCGGAGTAGAATTGTATTTCATCTGTGTACCAGTGAACTGGAGAATCACCTTCAGTGGGTTTGACCCTTTCAGTGTCTGGTGGTTGTGTAAATAATTCTGCTTTTTGGCCAGGTTCTTCAGTTTTGAGGGGACAAAGTTATGGTTTATAGTGAGTTACAGCATTGTGATTTATCAAGAGTTTAAATGTGAAAAAATTAAATAAAAATAATTGTCTTATGTATAGAACATTTAAGCAAAAAGCCAAACTAAGTTAGTTGCTTTTATGGTCATTAATGTTGTGTTAGACACAAAGTCTTGAGTCACCTTTTACTCCTTCTTGATAGACAACAGATTGATCCTTTGATTCAGTCTCACAATCCGCTTTGAGACACATCTCTGATGATTGGATAAGCTCTTTCTTTTTTATGAAATTATGAGATGAATCATGAGACATGTTTTTCCCACTTGCCCCATCTTGTTGGCAGGATATAGATTTGTCTTGGTGCCCACACTCTTGGGTCATGTGTTCAGAGTTCTCAGTTTGTAGTTCACTGGAACAGTCTGCGTCAATGGGCAAGGCTTCATCCATTCCACATATTGGTGTGGAATTCATCCTCGAAGCTAGGAATGTTTCAAGTTATATGAGAAGAGACATGTATTACTTTTATAACACATTACATTTTACATTAACAAGATGTATTTAGCTAATTTTTTTTAATTTTGATCAAAATGTTCCATTACTTTTTTTTTTTCCAGCTAGACAAAACAATAGCATTTTTATAATGAGATGATGATCTTTGTTAGATATACTATAGATTTAGTGATGGATTTTGACTGGTTAATAATTCGTAAAATAATTACGAAATTCTGCTACATTGTAGAAAAAAATAATATACAGAACTTGTTTGATTTTGTTCATGTAAGTTGCATGTTTCAATATTATTCAGATTAAAAAGATGGATCAAAATACAGTGGGATGACATTACATTTTTTTGTTAGGTGATAAATGTTGTCAATGCCATCTATTTCGCTAATTATTTAAATCACCTTCAACATCCACCTTAAAAGCTAAGACATCACGATCCATGCAATGCTCTTGTGTTTTGAAGAGATCTGAGCCTTCAGCTTGGGAAATATAAATATTTTTGTGGTTCACTGGTTGTAGCTGTGGTTCCTCTTCAATAAATCTTAAAGCTGGAGGAGTGGAGAATGAAGCATCCCACTGAGTCCTCTTTCCAGAGCTTCCCTCTGTGAGATTTTTTTTCTCAGCTTCAGATCTCATCTCAGCCTCAGTTCCTGATCCTGATTGTCTCATAAACTCTTCTGTAGTTGAGTGGTTTAGAAAAAGAATAGTTGAAGTACTTTTCTGTCTTTTTAGTCAGCAAAGCTTGCAAAGACTTGTTTTTTATTGTTTAATTTCAAGATATTCTAACATAAGATTTAAGCAAACAAATGCAAGAGAGATGACCATATCACCTCTAAAAATAACAGTGGTTAAAACAAATATAAAAAATAACACCTCATTACGCAAGAAGTCAGAGCATCATTGAGTGCCCAATTTTTCATTCACACAAACATTCATTCTGAATTCCAACTGTCAGTACAGTACTGATGATGATTCTGAATGGCAAATTGACAAGATTCAAGCGAATGGAGACTGATTGTTCAAAGTATCAGTTTAAATGAAATGTGCTTTAATGAAAAATGAAGATTTGTAAATCTACACAATGACTTTTAGTCTGGAAGATGGGACTGCATACCAACTGGATGTTGGATAAAGACATGATAGCAGGGATTAGTTGTAAAAACCATTTTGGGGATGGTTACCAAGATGCAGGGGACCAGCATCTTCGGGAAGAGCCATTGGATAGTTAAAACCACCCTTGTTAGTGGCATAGAGGCACTAGGTTAAATATGCTTGGGTTGAAGTTGCATTATATCACCTTTTATATCCACAGTGCACTGGACAGAGTCATCATAGGTCTCACCACTGTATACATCAAAGTGTGACTGTTCTGCTGTTAGGAAAGCCACAAAGAAAACAGTAACTGACTTGCTTCAGCCATGGAAATACTCGTAATTTTGAATGGGTTAGAAATATGTGCCAAACCACCTTGGCCCATTTTAATCTGGATGGGATTATCAAATGTATTTGCGCTGATTACTCCAAAAAGAGATGTCTTGGGTGTCTTGATGATTAAAGTTCTTTTAGATGCTTCTGAGCAGACTTCAAGTTCAGATCCAATTGCAGCTTGATGAAGCATGACCTTCCCATCTTTTGTCTGGTTGGCATGTGGAGTGGGATCTGAGATCTCACAATGTAGTACAACAGGTTCTGTTTCTTCAATGCATTTGGTATTCTCAACATCAGGGACAGCCAAAATATTCTTTGCTTGTTCTACAGATGACCATTGACAGAGGAATGCTTTATTCAGTATAAGGGACTCATTTTCTAAACTAAGAAGGATAGAACCAATTATGGCTATTGAAGCCAAGGACATGTACTAGTAACATTGTCAGAATACATTTAAAGAGAATTCAAAAAAGCTACACAGAGCACAACATTGTTAGTTGCCACACAAAAACATTTAAGTAGATTAGAAGCAAATATTTGAAAATCACCTTGGTCTTGAACATTAAACGGGATGACATCACCTGTTCTCACACAGTCGTACCATCCAGAGTTAGAGGGCTGTGCTGTCTTGACAGCTACTGTCCTCCTGGTACACTCCATTTTGATTTGAGGCTGACTTTTTGAGACGAGCTCTACACCATCCTTGTAACAACACACCTTGGCATTTGGGTCTGAGAGCTCACCGTGTAAATCAGTGGAGTAGTCTGCTTCAACCACCTGCTTCTTCACAGTCTCTGGTAAGTCTGAGAACATCACTGGTGGGTCTAAAGGTGATCCGTTGCATTATTAAAGAATATACATAAAATTAATATCCTTTATGAAAATGTTATCTAGACTGCCTAATCTGTAATTTCTCAGACCAGCTGCCAAGAAGCAAGTTAAACAATGTAGTGCAAAACATGTAACATCTATATCAAATTTCTGCCCACAGGTTGGATGCAATGGTGAGAGGCATGTCCATAACAGTGCTAAGCTGTGCTAAGAGACACTGACGACACAAAAAGCTTTTTGTTAGTTTGCATCTAGTTGAGCAAAAATGAAAAAAAAAATCACAAATCACCTTTGATATCCACAGTGAACTGGACAGAATCATCAGAGGTTTCACAGCGGTATAATCCGGAATGACTGGGCTCAGCTGACTTGACTACCAGTGTTCTTATAGCTCCCTCAGACTGAATATCCAAACCATTCCCTGGCTGCTGCTGTATATCATTGTGGAACCAGCAGACCTGGACTGCAGGGTCTGAGACCATACAGCGGAGTTCAAAGGGGCCACCAGCTTCAGTGCTTATATTCTTCTCAGCTTCTGGTACAGCTGAGAACCTCACTGGTTCAGCTATAGATGATGATTCATATCAGAATCATGAAGAATTACAAGAACTTTTCCTGATTAAAATACCTATTTCATTAAGATAACATTTAACAACTGAATATAAAAGAACATTGTGTCTGAAAAGGTAAACCAAATTTGTGAAACTAAGCCAGTAAATATTGAAAGAGAACAAATCTTTGAAACATTTTGGAAGAACACAAAAGAGCAACATAGGAAGCAGTGACTGTTAGTGGCATAAATGCAAGAAGTTACAATTAATTTGTAAGTCAGAAATAAAGAAGGCAAAATCACCTCTGATGTCCACATGAAACTTGATGACATCATCCTTTGTCATGCAGCTGTACACACCGGCATGAGACAGGTGTGCTGACTGAATACTCAGTGTTCTCATCCAGCCATCTGATTGGAAGTCTGTCCCAGTTTCTACAAGGAGCTGATCCCCATCTTTGTACCAGTAGACTTGTGCAGTTGAGTCTGATACCTCGCACTGTAGAACAATGGGGCAGCCTGCTTCAATGCATTTTCTCTGCATAACTTCGGGAACAGCTGAGAACCTTGCTGGTGGGGCTATAGATATTTTAGAGTGTTTTAAGTCCTCACCTTTGAATACTCATTTTTACTTACTTCATTTTAAATATATGTAGATTTTTACAGCTGTACAGTGTTAAATTTTTAACCTGTTGATCCCTCAGCCAGAACTGATGTCACTTTGCTTAAATTAGTTTACATATACTATATAGTCTAGTCAAAAAAGAGTTAATAATGTTGATATATTATAAAGATGTATAATTTGTCAACATTATGAACAATTTTGAACATTACACTATATGGTAAATGTGAACTAATTTAAGCAAAGTAAAGCCAAACCCATGGGTGAGGTCAATGAGCATCAAGAGGTTAATCAGCTTAAGTCTTAACCATGTGCAGTTTAATGGCACTGAATATGCAATATGTGTGATCATTAGTTGCATGGAAAAATGAAACTTTTAAATATCTCAATAAATTCAGTAAAATCTAAATCACCTTTAACATCCACATTGAAGTGGACAGCATCATCCCTTGTCTTGCAGCTGTACACCCCTGAGTGGTCAAATTCAGCTGACTGGACAACCAGCTCCCTCTTTGTGCCATTGGATTGGATGTCTAGTCCATTTTGTGGCAGTAGTTTTGCTCCGTCTTTGTACCAGGAGACCTGGGTGAGTGGATCTGAGAGCTCACATATCAGTGCTATTGTTGAGCCTGCTTCGATTGACTTGTTCCTCTCAGCCTCCGGAAGCACTGAGAACCTCACAGGTGGGGCTATATGTGTTTGGATGCAGTATTATTTGGTAAACTTAAAAACCTTAATGTATGTGCAAGATTCCATTTCATATGAATGGAATTTTGTGCATTAATCAATGATTTGTTCAGCTAAACAAAGTTAAAACAAGTCAACTGAGGAAAAGAATTAAAATCACTTACCCTCAACCTCCACATTAAACCTGATGACATCATCAATTGCATCGCAGCTATAAACTCCTGAGTGGGAGAAATCCGCTGATTGGATGACAATCCTCCTCATTGTTCCTACTGATTGGATGTGAAGACCTTCCATTGAATGAAGTTCAACACCATTCTTATACCAACGGACTGGGGCCTCAGGGTCTGACAGCTCACAGTAGAGCACTATAGGGTTACCAACTTCCACAAATTTGTTTCGATCCATTTCAGATAGTGGAGTGAATTTTACCAATGGAGCTGAATGAGAGGAACAGATAAGCCAATACAACAGAACAATTATTAATGTCCTGATAAATACATCTCAAAGTAAGGAAATCAATGTGAAGTGTTCACCTTGTATATACAGAGCAGCAGAATCCCGAATTCCATAGGCAATGAAGGTGATCTCTGCCCCATTTTCTGTGTCTCGTACTCCATGAATGCGTAGGGACTGGTGTGTACGTGAACGCCTTATGGAGAAACGTTCATCGTCTTGAAGCTGGTTTCCATTGAGAAACCAAGTGCCTATAACTGAGGCAGAGAGCTCGATGGTAAAGCAGGCATCTTGGCCTTCTGGCACTAAAGCATCTTGCAGAGGTGCTTGAATTCTGGCGACTGGAACTAGATTAGTTGGAAATTAGTTTGTTAGTGTTGTGTACGAACAGGACAGCTTCATTACAATCTTCACCCTCATGAAGAAAGTTGCACTTACCAAGGTGAACTGCCCGAGGGAACTCTACATTTCCGCTCCTTCCATATTTATTGACACTGCATATCCGAAATCTGTAGTCTGCCTCGCATGGAACACTGTCACCAAGAATTTCCACTGAGGTTGCAGAGTCAGTGGTCAAACATTGCAGCCATTCCTGTGATCCAACCTCTTGTCTCTCAATTATATATCCAGAAGGTGGATTCTTTCGAGAATCTTGTGAAGGAAACCAGGAAAGGAGAGCTGCATTTGCTCGTTCTGTGTTTATCTGTACCCCAATAGGGCAGCTCGGTGGACAGTGCTTTGCCGCTGAAATAAGAAAGAAGAGGATAGTTGGTAATACATTAGAAGATTCTGGAATGAAGGTGTTTGCATTTTAATAACTGCAAATGGTTTGTGCGAATGTTTTCTAACCTTTTACTCGTAGCTGAGATGATGTCTTTGATCTACCCACGTAGAAAGTGACCAGTCCAGAGTCTTTTGGTGTAGTGTTGACAAATACCAAAATGTGTGTCCTTCCAAAAGATTTAAGAATGGTCTGATGGGTCTCCCTTAGCTCTGTTCCATCTTTGTACCAATGAATATCCATTTCCTCTTCCTCCACTTCCACACAGAATGCTGCATTTTCTCCCTCCAGGACATCAACTTTTCGTGGCAGCTTTCTTACAATGGTGCCTTCAAAGAATATGTTTACATTGATGGAAGTCAAAAACATGCTAATCATATTTATGTGAATAGGAATGGATGCTAGCAAGGTACAGGGTTAGTTCACCCCTAAATGTAAATCATTTACTTGCCCCCAATTTACTTAAACTCATAGGTCTTTATTCTATGGAACACAAAAGGAGATGTTGGACAGAATGATAGGGACTGACAGCCTCAGTCACCATTCACTGTCATTGTATGGAGAAAAGAGGCAATGAAAGTGAATGGTGACTGAGGCTAACATACTGTTTAACATATCCATTTATATTCTACAGAAGAAAATCAGTCATTCGACTATGAAACAAGTGGGGGAGCAGACGTTTCAGCACATTGCTTAAAGCAATGTGCTGAAACATCTGCTACCTTTGTTGGTCTGGCTTTTAACTCACTTTGCAAATTTTTTTTAGGATGGTAATTTAATAAAGTTATATATTTTTGCTAGACCCTTTTTAGTCTGTTTTGCAATTCAGTGTGCGGTTAGCAACTGTTGATTTTTGACTCACTCTTTTTGGCTCTACGCACCTGAAGCCAAATTATTTTGATTAGTTTGAGCACAACAACTCCAAGTAAAGAGGGTGAGGAAATGATGACAACATTTCCATTTTTGGGTGTAGTATCTATTTAATATATCTTAAAGATCTTTACCTTTGACTGCTACCTCAGCAATGCTTCTGCCTCCATCAGCCATCTCACAGAGATATATCCCATCGTCATCAACTCCAATATCACGAATTGTGAGTCGACGCTTTGTCCCCCACTCCTCCATCCCGTATTTGGCTCCTGGCTGTAGCCGCCTGTCTTCTAAGTACCATGTGATTGGAACAGAGTCTTCAGGAACTTCACACTCAAGAATAGCCAAGTCCCTCTCCCAGACTTGCAGGTCATACAGTGGTTGCTTAAATCGCACTGGTGGTTCTGTTACAAGAAGGAGAAAACACTGAAGGTCTCAAAAGATTTCTTTATGTCATAAATGGATGTCATATTTGCAGAATATCTAAAACCTGCCCTACTGAAAAAAAGAAGAAATAAAATCTAGCATACAATATGTTGTGTCTTTGTAGCTGACTTTACATTTCCACGCTAATCTAAGATGGTTTATTCTGGCTAGTACGGTTTTGGTGCTGTCTGGAGAAAATTGTGGAGAAGCTGGTTAATCAAGGAAGTCTTGCTGGTTAAGATAGTTAAGAAGCCCGGTGGGGACACTAGCATCAAACAGCGAACAGCATGGCTATGCTAGTTCACCTGCTAGACCAGCATGAAAATTCAAAGTCAGCTACTTGAAATGTCCTCTTGTCTTTATGTCTCAAATCCGAAAAAGAGAGATTGCATTCTTACTTATTTCTCCAAAATATCTCCTTATAAATAACCATGTGGTTAATGTTTCAACCCCCACAAGAGACCTCTTCAGAACTTCTCTTGCGAGAATTGTTTTTTGGATTTAAGACATTGTTTGAACTCAGCACCTTACAAACATCATTCTGGTGTGCGTGTTTTTGATAAACTGTCTTGTCTTTATGTGACTGAGTTAATCCAAAAGATTAGTAGTAGGCTACTGATGAAAGTTTTAAAAAGTAATTCTGAAAAGGTTCGGACCACATTAAAAAATACTAATAAAAACTAAAAGAAGCGATTTGAAAATTCTGTTCACTCTGTGCTATATTTAAAGCACAACAACACATTATTTGATGTTTAATCATGTGAATTTAATTGTTTTTTGAAAATATACACTAATTTCAAATCGAATGATTGCAGTATGCTCCAAAAAAGTTGGGACAGTTTAGTGTTTACCACTGTGTAACCACCATTTCTTCTAATAACACTTATTAAGCATTTGGGCACTAAAGACACAAGTTTGTTAAGTTTAGCAAGCACAATTTTCCCCCATTCATCCATTATGCTGGTTGTCAGCTCCGCAGGTGTATGGGACCTTCGTTGCCATATTTTGTGCTTCATAACATGCAGCATTCTCAGTTGGAGGCAGAAGAGGACTGCAGGCAGGCCAGTCTACCCCCCGCACGCTCTGCTTATGCAGTCATGCGCTTAATCTGGGCAATATGTGGTTTGGCGTTGTCCTGCTGGAAAATGCAAGGACATTCCTGGAAAAGACACTGTCTGGATGGCAGCATATGTTGCTCCAAAATTTGTACATAACTTTCTGCATTAATGGTGCCCTCACATACAAGTTACCAAAAAGTTACCCAAGCCATGGGCCCAGACACCCCCGTACCATGACAGACACAGGGTTTTGGACCGGATGCTTATAACAGCTTGGATGGTCCTTTTCCACGATGGCTGTTTTTTCTCAAAAACTATTTGAAAGGTGGACTCATCGGACCACAAAACACCATTCTGCTGTTCTACTTTCCATCTCAGATGACACCGATCCCAGAGAAGTCGGCTGCACTTCTGGACAGTGTTGATGTATGGCTTCTGCTTTCCAGATAGTAAAGCCTTATCTTGCATCTGTGGATGCAGCGGCAAATGGTGTTGACTGACAAAGGTTCACTGAAGTATTCACAACCCCATGTCATGATATCCATTCCAGGCACATGCCGTTTTTTAAAACCGTAATGTCTGAGGGATCGGAGATAACGCGCATTCAGAAGTGGTTTTTGGCCTTGTCCATTGTGCGTACCAAGATTTGACTGGATTCCTTGAATCTTTTAACTATATGAAATGCCCCAAATCCTTCCAATTTTTATTTGGGTAACATTGTTCTCAAAGCGCTGGATTATTTGCTGATGTATCTGTTGGCAAATTGACAAGCCTCGACTCATCCTTGCTCTTGAAGGACTAGGCTTTTTTTGGAGGCTCATATACTATAACATGATTGCCTCACCTGTTCAATTTTAGAATCGTCAACGAAATCACTCGTTTGTTGACGAAAGGTTTTTTACTTTGTTTACTATAACTAATACAAGACGAAAAAGATGCATCATGATGATAATTCAATATTTTTATTAAAGCATAATGTTGATGAAAAATGTATGAATAAAAAATAGTACTGTAAGATATTAACAGTACAAGATATAAACATCATTCTAAAAAACATCTGTTAATATAAGAATATATTAGATATGTTTCATCTAATCCAATAATCCAGTATGATGAGTTAAATTTGATGAACTCAGGGAAAATGATTTAAACCGCTTTAAAACGGGTTAATTACATCACTCAAATACATTCTATTTATAGATGTGATTAGCCACAACATATATGTAATATTGCAACTAACATCTGCACAGACAGTGAAGCGGATGAACAGGCAAATTTGAAATAAGTTATGTGTTGTTGTAGTGCTTTCAATATAGCACAGGGTGAATACAATTTAAAAATCACTTATTTTTGTTTTTATTTCCAATTTCCATACTGTCGCAATTGGGGTTGTAGAAGTTTGTACTGAAATGCATTTTTAAAGTATCCCTCCCATCTCTGATAATAACGATAAAAGAATTAGAAAATGTTTTCTTTAAATGGTTTTAGATTGAGTATAGCATGTCACACTGCAAGACACAGCTGCCGCTGCTGTGACATTTTATGTCAACTACTCATAGAATAGTAGGTACAGTTGCAGAAAACAATTTCTGAAAGTAAGAGAGACAAGTCTCATAATATAACTATGCTATGGCATATTAACACATTGCCTTGTTGCATAGTGATTAAACTGTAACTGGCACCATCAAACAGTTATTAATGGAAAAATGTAAGCTACATATAGTAACTTTGATGTATTTAGCCAAATATGTGCTTTCTGTGATTATATTATTATTATATTATATTCTCTCTTAACAACTGACTATCAACCGACAGCCTGAATGTCAATACAGTACAATACTGTACATTCTATATTTACTACTATATATACTTTTTTTATATGTTTATTTTTTATTTTTATTGAATAATGTGTATCTATATAGTGCGTATTGTATACTGTACAGTGTATGTTATTATTTGTATATTGTTGAGTGTAATTATGTGTATATCAGATGTTTAAATTGTGTTGTGTTAATTTGATGTTATTGTAAATTGGTATATGTCTCATCACTG
Source organism: Myxocyprinus asiaticus (assembly GCF_019703515.2). Classification (NCBI taxonomy): domain Eukaryota; kingdom Metazoa; phylum Chordata; class Actinopteri; order Cypriniformes; family Catostomidae; genus Myxocyprinus; species Myxocyprinus asiaticus. Next base: position 42,274,840 of record NC_059354.1, read on the forward strand.
TCATGACTTCACTTCACTTGTTTTTAAGGTAGGCAATGTTTTAACTATGTCAAACATTAACACAATGTAGTTTGACATTTATGTGGGGATATCTTGTTTTCTTGCTACTATATGTCTAAAACAAACTTTTAAATACCTTAGAAAGATACAATGCCAGTAGTGTCAGAAATTAACAGGGACTCGGGGCAAAAAGGCCACCGAAATTAACAAAAATATCCCCGAAATTCAAAATATGGAGGCAAAAAATGCCCATGCAAGGAGTTCCCTTGTTTTATTAATAATATCTGATATAGTTACAATTACATACGTTGTGATCTTCTTTTGACTTTTCACTGAACATTATTTTTTTCCTTGCACCATCGTGTGCACAGACAGGCTCTCCCTTTCTATTAATCCGCATCAGTTCGGTATTGTACTCCTGCGTTAAATTACGTAACCGTTCACCCCTCTTGTTCAAAATAAACTGTCCTAGCGGGTAACACTCTCGCTCACAGTATTGTACTTCCCTGCCATGTGCTGCTGTTTATCTGTCTGAAAAGCCTCACCCACTAGAGGCCAGAAGTGCACAAGGGATGAATGTTATATAAAGAAGGTATGAGAAATCACAAAACATAATGTAACCAAATGCTACAATTTACTTACATATACAGAACAACCACTTTTAGTGTTTGAATCAATCATATCTCTCCCTAAACACTGTGTGAAATGTTTATTTTTGCCTTATTTTATTCAGTTGGCAAGTAGGAGTTGATATCAGTTTGCTTAATCTCATTCCATATCTGGATAATTGCTGCAGTATCATAGAGGATACAATTCCTCCTCTATGAAATTGCATTATATTAGTTTTGTACAGTATGTTAACTTAATAGCCAAAATACTTGGACATATGTGAATGAGAATAAACCTGAAATAGGAATGTGTTTCAGTCACAATGCACATTATGTAGTTTAAAGACGATTTAGAGACATTTATAATGTTACAAATGGCTATTTCTATTTAAATAAATGTTGTATACTTAAAATTTTCTGTTTGTCCAAGAATCATCTTGCAGCAATGCAGGTCTTTGGCATTTAGAAGCTGCTAGTTTAGGACCTGTGATGAGTCTGTTTCTCAAACTAGTGACTGTGATTTACTTGTCTTTTTGTTGTGCATCTGGGTCGTCCACTTCCCTCTCTATCCTAGTTAGAGATACTTTTTTCCAAAACAGGAATGGATGGAATAACCTTCATCTCTCTAAAACAATAGCTTTTAGTAGAAAATAGAATTTCAGGAGAAATGTTTCTTTCTACCTATTTTTAAAAGCAAAATTTGACTTGCAAGTGTAAAGCAATAAGAACTCAATACCTTAGCAAATGGGGGAAACCCCACTGTTTTGTGATTTCTGCAAGGTAGCGCAACCATTTTCAATTGTTCTAATAATAAGAAAATATTCTTGAGCACCAAATTAGCACTTTAGAATGCTTTTATAAGGAATAGATGACACAGTATATCAACCCGTTCTCACTCCCGAGGCGTCAAATACTGCCCCTTGTGCAAGAGCCCAGTGTGTCAATCTACAGACGCCAAATGCACCCTCTGGCATCTGTATCCGACACACGCAGAGGGCAGTCTAAAAGAGAGGCGTCACTGCCAGTATTCGGATATAATTGCATGTGTTTAACCACAATATGTTTTATTATACTTATAAATATATTAGTGTGGTTATATTACATGATCATGTCGATAATTTTAGATCCCCTAACCCAACCCAACCCCATTCCTGAACCTAACCAATTATCAACGGTATAAATCATGAATGAGGTTTCATGTTTAACATCGTTGATAATTGGTTAGGTTTAGGGATGGGGTTGGGTAAATTTTTTAACAATAATTAAAATTTATACATTTTTTTTTTAATATTTTTAAGCACCTGACCTCACCATTATACCAAAACCTAACCAATTCTCAACAATATTAAAGACATAACAAGCAGATGAAAGTACAGTCACAATCATTTATTTAAAATAAAAATTATACAAAAGCACTATAATAATTCCAAAACATACTATAGCATTGTGTGAGGAACAGATTGAAACCAAAGATTTTAATCACTGAAAATCTCCTCCTTCCATGAAGGCAGCGACATCCAATACTGGTCGCACATCTCATTCAAAAGATACATCCTATCTTGAGCTCATTGTAATTGGTCACAAGACACGTGAGAGCCAATGGCGTTTGATGTCGTGCTGACCCCTTCTCGTGGCGGGGATTTTTGAATTTGTTACTAGGAGTCGAGAGCTGAATGTGTACCGCAGACGCCGGGGGACCGCAAAGTAAAAACTTACATTTGGGTCTGTTCTTCACACAAAGAGATCGGAATGCATGGAATACACCCAGAACTGAACAGGTCACTTCAGCAGAGTAGAATGTGTATATAATATAACGGATTAAACATTACCATTGTGAATAAACGTGGCTGATTTAAATCAATGAAAATCATACCCCAACATATAATGTAAGAATAACAAAATTCATACTTATACTATATAATATAATTTACATAAAGTAACATGTAAAGAAATTACTTGGGTAGTTTATGACAAACTACATATTTACTCTTACTTGAGTCATAATATTTCTCACTACTTCTACTTGTACTCAAGTTAATTATGTCTTCAGTAGCAGTACTTTTACTTAAGATAAAAAATGTAAAAAAAATCAGTACTCTTTCCACCACTGTGGTCCATGTGAGGAATATGAGCTTGATCCCAGAGATTTCTATCACATGTGTGGGCCTCAGGCCTTTCAGAGCCTAAGAGACTTTGCAGATGTTGGACTGAATGGAATCTATTCATTTTAATGAGTTTTGCCTGGTCGGGTAATTGTTAAGCTCCCTTGATACATTTCTCACAACTGAATCATCATTAAAGTTATTGTTGATTAGGGAGCCAAATGCTTGACTTAGCAGACACCAACTGGTTCCTCAGTTGCACATGTGCATGACAAAATAATATGGTGTTATAGTGTTCTAGATCAGGTGGTCCTTTTTTAATCAGGATAATGTGAAGAATTGTTTTGTTGCCCAATGCATTTATACATACATAACCCAAAACAGATGCTAATTAGACAGATTACTCTTACCTTTGACGATAAGGTGTACAGCACTCAGGGTTTTCCCTGCACTGTTGGAAGCAGAACAGACATAAACTCCATTGTCCTGTTGTTTGCAGTAGAGAACTTTTAGTGTGAAGTATCCCTCTCTGTCCTCATACAGCAGATACCGTCTTCCAGACAAGATTAGCCTCCCATCTTTCCGCCATAATATTTCTGGTTTGGGTTTCCCTGTTACGTAGCAACGAAACTTTGCATGTTTCCCCTCTGTCACTGCAAACATTTTCACTTTGGCTGAGTTCGGCAGTGGGTCATCTTTCAGCCTTGTTGCAACTTGCCTACCACTTCTCTGTTTTCCTTGATGAGCTTTCCAGTGACCATTAGTGTAACCATTACGATTCCCTTCATCTTCGTGTCCTGGTCCAGCATCCACCAACAGCACAGCCCCAGCCAGACTCTCTCCAAATTTGTTCCGGGCCTTGCACGTGTAGACCCCTCCATCTGGTGCTCGTGTCTTGAAAATCTTTAGCTGGAACCATCCTCCATCCTGATAGCTAACACTGAAATGTGTGCTCTCAAAGATCTCGCTCAACTTCTTCCCATCCTTCTCCCACATCACCTCTGGTCGAGGGTTTCCCCAAAGCTTACAGGAGAACATGGCATCCTCTCCTCGTCCAACCCTGGTTGAGAGGGGTTTGATAAGGAAGCGTGGCCTGTTTTCCTCTCGCAATTCCATCTCTTGTGCTTCGCCTTCTACTTTCAAAGTTGCTGCTGCATAAGTCTCTCCAATGCAGTTCTTGGCCTTGCAGATGTATTGCCCACTGTCTTCCATTGCCACTGTAGTTATGATAAGGTTGTAGACATTGCCATCTTCAAACACCCGGTACCTGCCCTCTGGATGGATCTTCTCATTGTTTCTTTCCCATATAACTGCTGGTCTGGGATCCCCACCGATTTGGCATTTCAGAACTGCGTCTGTGCCACTCTGTACAACCACAGGACGAGGGTAGGCCAGAAACCGTGGTGCTCCACCAAACACATCCATCCCTGCTCCCTTGCCAACCTCTGCTCAGACTGACAGGCCACAGGCATTCAGTCTCTATGTTACTTTGGTAGAATTTTGTTGCCCAGCTCTTTATCAAGTAAGTCTCTGAATCATAACAAAGAAAAGTACATTTCACTTATGGTTCAGTAAAAACTAGCAATCATTAATAGCTAGCAATCATTTGTCAAATGAAAGGAAATCATTTGAGATGTATTAAAGGGACAGTCAACCCAAAGGTAAATTTTATGTAATTATTTACTCAAACTTATGTTGTTCCAAATCCGTATTACTTTTTTTTTTCCTTTGTGGAACACAAAAGATGTTAGGCACAATGTTAGCCTCAGTCACCATTCACTTTTTTGTATTTTAATTGCAATTTTTTTCCCCATACATTTAAAGTGAGTGGTGAATGAGACTTAAATTTTCCCCTATGTCTCCTTTTGAAATAAAGTCATAAAGGTTTGTAACAACATGAGGCTGAGCAAATTATGACGTAATTTCCATTTTTCGAGTCCAATCCATTAAAAATTTTCATTTATATAAGAAAAAAACTGTAAGTTCATAGTCCCTTACTGATATACCATGAATTACCTTGTCAGGAACAAATAATTCATTTATTAATTTAACTAATGTACTAAATGTGGAGTATGTGATGTCAGCTTGTGCTCACTGCCATTATTTACTTAGGCCTGGGGTTAGAATATATATTTTGCATTTTATGTCAATGGGTTTATTTAGTTGTTATGAAGTCCAAGTCAAGTCCAGGTAGTTCAGTATTGGTTCAACTTTTCAATTCTGTATTTGTCTGTTATACCATAACAAGATAAAGTATCTTATATACTTTATCTTGGAGAACAGTACATACATTTCTGTACCCCTAATTTCAGCCTGATCTCATGAAATTTACTTGACCATGGCAACATTTTTTTACAAACCAAAATTACATTCTGTATTACACGGCCACAGTTTCCTAATAAAATTTCCTGCAGGGGGCGCAGAAAACAAGTGAAATGATGTTGTAATCAGACGAGATTTGTAAAGTGAATTTTAGATAGATGTTTTAATGAGTAAAACTTACTTCTCTCACCTAAAACTTTAGCCTAAGCCTAACCAATAGTGTCCTAAAAGATAAATGAAAGGTGATCAAAACCGATATCCTTACCCTTAACCAACGTCTAAACCTAACCGATATTGTTTTTTTAAAAGCAAATTTGACATTGAAGCAAATTTTCTTCTGAAGCAAACATGTCATTTTGTGTTGCTTATATTTCACTTTGGTTTTACTTTCACTTTTGTTTCAAGTGTCCTTGGCTGGGCTCAAACAGCGGTCTTCAAAGTTCAAAGTTCAGCACTCTCAGGTGAGCTACCGTGCAAGCTAATCATGCTGGAATAAGTGTGTAAATGTAGGTAGGTCTGTAATACAAGCGTTAAAATGGATGGGTAAATTTGTTTTGGGATCATAACATAGCTGTGACGAGGCAGGCGAGGAATGAGGATCTAAACGCAGCTTTATTAACAAAAGGATAAACAAAGAATCTCAGAATATAAAAAACAAAACACGGGAAACCAAGCACAGAACATGACAACACATGTAAAGACTGACAAAGAAACCAGGGGAACAACGGCTTAAATACAAATGGGCAAACAAGGAAATGAGGAACACCTGGGGAAAACAATCAGGGGAAAACCAATCATAAAAAGAAACTACAAAAGGACTACAAAATTAACAGGAACGGAGAACTAAACAAGAATTTCAAAATAAGTCTAAGCAAAAACACAGGGGATATGTGACAGAGCCCACCTTTTAAGGAGCAGATTCCAGACGCTCCAAAAACAAAACAAAAAACCATATTGTCCATGGGGTGTGGGGGAAAACAGGTAGTTCAGGGGGGCACAAGGGGCAAGGGGAGCAGAGGAACAAGGCAAAGTAAGGGAGGCTTGGAACCAAGGTGGAGCAGGAGGGATGGAGAGCCAGGGCGACGCTGCAGGTTCGGAGGACCAAGTAGACCAGAACAGATCAGGCGGGCGGCCAGGAGACCAGAGCAGATCAGGCGGACGTCCAGGAGACCAAGGAAACCAGAGCAGATCAGGCGGATGGCCAAGAGATGAGGGAGACCAGAGCAGATCAGGCGGATGGCCAGGAGACCAAGGAAACCAGAGCAGATCAGGCGGACGGCCAGAAGACGAGGGAGAACAGAGCAGATCAGGCAGACGGCCAGGAGACCAGGGAGACCAGAGCAGATCAGGCGGACGGCCAGGAGACCAGGGAGACCAGAGCAGATCAGGCGGACGGCCAGGAGACCAGGGAGACCAGAGCAGATCAGGCGGATGGCCAGGAGACCAAGGAGATCAGAGCAAATCAGGCGGATGGCCAGGCGACCAGGGAGACCAGAGCAGATCAAGCGGATGGCCAGGAGACCAGGGAAACCAGAGCAGATCAGGCTGATGGCCAGATGACCAGGGAGACCAGAGCAGAACAGGCGGACGGCCAGGAGACCAGGGAGATGACCTCAAGGTGGGGACTGGGTCAGGAGTCCTGGGAGGCGGTCACAGGGCCGAGACAGGGTCAGGAGGCCTGGGAGGTGGCCGCAGGGCCGAGACAGGGTCAGGAGGCCTGGGAGGCAGCCGCAGGACAGGGACAGGGTCAGGCGGCGGAGCCACTGTAGGAGGAGTCTCTGGGGGAGCAGGCGGAGCCGCAGGAGGAATGGTCTCTGGGGGAGCGGACGGAGCTGCAGGAGGAATGGACTCTGGGGGTGGAGCCGCTGGAGGAATAGGTTCTAGGGGCGGAGCCATGGCAGGCTCTGGGGGCAGAGCCGTGGAAGGCGGAGCCATGGCAGGCTTGAGACAAAGAGTCCTGGATGAATGGGAAACGACTTCCATGGTCGTGTTCTTGGGAAGAGACTCAGGAATGACCTCTGTGGTCGTGGGCGGAAATTCAGGAACAACCTCTGTGGTCGTGGGCGGAGACTCAGGAACGACCTCTGTGGTCATGGGTGGAGACTCAGGAACGATCTCCGTGGTCGTGGACGGAGGTCATGGTCGTGGGCGGAGACTCAGGAATGACCTCCATGGTTGTGGGCATGGGCAGAGACTCAGGAAAGACCTCCGTGGTCGTGGGCATGGGCGGAGACTCAGGAACGACCTCCGTGGTCGTGGGCATGGGCGGAGACTCAGGAACGACCTCCGTGGTCGTGGGCATGGGCGGAGACTCAGGAACGACCTCCATGGTCGTTGGCATGGTCAGAGACGCAGGAACAACCTCCGTGGCCGTGGGCATGGGCAGAGACTCGGGAACAGAAACTTTTCTTCTTCTCCTTCTCCTCCTCTGGATGGCCGAAGTTGACAACGCTGACTCTGGGACGGACGAGGCTGGCAACGCAGGCTCTGGGACGGACGAGGCTGGCAACGCAGGCTCTGGGACGGATGAGGATTCTAGCTCGTTGGTCGTGGCAGGCGTGGCCGCTGGCTCGTTGATCGTGGCAGGCGTGGCCGCTGGCTCATTGGTCATGGCCGCTGGCTCGTTGGCCGTGGCAGGCATGGCCGTTGGGTCGTTGGCCGTGGCAGGCATGGCTGTTGGCTCGTTGGCCGTGGCAGGCGTGGCCATTGGCTCATTGGCCGTGGCAGGCGTGGCCGTTGGCTCGTTGGCCGTGGCAGGCGTGGCCGTTGGCTCGTTGGCCGTGGCAGGCGTGGCCGTTGGCTTGTTGGCCGTGGCAGGCGTGGCCGTTGGCTCGTTGGCCGTGGCAGGCTTCGAGACCACTGAAGCCGGGGTCAGCGTAGGGAGAGGAGGATCCTCAGATTCCAGAGTGTCCTGGGTTAACCTCACATATTCCCTCCATGTGTAGTCTCCCATCTCACCGATAATATGTTAAACCTATTCGGTATATTGCCTTGAGATGGGAGTCCTCAAAACCTGTGAGGCTGGCAATGGCGCAGATGAAACGTGAGTATTCCCTAATGGGTAAATCTGCCCGGATCAATTGAGTGAACATGGTTGCTAGATCCATTTTTTGGTCACTCTTTCTGTGACGAGGCAGGCGAGGAATGAGGATCTAAATGCAGCTTTATTAACAAAAGGATAAACAAAGAAACTCAGAATATATATTATCTATCTATCTATCTATCTATCTATCTATATATATATATATATATATATGAATTAAATAAAAAAAAATTAAAAAACACTGGAAACCAAGCACAGAACATGGCAACACATGTAAAGACTGACAAAGAAACCAGGGGAAACAACGGCTTAAATACAAATGGGCAAACAAGGAAATGAGGAACACCTGGGGAAAACAATCAGGGGAAAACCAATCATAAAAAGAAACTACAAAGGACTACAAAATTAACAGGAAACAGGAACGGGGAACTAAACAAGAATTTCAAAATAAAAGTCTAAGCAAAAACAGGGAATACGTGACAATAGCAGTGTGTGAGTAACAGAGCGAAAATAAGTGTGACAGTGAATAGAACGCACAGTTGTTTCACCAGGAAACTGCAGCAAAACATAGAAAGCAGCAAGTAAAAGTTGTTTAATTTCATAAATTATATTTAAAAAAAAATTATAGTAACATTCATTCTATGAGTCTAGGTTGCCTATTTTTTCAAAGAGTGCTTCGGTTATTTCTCAAAGACTAGTTGTTGAGTTCAAGTATTGGTATGTTTACTAGTGAGATTTGATAGTGTGGGCTCTCCCCATGAGTGAAAGGGTTACATTTCACCAGGGTGCTTAAAGCCTAGGACATTCTTAGATATATGCCTTGTGTGAGAAGAACCCACGTCAGCCGTCTAGAGGTGAACAGTCTTTTAGCCCTGTTGCAACAGCAACCACAACACAGTTAACACAGCTGGTGCTGTATTTCAATGGGAAAGTGCTTTATATAGTATGTCCTAAATAAAGACCTGTGAGAGGGCATGTGTCAGGTATCACAAAGCACACCACAGAACACACGTGCACATACAACATAGGTCTCACACAGGACACACCCCACTGGGACCACTTAGTCAAAATATGCTATGCCTCTCTCGCACCCCTGTTGGTGAATGCAATGATGGATTGAAGTGTTAAATATCATTGTCAAAATTAGTTTGTTGGTCATTTGTTTCAAGAAAGAAACACTTGCTCAGTACTGTTTAGTGATATCTTTCTCCAAAAATATCCTCTAAGCAGTCTAACCTCTGTCGCATATGAAATAATCCAGACCTTGACAGATTTTTAAGTGTGGCTTCTCAAGTTAAATCACACTGCAAGTTTGGCCTTTTGGATGTACAGGGTGATGTCAATACACCAAGACTGGGTTATCTGTTTTAGGAGGGCACAACACATGAATTGCCAGTCAACTGTCTTCGATAGGAAAACGATCCGAGTCCAAGTGTTGTCTTCAAAACCAAAACATTTCACTAGCTGTTCATTATGCTACAGTACAAACAAGACAACACAATGTGAAATACCAATTAAAGAACTTTAAACACACCAATTCTGTGTTCACAGTATGCCCACATACTGTATATCAACAAATGTATGTTGTCTCAAATTAAGAATACTACTGTTCAGTTGAACTTCATGCATGCAATCAACATCCAAGCAATCACATCAAAAAGTGCAAAAGCAAATACTGTGTAATTATATCAACTAATTAATGACAAATTAAGTTCAGTTAGGAAACTCTGTGGCACAGGCTGATAGGTCACACTGGCACACCTTGCTACGCTAACCAACCAGAACCCCTTTTTTCCTCATCAAATTATATATAACCCGCCCACGCAATATAAGGCTGCATGGTAACACGAATTTTCGCTATTTTCTACTTGTTTTTCCACCTCCATGCCTCATCTTGAGCTTCAGACCCAGAAAGTTCCTTTTCCTAGAAGACTGGGGAGCTGATTGAGTATCGTATGAGATTCTGGAATCCCTATCTGCAAACACACCGCAGAAAAAGTAATCTTCTGGGCATGCCCGAGCCTACTAGGCCAAGTGTTAACGTGTCAACGGTGACGCTGATTTACCCACGCTGCCGCTAAACGCACTATACAGTTGAAGTCAGAAGTTTACATACACCTTAGCCAAATACATTTAGAGTCAGTTTTTCACAATTCCTGACATTTAATCGAAGAAAAATTTCCCTGACTTAGGTCAGTTAGGATCACTACTTTATTTTAAGAATGTGAAATGTCAGAATAATAGTAGAGAGAATGATTTATTTCAGCTTTTATTTCTTTCATCACATTCCCAGTGGGTCAGAAGTTTACATACACTTTGTTAGTATCTGGTAGCATTGCCTTTAAATTGTTTAACTTGGGTCAAACTTTTTGGGTAGCCTTCCACAAGCTTCTCACAATAAGCTGCTGGAATTTTGGCCCATTCCTCCAGACAGAACTGGTGTAACTGAGTCAAGTTTGTAGGCCTCCTTGCTCGCACACACTTTTTCAGTTCTGCCCACAAATTTTTTATCAGATTGAAGTCAGGGCTTTGTATTGGCCACTCCAATAACTTGACTTTGTTGCCCTTAAGCCATTTTACCACAACTTTGGAGGTATGCTTGGGGTTATTGTCCATTTGGAAGACCAATTTGTGACTGAGCTTTAACTTCCTGGCTGATGTCTTGAAATGATGCTTCAATATATCCACATAATGATTCCATCTATTTTGTGAAGTGCACCAGTCCCTCATGCAGCAAAGTAATCCCACAACATGATGCTGCCACCCCCATGCTTCTCAGTTGGGATGATGTTCTTCGGCTTGCAAACCTCACCCTTTTTCCTCCAAACATAACGATGGTTATTATGGCCAAACAGTTCAATTTTTGTCTCATCAGACCAGAGGACATTTCTCCAAAAAGTAAGATCTTTGTCCCCATGTGCACTTGCAAACTGTAGTCTGGCTTTTTTTAAGCAAACAGTATTGCTTATAATCATTTGTTTTTAAATATTTTGGAATAGAATTTCAGCAGAAAAGTTATCTGTCTGGCTTGAACATAGTGCAGCATTCAAACCAGACTAGGGCTGGGTTCGGAACTGCAAACTACCGTACCTCTCATGCTACTTCTGCCATTGACACACGTGGCGGAGGTAGTGGGGGTGGTGTGTATCACCTTATTTGCTTGTCTTGTCCAGGGTTTTTCCTGGCTCAGAATGAGGCAGAGGTGGTACCATCCTGATCATATGCACACATACACTTGTACCATGCCTTCCACTGGCTGAAGCAAACACTTACAAGCAACATATTTTAGGTGTTCTAATAATTAGATGATTGAAGAAAATGACAATTATCAACTTATAGCATATTTAATTAAAAAAGCTAAGCTGTTCAACATGAAATTAATTTAATACAACATAGCAGCTAATGTGTTCATTTATAGTTAACAAACAGCAAACTTGATTAACCCCTTAAACCGATAATAAGATAATCTCTGATCTCAGGTATGTGGGTGGGTATGGTGGGAAGGGACGATGTGTAGAGACCAATCGGCCAATGTTTTACAGCTTGGATTGGACTGATTGCTTAGATTGACAGGTCTTGATTTACCATGCGCCCAACTGAAACGGTGCTGGATCTTATTACTTGTTACTTATTCTGTGTAATTATGTTTCTGGCTTATTGTGGCATTTACAAATGTAAGTAGTTCTTAGGTTCAGTAAAACCCTCAGATCACTTGTTTGGAGAGTTTTTGGGACTTTTGATAAAAAAGGCTACCTTGGTTCCAAATGCCATAACTTGCTTTGAGATAACAATACAAAATTTTGCCCAGATAATGCGTGGTTAGTTATTTTTAAGTCACTGAAATAAGGCCATGAAACACATAATAGATTTTGTAGACTCCAGTTTTCACTCATAAAATTAACTTTTGTGAGACACTTTTTGTGTTAGAAAGGCCGTATCAGATCACGCTCTTCTTCTGAGGTAAATTCACAGCGTGTCTTCTTCCAAAAACGATAATGAGCTCAAACGGGAAAGACTGTACCTCTCGTTGGTTTCATACGGATTACACAATCAGAGAATAATTGTTTTCGATTTAAATTGGTTCATTTGAAAATAGACAATTCAGTATTTCTATAGACATATTTCTCATGTCTGCGAGGCAAGTATACGCTGAGTTTCGGTTCATTTTCATAACGCACTCCAGAAAGAAGCTCATGGAGACCGAGACGGCAGAAAGCGCATCCTGTATGATTTCTTTATTTTACAAATTTTTGCTGTTATTGTGAGTGTACACGAATAATAGTAAACCCTTTATAGTTTCTAATGATGTCTTACTCTTATCTGTATGACCAAAAATGAAGGAGTATTTCTTTCTGCTGTTATTAGAGAAAAAGTCAGGTGATCACTCAGGCGCCTTTGTGCACGTGACTGCCTGCCTGAGTTTCGTCGACAGTCGGAGGCGGCACGAAATTTGATGGAGGCGGCCGCCTAATAATTCTCTATGCAGAAATTCTCTATGCTGTTGTCTATTTATTTTCTTTTAATGTGGTTTTGGGGGATTTTATTTTATGTTTGTATAGCAGAAGCAGAGACCAAGCCCATAACATGTAATAAATAGAGAATAAAATATATGTTATACTACTCCAATAGTTGTCCTAACTGAAATGACAAATTAGTTCAGTTAGGAAACTCTGTGGCGCAGACTGATAGGTCACGATGGCACAACTTGCTACGCTAACCAATCAGAACCCTTTTTTTCCTCATCAAATTATATATAACCCACCCATGCAATGTAGCGGCACGGCTGCAGCAGCATGGTAACACGCAGCGTTTCTCCCTCCACCTCCCCAGCACCACATGTCTAGGTCTGCTATAATAATTTTATTATAATTTATAATGCTATATGGGGATTTTATTTTATGTTTGTTCAGTAGAAGCAGCACACTTCTCTGTCAGCTGCAGCAGCAGCGCATGGGTTCCATGCAACAGCAGCAGAATATTTACTCATGTCAAGCAGCAGCAGCATGCATAGGGCAGATCTAGTCAGCCAAGACCAATCCCATAACATGTCATATATATAGAATAAAATATATGTTATACTACTCCGAGAGTTGTCCTAACTGAACTAATAGTTAGGTAAATTTTTAAAGTATACATATGTAAAGATCAGACATTTACAAAATGATGCTGGTACATTGGGAATTTCCCTCAGGGGTTTAAAAGGGGATTAACCGCATGTTTGTTTTCCTGATTTAATTAGAATGACCTTTGGCCTCAGTGAAGCTGCACTTTGGAACACACACATGACCTACCTCTCTTTAATCCTTAGAGACGACTGTCGATATACATTCCAAGGCAATAAGCTTCTTCTGAAGTCGGAAGGCCCACAGTTCCAGTTCCAGCTCCAGGTGTATGTTTTTCAGAATAATCCTTTTCCACTTTAATAAGGCAGTTTTTCAAAGTCCTCCACATTAACATCTACTCTGTGTTGCCTGACCATTTTGCCAAGGCTTTTATCTGCCTCTTTTTAAGATATTGTTTAGCCTTATCGAACTGTGTTCCTTTGAACACTCCAGCGGTCCCACAATCTCTGTGGCGTTTAGTCCTGAGACACCCCGAGTGTCATTGTTCGTAGAAGACCGTTAAATGCTTTTGCAGCTGCTGCTGTCCCCTAAAAATACTGGCAGCCTTGATGACAGCAGTGAAGATAAGTCAGGCTCTCCATTCACTTGCTCGCAGTGGCTAAAGATAGGTTGGATGGCTTTTCCTGAGCAGATTGCCTGGTTTACTTGAGACCTTGCAATAAAACATAAAGAGAAAGGCAGCCACTTTCTGGCCTCACAAAAACATTATTTGGTTTAATCTTCAGATACTTCTGTTTGTGGCAGCAGCACCACATGGTCATCCGAAGGCATTCAGAGACTGCATTGGATTCCTGGTAATAATCATCATTTATTTGGATCTGTCATGAGCCCTAGTAGAGGTGTGGCTCAATTTTTAAAAGAAGTCATATAATAATAAACAAATATAAACAAATATTTTTTGGTATTCTAAGATAAAAAAAATAAAAAATAAAAAATACATAAAAACTCGATTTGCTATAAAACACACTGAAACTTTCAGAACTCAGAACTTAAACTATGGCAACTTTGTGGCGTAACACAGTTTGTATCAACAGAATGCATCAAAATGACATCCATGTTTACATGATGATGATTCCTATTGGGTGGTCATTAAATTGGCCCATCCATTCATAGTGAAGTTACAAATAGAATGCAGGATAGATGATTATAATAAATAGCAACCATTCCTAAAAACCAGAAGAACAAACTACAAGAGTAGAAAGAGGGAAAAGTCAATTATTGTGCTGTTCCTGGCTTTGTGTAGCACCTGCAGATCCTTTCGAATGACCCCTGTGTTATTAAACAGCAGCTGAAATTTATTTTTTAACAAGGACCAGGATCATTTCAGTCTGATTTTAAATGTTTGTGTGGTGTATTTAAGTGTGGATTCTTTTGTAAACCTGTCACTTTTAATGCAGGTTTTGCAAAGAGGCTGTTATTGAAAGATAGGGGAATTAAAAACTAAATAAAAAAAAAAAAACAACCTAGTCTCATAGAATAAACATTCCTGTAACTACATTTTTGCAAGCTGACTTTTTTGTGCCGAATTCTACGTTATTGTAGCAGTTTCCTGGTGAAAGTAACACTAAAGGCACTATAACAACTCTATGTTTTATTCACTTTCACACAAATCACGAGTATAACGGCTGATTATAACTTTTAAATACTTATTTTGTGCACTGTTACTCACACACTGTAAGTAATACAATATAATATTGTGGCAGGGTGAGCAAGAGACAGACAGTGGGTGTGGCGTCAAGCCTCGAAGAAGCATTTATTGAAAATAAAAGTAAACATAAAATGTCCAAAAAGGGGGAATGAATAGTATCCAGGGGGAATAGTGTTCAAAATAAAGGGAACTCTGGCATCCTCACGGTGAAACGGGGCTCCGTGTAGGTTGGGGAAGTGTCCATGAAATGGCCCAGGCTTGAGCAGGGTCCGAAGGATGCATGCGCTCCCCTCCTTGGTCCGAGGCACATGAGGTGGTGGCGTCCTTAGTGGCCTGTCTTCGCAGGACGATGGCAGGTGAGAGGGGAAGGTAGTCCAGCCTCTCGCCCTTCGGCTGCAACGCGTGCTGTCCTCCATGGCTTCGCACCTAATTCGTACCGGGGGTCCAAGGAGCAGGTCCGGTGAAGCATTTAACTCGGCCGAACCCTCCCCACTCTGCTCCTGGGCCTACGAGGATGCCAGTGTGTGCACACATGGAGAATAGAAGCCAGCTTCCCGAGAAGAGGCGCGCTCTACGTTTTATTGGCAGCGGTGATGAGGCTAAACACCCAATCAGGTGTGCCTCATTTTCCCCGCTGGCCAAATGAGGCTTTTTGATTTTGCACCTCTTCTCTCTCCTGCCCACTCCCATCATGAGCCTGGCTCTCAGAAGTGGGGCGATGATGACGAGAGGGAGGGGTGGGTCATTTCACCACAATTATCGAAACACTTTTACTATAATGCATCATTTGAAAAACTATACATTTTAACGCTTGTGTTTCAGACTCACCTACATTTACGCACTTATTCAAATGTGATTAGCTACTGCAGTAACTCATCTCATTGAGTGTTGGACTCTAAATAATGCAGTTCGAGACCAGTCAAGCAGGCAATCTGACACGTGAGACGAGAGTGTCATAGAAGCGACACAGAATGACATGTTTGCTTCAGAAAATGTGCTTTTAATATCTCATTTTGTTTTTGGACACTATATCTGTTTTGTGTCCACCTCTCATTTGATTTTAGATCACTATTTGTTAGGTTTAGGTTAAAGTTATAGGTTAGGGAGTGTGGCGAGCAGGGCGTGGCCGAGTGAAGATGGTGTGTTGCGAGGCCGGGATGGACATCTGGGGAGAATTATCTCTCACAGCAGTTGGCGATTACGGTATTAGCAGATGAGAGATAAAGCCGCAGCCAGAGCCGCAGTGGAGGAGAGACACACGGAGAGAGAGAGAGACGTGCAAAGTGAAGCTGTGTGTGTGTGGCTGTGTACTGGTACTGCTGAATAGCAGAGTGATTGTGTGATGTGATGACACTGAAAAGTGTACAAGAAGAGGGTTAATAAAAGTCTACGCTGTGGATTGTTTACTCTTCAAGAGAGTTCGTGATGTGTCGCAGGGAGGTAAGTTTTACTCATTAAAACCTCCATTTAATATTCACCTTTAAAACCTTATCTGATTACGACACCATTTCACTCACTTTTGGCATCCCCTGGTGGACATTTCATTGGGAAAATACAGCCAAACGTGTAAAAAGGCACGTAATTTAGTTTAGCAAAAATGTTTACAGTCATGTAATGTGGACAAAAGGCTGGGCAAAACAACAAACCTGCAGGCCGATGTATGAGAATTGCCCAATACATTGAACTCCATGGAGTAAAGCGTCAGCATCACTGTCACTCAAAGTTCAAACAATTTCAAATTTAACCCTGTTGCTGCTGACTTTTTGTAACATCAGCCAATGATTACCAGACAATCTGCATACACGCAAAGTCTGTCTTTGCAATTACAAGTCCAACTTAACAGCGTAGTGATTTTACCTCACTAATGGATGTCTTTTTACAGTACTAAGCAACAAGAAATATAAAATTAACTTTATCAATACATATTGAATGTCTCATTATTTTTATTTATAAATATTTACCCTAGTTTCAGAGCATCCAGAAACTAATTTAAATTCACCAAGACCATCCTAAGAACGAGTCCTCTTATAACTTTCTACAGTGAATGTACCAAAGCAATTGCCAGAAATTATTTTCTCTTCTCCAAATGATTTCAGTATTTACTGTGCATACCTCCTGCTATCTTGCCTGGCAAACTCGGAAAATCTCCCCTCAGTGGCGCTTTCTACAAAGCTTGTCATGTGGAGAGCAAAGTGGTGCTTAATTCTGACGTTAAGTGGAGCATTGAGCCCCGACGCAAGTCATGTGAAAGCTGCTTAAGGGTCAGAGAGAGGTTGTAAAATGGTTGTGAAAGACTAAAATATTTATGTTTTTGACTCAAAAATCTTTATATATTTATAATTATATTTAAAATGATGATTGCAGCTCAGTGAAAATTAAGTTAATTTAAAAGATCATTAATATCTGCTGTCAACAAGAGTGAGTGGACGACATAGGGTGAAGATATTACTTTTTAATACAGCATGACTTTGGTTTAGTAAAGCAGAAATATCTCAAAATGAAGCGTTCAAAGAGCAGATCCACAGAGGTGCTACGTGCACGTGTGATGTGGCTTATGAATGTGTGAGGCTGAACACAGAGAGCAGTGACCCCTCAGCTGTTTAGAGGCTCACATCTCACAGGCTCAATGCTGCCTCCTCTCATTTCAGCCATTGAAAGTAATCTGATCTTACCCCAAACCCTGAAACTAGCATCCTGGCAATGAAGCGGTTTGTACAAGCCACTTTGTGAAAACCTGCAGGGATTAGCGGTCCTCTTTTTGAAACTTGTAAATTCCCTCAGCTGCCAAAAAGGATATTAGCAAGTACATCCTCTCTTTATATTTTGCATTGCAAATTAAACAAAACAGAGAGTCTGTTAATAGACCATTTGTAATGATATTTATTCTTTTGGGAAGTGCCGTCTTTGTTCATAGAACATTTCCGGTTTGTTGTCAAACTCATTCAAAACAACAGATGGAATATCTTTATTCATAGTGACTCATGGCGGTAACATTAACATGATTGTCATGAAATGTCAGGGTTAAAAACTGGACCATGTCAATTAGTGGCTGGATGCTCCCTGGATGCCTGGAACTAATGAAAATTAAAGTGTTTAGATTTCCAAAACGACAAATGGATGTATGAACTGCAGTAGTGAAGCAAGACGGCTGGATACGTGCAATACTAACAACTGTAGGATATGCAGCACACATTTTTATCTCTGGTAGGTCAACAACATTTTTCCTAGCTAATTGATAGTTTGATAGGTGGAGTCTAGCTGGCTGGTTAAGTCTGTTTCTTAATCCAATTATATCTATCGCTCCAAGTATAATGAATGAAGCTGCTCAAATACCTGAACATGTCTACCTGAATTTAACAAAATGTTCCATTAATAAGGTTTTTTTATATTTCTGCCACACAAGTAAAGATTATGTTTTCAATAACAGTATTATTCCGCTACTTACAGTACTTATCCGTCAGCATCACACAGTTCCATAGGTATCACACCATTTCACACAGGTGAAATGGTGTGGTACTATTAGCTTTCCAAGAAAACAACTGTTTGGCATGGCAATAAAAGAGGCATTCACACAGGATGACAGAAACCATTGGCAATGTGACAAAGTAAAGCAGAGTTCAACTGTACTGTAATGCACAGCGACACAGTGTGGCGGTTACCAGTTGGAGTGTAGACAGTGAAGTTCACGTGATCCAGGGGCCTGATACAGTTCAAATAATCAAGCAATCAAGTAAGTACACCTACAACTAACAATCATCAGTACAGTGACTTGGTGACCTCCAGCAATTCATTTGCTGTCTGTGTGAACGCAACTTTAGAGTTCCTTAAAGGTGCTCTGTAACCAGCAATTTGATATTATCTTATTACTGTAACACACTCTCCTTTCTTCTGGACTTTCTTTGTGCTTTTTAGAAAAAAAGTTGTTGCTTAAGCAGGAAGTTAGGGTTACAACATGAGGCATGTAATCTGTAGTGCAAAAGGGGACAGAATTGTTTTAACCCTGTTGTTTTAAATTGTTAATAAAAAAAATTGGTGTAGCCTTTGTATATTAACTGTTTGCGTGGCTGGTAGTTTTGAACTTTGTCCTACAGTAATATTATTATTATTATTTATTTTATGTATTTTGTTTTTTTAGCTTTTTTTTTGTATAATAGCCAGGCATGTTCTGTACTGATTCAGAGGAATGGATTTAAACATGACAAAAAACTAAAATTAAACATTGGTAGCTGAAAGTTTGATCAAATTAGCTGAAATATTTAACAAATGAACATACAAGAGGAGGAATGTGTAGAACTTTATGAAAGCCATTTCAATTCTGTGTAAATCTGCTGAGCTTTCTGCAGAATTTTGCTGCCACAGATTCTGTGTAGGTCTGCAGATTGCAAATTTAAATATACTGATGCATTTCTGCAGCTCTGGAGCACACCAAACAGCTCTCTTCTTCCCTCTGCTGGCTGGAACACTCCCACAACTGTCATTTATACATGATTTTCAAATAGCAATTTTGTCCATCTATAGACATAATAGATAACAAATATGTTTTTTGCCCCATTCTGTTAATCAGAGTCATCTCTTTGTGACTTCCACATCCAGTTTGAATGCAGCTTTAAATTTGCAGTATTCCCACACACAAATGCAAATGCAGAGGTACTGAAAGTTCAGAAAGCAGTCACTCATTTATTAGCAAATTTCTCTCTGACCAACTCCATCGAGAACCTTGACTGCATGCTTTTTGCACAACCATTCAAACGTGCAGTATATTTCTAGTCAGTTGTTTAGAAAAGATTGCCTCTGGTCTGTCAAGTGGTAAAGCATTTTGTACCATCTCGGAGAAAAAAAATGGTTTAATGCTGCCTTCATGTGCTATTGGAATTATCCCTATTCCCACTTCTGAAGTGGTAATTACGAGTGTGTTTATTAAGTGCTTTGTTGTCAGAAAGAACAGGAAACATGGACGACACCATGTCTTGAGGAACGTTAATTTTGACACCAAATTACTCAGCTTGCTGACGATAATGGAATTTTGGTCAAAAACAAGCTATTTTCATGGTGTAAAAATGTACAACATGCATCAAATGATTGCTGATATACATGAATGTAACCAAAACTGCAAGCACTAACAATTAGTTGTATTTCGAAAAATGAATAAAACCTGTCATTCACTGCAAAAACCGTACTCTCCTCTGCCATGTTGAAAGTTTACATCTCATCCCAACTCTGAAACTCTGGTATCAAAATTATCCCTGAGTTTCCCATTCATAATTACCACTTGAGGGTTTGGTCATGTGCAACTTCCGAGTGGGAACTTGTATTTATGATAATTCTGATAGCACGTGACGGCAGCATCCAAGCTGTTTATAGGTGCGCTCAGAAATGATTTTGTTAATTTATAAACTTTTAAACAGAAATAGTAATAATAGAATAGTATTTTTGGAAACATATGTACAAAATCTACACTCACATGAGATGAAGTCATATCAGTTTTGGAGAAGAAGCTGCTTTATTCTACATATGATGCTAGGCGCAGATTCATGAGTGCTTCTGTTTTTGCATGCTACTGCATCTGCACTGCAAGGTGGCAGCAAACATTAACAGAAAAGAGTGCATAGTTCATTGTAATTATTCCAATACTCCATCCTCCAATTTCTTAGAAGTTACAAACATTATTTTGGTAAACGAACCAACCACTGCTAATGTTTGTCAGAGGTATCTAATGGCCCTATATTATTCAATGGGCTGGTTTGCAAAGGTGTAAAAAGATGATGAATGTCTCTTTTACCGTTTCATGGGCTGGAATGAGCTGATAAACTTCTAAACCTAAAGCACTGGTAGTTGCTTCAAGCTCCAAATACTTTCTTAGATCACCTCTTAAAACATGATTCTTAGGACATCAGAATACTGAGAAAGGGTTACATTATTTGTGAACCTGTGCATGTCCCACTCTGTGGTATTTTATTTTCTACTTCCATTTCTGTGCTGCAAGTTGAGTGGTCTAGGAAATATTTTACAATGATGTATGATTGAATGTTCTTAAAAACATGTGCTGAAATGAGTAAGGATCTTTTGAGGTAATTGAAAAATGTGTTTGTATTGGTTTTGGAAGCTCTGTTAACATGAACGTTTCTCATGCTGTCACATCATTTCAGATTTTCGAGTCAACACATCAAACAGCAGGGTTCTTGACATGACCGACAGTGTTTAGTTGTGTATCACTAAGTCAGAGTGACATAAACCTGTCATGACCTCTCTGTTTCCATAGGTGCAAAGGCATCGATTTTCATTTGTTTTTAGAACATCAATTTCACTGTTTCCTCGTGACTAAAAACTGAGCCTGGCAAGTCTGTACCTGACCTCGCTGATCTACAGAAGGGTCAGACTGTCATTTAATTTCACCACCTCTGTGAATTGCAAGAGCAAAAAAATGAATCCTGCTCTTCTGCTGTGTTGATAGAAAACAGGCAAGAGATGCATTTATTTCAGACAATTGCATGGTTCTGGCAATGGCTCAGAATGATTTCACACAAGGCTTAGAATGCTTAGGATGCTTAAGGCCTGTAGTACTCTGTCTCTACTTGCTTGTTTTGCCAGAAAAGATTTCAGCTTGAATGGTGTCTGACTGAGCAGAGGCATTACGAACTGTCTGTCCAGATATTCATTTAAGCACGTTCACATTTAAAACACAGTCTGTTTCATCTTAATAAAGTTGAATGGATTAATGTACTGTAGGTAATGAAGGCCAGATTGTTCGTAAATCAAAAATATGCAGTGGGATCTGCTTCAGATTAAATATTTTTTATTCATTAAGAATTATATTATCAGAATAACAATTTGAGTGAAAGACGGAACTGAAAAAATGTACATGCATTTTAGAATTTAGTTGTATTTATTATGTCCCACTTTTGCTTTATTGACAACATGCACTTGAGCTGGCATGAATATTTACATTTATTCATCATGGATGTCACAAGTTGTGCAAAACCTGACCATCCATTATACCCCAGCGTGATTTGAGAATGTTCCAAAGAGCGTCTTATGTGCTTTATTGGAAGCAAGTAAATCTGACCTTTGGTACATAGGTGTTTACATGATCAATGTCACAAATTATCTTATTTGATTAGTTACCAAGAAATGTGGAATCTTAAAGAGTTCTTATTAAGTTTTACATCATAACATTTATTTTAAGACTTTTCTAAATTGTAAAACTCCATGTTTACAATTAGATTTTGAATCCCAGATTCTCAAGTGCACTCCAGAACCCCGCCATATTTCTGCAAATTATTATTATTATTATTTTTTTTTTTTTGGCAACCACTGTGTGGTGACAAAGAATCATTAGTTATCGTTACACTATGCTCCTTACCTTGGACCAGTCATAAGTTACATATCTTCATTTATTCCTGTAATTGTACCATTGCAAATTGGGGCGTTATGTTTCTTTGTCGTATATTTTATATAGGAGACAGACAGACATTGTCAAAAGAAAAAGCTTTCCATTAAACAATCCTTCAGACTTGCTGAAAGATATAACTAAGTTAATAACTGAAAAGGATTTTCAACTGCTTTCTCTAATTTGTGTAAAGGAAACACGTATGATGTTCAACATGTAAACAAGATTTTTTGTTTCTTTACTTTTTTCCATATTGTGCCAATAGCTTCCACCCTGATGGTTAGACTTGAGTTAACCTCAATTGAAGGTGTCGGGAATTTTAATGACCATCTTTTGTGACCTGGACAACACTAACTACCTGCCTTCGGGCAAAGGAGTAGATGTGTTGGGTGGTAGCCAAAGGTATGCTGGCTGACATGTGTGAACAAGGCAGTCAGCAAGAGCACCTGGAACTAAATTATGCAGATTCCACTCAGAAGGGTACATGTTGAGTGTATGATCTTTGTGTCCTCATTTTCCTGGCCAGTACATTGTTGAATAACATTGTTTAAATGCATATGTCTCTGTTTCTCATATCTAATTTTAAAGTTCCTCCTTGTTCTACAACTTTCAGTTTTGGTAATGTTGCTCATTTGGAGGATTGGACATGATTTGCCAAAATGTATGGTTCATGGTGCAAGCCAAATTGTGATATAGTTTAGCCCAATTTTAATGTCTTCAGTTCCACATTGACTATTAAAGTTTTAGATGCTAGCTGACAAGCAGGCTGTGTCCTATCCATCTAGTATCATGGCCGGGTCTAAGGGGGAGCTGGGGGGTGAGGGGGGTTTCATTAAAGGTACACTAAGTGAGTTTTTGCTAATTAAAAACATTTAACACATAAAGACATGAATATAATTTTTTAGAAATAAGTTGAAAATGATGTACACACAATAGTTGAAGACTCCAGTCATATCAGAAAGCCAGTAAAAGCTGTTTAATTTTATGCAGTCTGCATGGGGCACCAGAAACTCCACCAGCTGCCCTTACTCGCACATTATTCAAGGACCTGGTAGCAGTCGCGGAACACAGACTATCGTATCGCGCTCGCACTTTCAACTCGCGCTCGCCCCACGCCTCGGAACACATACTGGTATCGGTCCGATACCGCGCTCAAGTACTGGCAGGGGACTAAAAACGGTTCAAGGAATGAAAACTGAAAACGAACAAAATTTTTAGCAGAACAAAACCGAAAACCGGAACAAAGTGATTTTCAAATGTTCCGGAGTGAAAACGTTATTTTTTAAATGCTGGTAACCGGTTCTAATCGGTTACTTTTCTTCCAATAATTTTTTCATGAAACTAAAGGCCAAAGGGTTTATCAAAGTACATTTTTTTTTTAACTACACCACTTAATTTTGCCCAAAATATGAAACATGTGCTTTGATCCTGAAGGAAACTGCTGCATCACACATTTCTTTGCCTAACTGCCCGATGTGGATGTAGCATTCTGTGAATGAAGGCCTTTTTAACAGCTATGTATAATTATTACATATAAATGCATGGTTAATCCAGATACAAGGAAAACATTATTAGAGGAAAAAAGTACATTTCTCAGTTGTTTCCAAATCTTCACTGAATTATTGTTAGCTATGATGCATTATTACAGATCTGATGCTGCTGGGTTTTGACTGAGAAGAAATCAAATTATACTTAACTGTTAATTAACTGCTTGTTATGATTTCTATGCTGATAAATCCACCACACAGGAAAAAAAAAATAGCTTATTTTTACTTATTTTGGTGAGGCAAGTGGCTTATTTTGGGCTTGTTTTTCCAAGACCAGGTTGCTTGTTTCTCTTGGGAGATTTGGCAACACTGCAATTGGTATTTCACCCACCCCTAAGAGCAGAGTACTGTCATTTTAAAAAAAGAACGTTATTAACCGTTCTTTTATTTTGTTCTAACCGGTAACCTTGTGGAAAGTAGGCTGAGGAACTTTTGAACTGGAATGAAAAATACAGTTTTTGCTCAGAACGAACCAAATTGAAAAACATTTCGTTTTTAGTCCCTGAGTGCTGGTACTCGTACTCGTAAAAATGCTCCAATACCAAAAACCGATACCATCTGATGTACTAATGTTATTACGTAAACATTCAGCCAACAAATTAACGTTTATTTTTAATGTTAATTA
Organism: Myxocyprinus asiaticus; assembly: GCF_019703515.2. Lineage (NCBI taxonomy): Eukaryota > Metazoa > Chordata > Actinopteri > Cypriniformes > Catostomidae > Myxocyprinus > Myxocyprinus asiaticus. Next base: position 42,299,245 of record NC_059354.1, read on the forward strand.
TAACACGTTATATCCTAGTGAGATGATTTAACCAACAATTTATATATATATATATATATATATATATATATATATATATATATATATATATATATATATATATATATATATATTTTTTTTACTATACAAATGTATTTTCACTATTTCTAAAGTATCAACTATTTTACTGGGGCCAGATTATCCAGATGAAAACTCAGCTGGGGCCAATTAACTTTACTTTGAAAATAAAAACACTGTAGGTTTACTGTTTATAAAAACTGAGGAAGAGCATTTAAATCTGCTTAAGCCATCTTTGGGGCACCAGGAGTCACCCCTTAAAGGGGGGGTTGTGTCACAGTCTGTCTCCCTCGTGTTTCCTAGGACTCTTATTTTGAAGTGTTTCCCCCAGACTACATTACCCATCATGCACTGCCCTCATCACTGCCATCTGCTTCTGATTGTTCTCACCTGTTTTCCATTTCATCATTAGCTTTTGTTTGTATAATTACCCCTTTGTTTTTGTATTCCTTTGTCAGTTCTTGTTTGTTGTTGTTTTGAGTTCCTGTTTGTTTGTTTCACTGTCATCATTTTTATTAAAATCCTGCAAAAAGATCCTATGTCTCTGTGACAGGTCTTCTTCTTCATATGCCCTCTCACCCCTTTCGGGGTTTGGGCAATAGATTGTCAGAGCTTTCTGTCCTGGGCCATTCTTTCCAGTTGACTCCAGTTGTATCCCATCATGGTGATGTCTGCCTCAAGGTCACATCGCCAGGTGTTTCTTGGACGGCCTTTCTTCCGCTTTCCTTGGGGGTTCCATCGCAAAGCCTGCCTAGTGATGTTGTTTGGTGGTTTGCCCTATCCATCTCCATCTTCTCTTCTGAATTTCTTTCTCTGCAGGAAGTTTGCTGGTTCTATCCCAGAGACTGGTATTGCTTATAGTGTCTGGCCAGTGGATCTGTAGAATCCTTCTAAGGCAGATGTTGATAAATGTCTGGATCCTTTTGATGGTGTTTTTTCTCTGTCTCCAGGTTTTGACCCCATAAAGCAGTACTGACTCTACATTAGAGTTGAACAGCCGAATCTTTGTTTTCAAAGACAGCTCTTTTGAGCTCCAAATGTTTTTGAGCTGTATGAAAGCCATTCTTGCTTTGCCGATCCTTGCCTTGACGTCTGCATCTGTACCTCCCAGCTGGTCTGTAATGCTTCCCAAGTAGGTAAAGGACTGCACTTCTTCGAGTGGACTTCCATTCAGGATGATTGGTTCGGTACTGCTGATGTTGGCCTTCAGGATCTTGGTCTTGTCTTTGGATGTTGAGTCCTACCTGCGATGATATGGCTGCCACAACATTTGTCTTCTGGTTGAAGACCTTGCCTGTCACTGACAGGAGTGTGATGCCTCTGTAGTTGTTGCAGTTGCTGAGTTCACCTTTCTTGGGGAGCTTGATAAGGTAGCCCTCCTTCCAGTCCTTAGGTGTCACTTCTTCCTCCCAGATCTTCACAAAAAGGGGGTACAGCATCTCCACTGATGCATCTAGGTCTACTTTTAGGGCCTCTGCTGGGATGTCATCAGGTCCAGCTGCCTTTCCATTCTTCAGCAGGATGATGGCTTTTCTGATCTCTTCTCTGGTGGGTTTGTCACAGTTGATTGGGAGATCAACGTTGGCTGGATCGATTTCTGGAGGATTTGGCGGTGCTGGTCTGTTAAGGAGTTCCTCAAAATACTCGGCCCATCTGTTCATCTGTTGTTCTATTCCTGTGATGGTCTTTCCTTTATCCTTGACAGGTCTTTCAGGGTTGCTGTACTTTCCAGAACATTTCCTGGTCATGTCATACAGTTGTTTCATATTACCTTTGTATGCTGCCAGTTCTGCTTCAGCTGCCAGTCCCTCTACATATTTCTTGTCCTTCCTGATGTTCTTCTTAACAACTTTATGCAGAAGCTCACATTCTTCTTGGTTCTTGGCTTTTGCCACTCTTGTCCTGCTGTTGTTAACTGCTGCTTTTTTTCTGCTTTCTCTTCTCTATCTTGCTCAATGTCTCAGCAGTGATCCACTCTTTGTGATAGGGTTTCTTTGCTCCAACAACTTCCTGGCAGGTTGTTCTCAGGGTCTCCTTTACTATCTGCCATATACTTTGCACATTATCATTAGCTTGCAGTTGTTGTAGCACCTCAAACCTTTTCTTTAGCTCAAGTACAAATTCTTCCCTGACATTGGGAACCTTTAAATGGCTGCCATCATACTTCACTCTTCTGTATGATCCATCAATCCAATTCTTTTTTTTTTTTTTTACTATAGTTTCATTCTGGCAACTACTAGGTGGTGGTCAGATGCCACATCTGCTTCTCTTGTAACTCTAACATCTAGGAGGGAACTTCTGAACTTCTTATTAATGCAGATGTGGTCAATCTGGTTTTCTGTCTTGTAATTTGGCGATACCCAGGTATTCTTGTGGATCCACTTGTGAGGAAAGATACTGCCTCTGATAACAAGATTATTCAGTGCACACAGGTCTGCAAATCTCTCGCCATTCTCATTCATCTCTCCCGTTCCATGTTTGCCCATGACATGCTCATATCCTGTGTTGATGGGTCCAATTTTGGCATTGAGGTCTCCCATAAGGATGACTATATCCTTGTTGGAGTAGATCTTTATGATCTTCTGTTGTAAAACTGGTCCTTTTCCTCATCATCGTTGTCGTCGGTGGGGGCATAGCATTGGATGATGTTCATCTTTATCTTTTTCTGTTTAGTTCTAAGGGACGCTGTAATAATCCTGGGGCCGTGCGCCTCCTACCCAATCAGTGCTCTCTGATGATCCTTCATCTTCCAGGAAGTGTGACTCTGTTTTATCTATTGTTTACATTTCTGTAGCGGTAGTTGTTTTATGGGGTGGGGTTGCTAGCCCCACGCCCAACCCTCCTTTTTCATCCGGGCTTGGGACCGGAGTTCAATCGTGACAGGTACCACAATTGAAAGTCTAGAAATGTACATCAATTTGACACTGGATGTCCTGTTGCTGACAGCACGCTACACGAGTGTTTGTAGCCTGCTAGCTTTTTTAGCATCACTTATCTATCTGTTTTCAGCTTTAATCCATAACATCTGCCATTTTTCAGCACGCATCAGGATTCTCCCAACATTATTCTCTTATTGCGATTAAACTGCGTGTATTTTACAGTGCGCACCCATTTTTCTCCTCTGTGTTACACTGATTATTGCATCAATCTCAAAGCACCACTTATCAAGAACAACCATAATAACAAACAATTGCGTGAGGGATTCACATTGATCTCAAACCCTCACCGCTCAGGAACAACCAACAACAAACAATTGCTGTAAGTCATGGCATCCGCTCATGTTATTTCTTCCTGCATTGCATGTCACATGTTTATGATAGCTTCTTCCGTCAGCAGTGAGGAATTCGCAAGTGATAAATGAAAGGAATTAGTCAAGCTGACGGAGAAGTTTGAGTTAGAGACACGCATCCGAATGCTAGTGGAGGTCAGTGAGAAAGAGAAGCCGGTAGATACTGTTTGGGATGTGGGTAGTACAACGAGCACACACACACACTTTGGTTCCAGCTCTAGAGCCGCCGCAGCAGGGCGTTTGGGTGACGTCTTGGCGGCATACTCAGCAAAGCGACACCAATCTCCCATTCCTGTTAGGGTTTCCAATCGATTCTCCCCACTCAGTGAGGCACCCACTGAGAATCATGTTGAAAGAGCCCTAATAATTGGTGATTTCTATTGGAAGGAATGTGGAAATAGACTCCAACCACTATTGTTAAATGCATTTCCAGGTCTCGAGTTTCTGACATCAGATCAAATTTACAAGTGCTGGCTAATAATTAATGCAGATTTTCTAAAATTGTTATTCATGTTGGTACTAATGATGTCCGGCTTCGCCAGTCAAAGATCACTAGAGATCGCTTAAAGCGGTGTGTGAACTTGCAAAAACTATGTCAGACACTGTAATATGCTCTGGCCCCCTCCCTGCTCGTCATGGTAACAAGGTTTATAGTAGATTAGTGTCACTGAATGGCTGGATGTCTGAGTGGTGACCGGAGAATCGCATATTCCATCATACCAGATATTCCGTCGTAACACAATAGTAATTACTTCATAAATTTCTTTACTGATAAAATTAAACAATCAGAAATAAAATTGGAATTATGCAATCATCTGTCACAGTACCTCAGAAAACAGTGTCTCATAATTTTCCTCATGTGCAACTTCAATCCATCACTGTCATAGGTCATGAAGAGCTAACAAAATTTATCGAAACCTCAAGCCACAACATGTATGTTAGATCCAATACCAACTAAGCTCTTAAAAGTGGAATTCCCTGTAATCTCAGAATCTCTTCTTAATATTATTAACTCCTCGCTATCCTTAGGACATGTCTCAAGAAACTTTAAAATGGCAGTTATCAAACTACTTATTAAGAAGCCACAACTTGATCCTGGAGAACTGGCTAATTATTGACCGATTTCAAATCTACCATTTATGTCAAATGCTAGAAAAGGTAGTGTCCTCCCAACTATGTTCATTTCTACAGAGAAATAGTATATATGAACAATTTCAGTCAGGATTTAGGCCCCATCACAGTACAGAGACTGCATTTATCAGAGTTACAAATGACTCTTATCATCTGATTGCGGCTCCATTTCACTTCTAGTGCTTTTAGATCTTAGTGTTGCCTTTGACATGAAAGATCACGACATTCTCTTGAACAGGCTAGAGAATTATGTTGGCATTTGTGGACTTACATTAGTATGGTTAAGGTCCTATTTAGCAGACTGCTACCACTTTGTCTATGTAAATGAGGAATTGTCAAACCAAACATAAGTTAAGTATGGAGTGCCACAGGGACAGGTTTAGGGCCTCTGCTTTTCTCCTTGTATATGCTTCCCCTGGGAGATATTATCAGGAATCGTGGAATAAATTTCCACTGTTATGCTGACAATACCCAACTTTATATTTCCAAAACCTGATGAAATTTCACAATTCTGCAAATTAGCAGAGTGTATCAATGAAATCAAAGATTGGATGGCCAGAAATTTCCTTCTACTCAATTCCGACAAAACAGAGGTACTAATTATTTGACCAAAAACCTCTAAAAACAAGCCGCTAAAATATAATTTGACTCTCGATGGATGTACTGTTACATCGTCTTCAACAGTGATGAATTTAGGTGTTATATTTGATACCAATCTGTCTTTGAAAATCAAATTACCAGTGTTTGTAGAACAGCATTCTTCCACCTAAGAAATATTGCTAAATTATGACACATGCTTTCTGTTGCTGATGCCAAAAAACTAATTAATGTGTTCATAACCTCAAGACTAGATTATTGTAATGCATTACTGGGAGATTGTCCAGCAAAATCAGTAAATAAACTTCAATTGGTTCAAAATGCAGCAGCCAGATTGCTTATTAAAACCAAGAAATATGATCATATTAGCCCCATTTTATCGTCGTCACATTGGCTACCTGTTAAATTTCGTATTAATTTTTAAATTCTGTTAATTGTGTTCAAAGCTGTGAATGGTCTAGTTCTGCAGTACTTAAGTGAACTTCTACCATGCTATATTTCATCACATTCATTACGATCGCAAAATTCTGGCATGTTAATAGTTCTTAGAATATCAAAATCAACAAAAGGAGGTAGATCCTTTTCATATTTGGCTTCTAAACTATGGAATAGTCTCCCTAACACTGTTCGGGATGCAGACACACTCACTGAGTTTAAGTATAGACTAAATACTCATCTATTTAGCCAGGCATACATCTAATTTATCCTTCAACTCACAATTAGGCTGCTTTAGTTAGGTCTGCCGGAACCAGAAACCAGAAACATTGATTATGATCTATAACTCTGCAATAAATTGAATGCCATCTGTGCTAATATTATTCTATTTGTATCCCTGTCTCAACCTCGGGACTCCTATCCTGAGGTCACCAGAACCGGCTGGATCCAGCTCCATTCCTGTTTTGTGTTGGACTCCACTGCTAGGTTTCTTTGAGTGATGATGACTAAATGCAGCTGGTGCCAGCCAAACATCACTTCAGTCTATTATGATGGACTTCAGAGGATGAATTGATATCAGCTCCAACCATAAAACATGGGATACATAAAATGCCATTGCCTGAACCTTGGATTTAGGATAGACCTCACCGAAATTACCGGCCGGTTGAACTGTGACGCACCTCACTGATCTCTGCCTGCATCACCTTGGTCTAATGATGGACTACACTCTCTTATAATGGAATACATAGTCTATCAATTAATTGCCAACAAAACCCTTCATCAGCCAACTAACAAAGGACAATGCATCTATGTGAAATTCTGCAGTTAATCCAGGATGAACTTCAAATACATTAGTAATTAATCTTACAGTTCTTACAAAATCTTTGTTTAAACACTGATCCTTAACACTTCCTTAGTTTAATAATTTTAAACCATCTAATATTGGCATTATATTCATGATGTTAGCCAGAGGGGAACTGGCCCCCACAGTGAGCCTGGTTTCTCCCAAGGTTATTTTTCTCCATTAATCTGACAATGGGATGGCCCTAACTACTTCTATAGTTATCAATAATATTACATGGAGAGATATATTATTCAGTTTTAAATTAATTAGAATGAAGTTGATTAAACTATGAAAGTCAGTTTTACTTTTAAAAGACATTAAGCTCATTTACGTTATATTGAATTACAGTAAGTCAGCTTTATGCTCTGTTTAAACAACTTTCCCTCTTAAGTTAACACAACTTAAAATGTTTAGGCAACACAAAAACGTACTTTAAGTTGAAACAGCAAGATTTTTTACAGTGCACATACTGTACTCTGTTTTTTTTTATTTGCATGCAACATAAGAATTGCAAACACTTTATTATATCAAAATTGATGTTTCACATGTGCCTGTTTTTTTTTTTTTTTTTTTTGAGGGCTCTTAAAGCTGAAGTGTATAAATGTAACCAGTCCTGCTTAACCTGCTGTGAGTGGAATTCGAACTGACATCAGCTGGCATGGGAGGCGGCCGCGCTAATGAGGAGGCTAAAAGCTACAGCGTCTAATGTCAGTCGCTAGTGTGCCTCTTGAGGCCAGGGGAGTGAGGTTTACGCATACTGCACAACTATCACGTACCAGATGGCTCCCGTTACACTCACCCCCCTAAACTTCTCTCCCATCCTGGTCACGGCACCACTGTAACCGGTCCTGCTCGAACCGGTTCGAGCGGGATCCGAATCGGTGTCAGCCGGCATGGGAGGCGGGCATGCTAATGAGGAGGCTAAAAGCTACAGCGTCTAATGTCAGTCGCTAGTGCGCCTCTTGAGGCCAGGGGAGTGAGGTTTACACACACCGCACAGCTATAAAGTAGCAGCCTGCTCCCATTACACTCACCCTCCTAAATCTCACTCCCATTCGTGTCACGGCACCACTGTAACCGGTCGTGCTTAACCCGCTCCTAACAGGATTCAGCCGGTGTCAGCCGGCATGGGAGGTGGGCGCGCTAACAAGGAGGCTAAAGGCTACAGCCTCTAGTATCAGTTGCTAGTGCACCTCTTAAGACCAGGGGAGTGAGGTTTACACATACCACACAGCTATCACATACAGCTGGCTCCCGTTACACTCACCCCACTAAATCTCACTCCCATCCGGGTCATGGCACCACTGTAACTTGTCCTGCTCGACCCGCTCCAAGCGGGTTCAAACCAGCGTTAGCCAGCATGGGAGGCGGGCATGCTAACGAAGAGACTAAAGGCTACAGCCTCTAGTGTCAGTCACTAGTGTGCCTCTTGAGGCCAGGGGAGTGAGGTTTGCATATACATATTCGCCCAGCTATTACGTACCAGCTGGCTCCCATTTCATAGACTCTTCGATGTTAAAATACTTTCTTTTATCCCAGCTTAATATGCAGAAACAACTCTAAGTAAGCAGTTTGTTGATTTCCTTGAAAACTGTAAACACTGTAGTGTCTCTATGGCACTACCGCCCGGCACAGCAACATTGACACAACCAATGCATTTGAGGTGGCATTATCTGTTGTTCGGCCAATGGCTAACAGAGGGAGTATTAGGGAAAACGGTTTTAAATATTTTCTTTTTTTTTTTTTTGCAATTCCACATTTGGTGATTCTAGAGGCGCAGAAATGACACACTTTGGTTGGACAAACAGGTAGTCTGGCCCCAAACTCATGCCACTGGTTGAGCCAGTGTTTTTTTTATGTCTGGTCCAGTGAATTCACTCAAACAAACAACTTACAATTTCATTTGGTGCTGCTAGTGGCACAGAAATTTCTCACATCAGCTTTCATGCAGTCTTTGTGTGGTTTGTATAATGTGAAGTTTAAGTTGCAATTCTGTCATTTAAAAAAAGCAAAGGGGTCAAGCAAAAGAGAAACAAATCTGATCTTGTCACTGTGTGGGAACAATATAGTATGTGTACAGAGGCTTTGGGTTTTGTTCATTCAACACTTCCATTGAGTTCCTCCTATGCTTCCAGTGCAAATTTGTCTTCCAGATGAACTTGTCACCATTGCTCTTGAGAGAAGCATAACCTGCAATATAGTTTAACTCGGGCTTATTTGACATACCGTGCTTCTGCAATGCAAGGGATAAGTTGAAGTCCATTGAGAGCAGAGTGCTTCTCACACATAAAGGTTAATCACTCCTCAAATATGTGTCAGATTGTCTGTCGCTCTCTGGTATTCTGCCAGTTAGAACGGTCTCATAAAGTTAGAATCCAGATAAGGCAAACATCCAATGAGAGCAAGACGTGATAATTTTTCAGATTCTTAGCTACTGCAAATGTTCTTTCATGACACTGTGGGCAAACATATTTCTATGTAAACATTGACAGATAAAACACAAAATATTTCCGTTTTCTTTCAAGTCAAAGCTAGACCACACATTCTTTGCAACAAGTGCAATGTAAGAGAACTGTTGCCTAATCAGATTTATGCACCAGTGTGAATCAGAATTGGGTCAGTAAGAGTGCAGCTTTTGATTTCCCATTGAGGTCAGTTTTCTTGGAACAGCAGGTCAATGGGAGAGGAAGAAGACCAGACACACACACACACACACACCTAAGATTTTAGGAACAACCACTGGCACTCACAAACATATATATGCATATACCAGTTAAACCACCTCATCAAAGCATCTCCAGCATGTTCTGATTATGGTTAATCTCTCTCTGAGTAGAAGAGAGAGGAGATGGGGAGGATCGTTGAGGTGTCTGATTGTAGTTGAGTTCAGTCGCTGCTTCTGGAGATAAAGGTGTGATCAGCAGATTTTGGGCTGCTGTTGTAACACATTCCCAGCCCTGATCAGCTTTGCATTTCTATAAAAGCAAAGAATGCATTAAGGGTGAAGTGTGTAATTTATGGCCCCAAGCGGCAACAAAAGGAATTGCAAGGGCAAACAACATGGCTCAAACTATGGTGTGAGTTTGAGGCAGATCCACCTGTTTGTCAAAAATATGGAAAGCAGGGTAGTGTTTGAAACTAATTTTAGTGATGCTAGTGGCACACAAATTAAACACGTTATATTTAAGAACATGGTAGTGAAATAAATGTGTAGATACAGCAAAATAACATATAAAACACAGCATCACAAAATTGACTCAACATAATGGTGTCTGTTAAAGGTGGAACTGTTTCTCAAAACAATGGCAGGAGTGATATTTGAGAAACCTTGCTCAAAAGTGATTATATTACAATTTTGTTTGGTGTGATTTTATTTAGGCAAATACTGTTTTATTTGGCTATGCTATACAGTTATATTTTTCACAAGTCTCCAAGCTATTACTGAACTGTCAGAAATATTGTGTTTGAAAGTTATTCATTTGGGAAAATATAACTGTACTGAAAAAAAAAAAAACTTAACATTGTGCCAGTGAATGGAATGCAATACCATATGGATTACACAGTGTGTTTGCTGTAAATTTAAAAGGATCCTGATAACACATTTAAAAGATTACACATAAGAGGCAGCATTTCTTCACAATTATCAGTGCTTTCGCAGTTCACTTGCTGAGAAGAAAAGCAGTTCTAGGCATACAGTATATGGTGAATTTCATGGGAAAAGACTTTTGAGGTTCAAACCTCAAAGTGACTGTACATCATGCACTTACAGTACCATGAATGAGAAAGTTTGAATTTAATGAGAGCATGTTGGTTAATATTATTGTAATTTCCTTCCACAAGCATTCTTTAAATTAAATTGTATATACACTTTAAGAACCATTTTATTTACTTATTTATTTTTACTTGCTAAAATAAGTGAGAACTAGACTTAGAATTAACCTTTTAGACACCGCTGCACTGCACATGTGCTAAAGAAACAAACAAAATCACAGGCCTCCAAACTTTATATTTTATATTATGCATCATTCTTTAAGGATCTCAAGTTTACACTATCTTGACTAAAAACAGTTCAGCATAAAATGAAAAAAAATCTGTCATTCACGCTCATTTAATTCCTGTATACTTTTATTATTTCTGTGGAATACCAAAGGAAATATGAATTATGAAGAATCTAAAATAATAAATAAATAAATAAATAAAATTACCATAAAAGAAGTCTATGCACTATATTCCACATTTTCCGAAGATCTGAAGTCCTACATTCTTCAAAATTCTCATTTTGTGTTTCACAGGAAAAAATAGCACATGAGGGTGTGTAATTTATGAATAATGTTTTTGGGTGAACTATTCTTTTAATTCAAATTTCTTACAAGAAACACAATGAATATGTGTTTTACAGGAGGCTATTACGCCCTACAAAGCAAAAACATAGCAATTATGCCAACAAAGAAAAGGAGAAAAATGGCTTTAATTTTTTATTTTTTTTATTGTTTAGACCAATTCAGATTATAAAATCATCTCACTCTGTTTTCTTAATTTTCTGAATTTGGGCATAGTTGTTAGGCCTGTCATAAATCATAGTTTAACAAATCAGATTTGGTTAATTGATTTTGACAAAATGTGTAGTTTCTACACTTTGCCTTTGCATGAGTTTTGTAGGGCATTATTATCCATCAAAGAACAAACAGTGGATCTTCTCAGATCATTTTAAAGTTTGTTCCACCTGTCAATTGGCTGCTTAGACTTGAGTCTTAGTTGGGTTCCACTTGGTGATTGAACCTCTCCATCTTGTCTGTCAATTGTTGCTCAAAATCCTCTTAAAAGAATAAGAGGGTCATTCTTAAAGTGACTCATTCATGTCTTCCAGCTACACTCTAATCACTTCCCCCTTGATTCATATTGTGCTGATGTTCTGCCATAATCCGCAGTTCTGTTTCTAACACAAAATCCTTTCTATTTGGGAACATCAGTCATCAATTACTCCTCTATATGAAGAGAAATTTGTCTGAGCTAGTTGTGGAGTGGATTTCATATTTTAACTTTTAGAATAGTGACTCAAATTCCACAATATGACATTTGAGCAGATGACTGATGTGTGTATGAGGCTGTATTCTCAAAGAATTTGATTTGGTGGTGTGATGCCACAGTTAGGACTTGAAACATGACAATGGGCCAAATTGTTTGAACACTGCATTCTTGTCTGACATAATTTTAGTGATACATGTGCTCATGTAGTTTTTGCAGAAAATATTACCCTCAGGGCAGTGAATTATGAGAGTATTTATTTTTCCAAGATCTTTTCCCTATTTAAAACTATGAAAGGGATATTGTACTGTACCGTCAGTCATTATTCCAAACGAAATTCTGACAGGGTGATCTCACAGCTATTTATTAATTATTATAAGTTATTATTATTTATTATTATAAGATAATGGACATAAAATGTTAATTTGATTTTAATATATTTTATCCTATGATATACAAAGGCTGCAGAGTGCTACAAGCGAACTCCTGCAACTAGAACAGCTAGGAAATCATTGTCTGGGACAATGGTCATTTACACAGTTTAGAGACTATTATATAAGAACACGACCATAGTTTGCCATGATTTACCAATCAGAATCAAGTATTACATGTAATAAATGTTTCATATCTGACTTCTTGTACTTTTAGTACCTATTATGTTACTGGATACTCACATGCATGTTCGTAGTGTGTCTCAAACTACGGATATAGGCCAGGGTTTTAATTATTTTTGTGAGGCAATGGCTAACAATGACATGCATGAAAGAATCTTGTTATCTGATCATAGAATCAGGACAAGGGCCCTCTTGCCCCAGGCTGGTTAATGTGCATAAATCTGGTAGCTGTTTAAGTGCAAGAAGTGAGCCTAGGCGAGTTTAGTCATTATTACCAGTTATTGTGACAAAGATCTGTTAATATTTTCAGAATACTGACTTTAGTCACCAAATTTATTCTCATTGACTTTTGCAGTCCTATTAGACATTATTAATGTAATGTAGAACATTGTGAAACATTTTTATTTAATTTTATTTGCTGCAGTGTTTTTTAAGCCTTATGAACAAGAAGGTGCATGTGATATTAAATTTATATTAAATTAACTTTGGACAATTTCATTGCTCAGAGGTTGCTCTTTTATAGCCCAAGACATAATAGAGTTCTCAGTTATGTGTCATTTCAGTATCTACTTTGTCTCAGATGTCTCTAAAATGTATTAAAAAAGAGAAATTAAAATAGAAACAAATGCAACAATTATTTACAAATGGTAAAAGTACAGAAGTCAAGTAAAGTCAAGTCATTTTTATTTGTATAGCGCCTTTCACAACACACATCGTTTCAAAGTAGCTTTACAGAAAATCATGCATTAACAGAAAATGAAACTGTTATATATATATAATGTCTTAGAGTCATCATTGTGTAGTTTGATAAAATACGATTGTGAATTGTGTTTAAAAATAAGTAATTAAATAATAATTGTATTTAGAAACCCAGGGAGCAAGCCGAAGGCGACTGTAGCAAGAAACACAAAACTCCATAAGATGTTGGTTAAAGTAAACTGCCATTAGGTGGTAAATGGCCACTGGCCAGATGATGATCAATGACCAATGTCTGATCCCTCTGTCATATTCAGACTTAAACTTGTGAAGGAGAAACCCATGGGCCTCAACACTTTACACGCAAATAACAATCATAGTGACAATCATCAAACACATCAATGAGTACAAATATGATCCTTGAATTAATGCTACATGACAAATACCTTAAAGTGACAACAAACACAACAACCAACAGCATAAATAAAAGCAGCAAACAGTAAAAGAAGAAAAGACAGTAATTTGCATAATTTATTCATGCCACAGTGCATGATGGGAATCTGAATACATGAGCATGATGTGCACATCTCTTGACTTACATTTTTATTTCAGCTGAATAGTTTTTCTGAGTTCTGAAAGTTGTAATGATTAAATTGTATCTGTGTCATGTGAATGAAGGCATTCTGTTCTTTTTAAAGTGTGATTATGATATTGCCTGTGGCAGGGTTGGGAGTGTTACTTTTGAAATGTATTCCACTACAGATTACAGAATACATGCTGTAAAATGTAATTTGTAACGTATTCCATTAGATTACTCAAGGTCAGTAACATATTCTAAATACTTTGGATTACTTCTTCAGCACTGGTAGATTTTTTCACTTGTTTTGACTATAAAAACTCTGCCAGTACAGTAAGACAAAATACACATGTTAAAAATGCATTCTCTGAAATACCTAAAAATTTTAAGCAGTGTTGTTTCTAAAACAAGATAAATCAAATTGATCCTGTTTTAAGGATTTTTAGATATTTTTACAGGAAAACAATACAAAAATTATTATCAAGAATATGACTTTTGCCCTAATATTAAAGGTCTTACTATATTATTTTAACTTAGCGTAAAGATGACAATTTACTCAAGGTTTATTTCTATTTCTTCTGCTCCAAATTTACTTCAAATTTACTTCTCTGTCTGCTCGTATGAATGTAACACTACACAAGAAAGTGTTTCACCGCTGTTCAAGTGCACTTTGGATTGCATCATATATATGTATAAATGTTTTCCATCTGAAAGGACTAAATATTAAATGAAACAAATGACAATAAAAGGCAAAGTAATCTCTTCAGTAATCAAAATACTTTTTGAATGTGACTGTATTCTAAATACCAATGATTTAAATTGTAACTGTAGTGGAATACAGATACTTATATTTTGTATTTTAAATACGTATTCCCGTTACATATATTTCGTTACTCCCCAACCCTGGCCTGTGGTTGTTCAAAGATTTCAGTAAAACGTGAGAATTTATCTGAGAATTTATCACAAGTTCAGCCAATAGAAACTTGGACAATTTACATATCTCAATAAGATCAATCCAGGGCAGTTATTCTAACTTTACATTTTAAGTTATGCTAAATAAAAGACAAAATCATTTTTCACAGGCTATGTTTGAATGGCCTTCAGTAAAGAAATAGGCATTCTGTTTGGATAATGGTGTAATTTCGGCATCTACCAGCAGGGGCTAACTGCTGAGGCTAGTTAGTTACATGACCCCCTGGACTACACAGGCATTTCAATTGGTCAAACTGACATAAAACTCATACATTATAAGACAACGTTTTGGACACATCTAGTAATTCTTTATTGTTACTTTTTTATTGTTACCCCCACAATTTTAGAATAATATTAAAATAATCAGTTGAATTTAATTACAGAAAATGGAAGCATGGGTATTCTCTCAACCAATTTTGAGAGGTACCTGAGATGTTTTTTAAACTATATTCAATGAGTTACCATGTAAGCCAGGCACTTGTTGGAAGCTTTTTCTTCACAATTCAGTGCAACTTATCCATGACAAAAAATAAAATAGTTTTGTAAAAAAAATTCCATATGAAAGTAAAAATTACTATATACTATATTTGTCTACAAACCTACTTTTAAGTACAGGTTTTTAGATCAAAAGGTTTTTTACTGTTGTTTTTGTACATCTTTATTAAAGTATTGATCAAGGAACAATACAGTAACAATTACCCATATCCAAATGGTTCCAAATTAAACACATTGACTGGAATCTAAATTAAAGCCTACAAAATTATCAAAAATATAAAAATATTTTAAAAACATTATTGATAATTATGAATCTTTAAAACTGATCATTAATAAAACAAAAATCAGACAAAATTGACAGACACTGCATAAATAAATTGTACCCCCCACCCCACTGCTCCTGCAAAAAAAGTCCTCTCTGTGATGCTGAGAATCAAATTTCTAATGGCTGTGACGTCAAGAAGGACTGATGCAGGTAGCGGGTTGGCGTAGGAAGGCTTTAGGACCCGGGGGAATTTCTCATGTAGAACTTTCCTTGTGTGCTGCTGCCCTCCGTCTCATTCATCACTGCGGCTCTCGGATAACTCTCACCGGCTGTTGCACCGGCGCGGGGTGCTGAAGAAGTGGGAAAAATTTTCATCCAAATTTCAACCAGGATTTCATGTAGCTGTCGGAAGGATCGGTTTTTAAAACTGAAATGGCAAAAAGGTACAAGTGGAAATATGCTCTTTTAGCGAGGCTTTTTTAATTTTATTTATTTATTTATTTTTTTAATGATTATTATTGTTAAAGTTAAAAATGAAAAACCGATATGGGTCATCGTTGCAGGTGTCTCACGTTTTTGGAGCCGCTTCTCTGGTATATGTGCATCGCTCTGTCGCCGGCTGCAGGGCAAAGGAGAGGTGAGTACAAAAGATCCGAGAGATGCTGGACCAGTGAGAAACAGATGTTGAGTAAAAAGACTTGTTGACAGTCGTCAATATCTGTAGTGCAACAAAGCTGTGAATGAAACTTTTAGGCATCAAAGGGTTCGTAGCGATTTTGTAGACTGTTGGGATCCAGACAGCATTGGGTCAATATGCACATGTGAGAACTCTTAATTTATTATGTAAAATAACTCTATCTATCTATATGTCTATCTATCTATCTATCTATCTATCTGTCTGTCTGTCTGTCTGTCTTCTTTTTTTCTCCAGTGTTGCAAAAATATTTTGACTTCTAGAGTTGCTTTTTTGTGTGTTTCAATTAGGTCTGTTTAATTTCCCCCTCTGGTATGCTTTTAGATAAAACAAAAAAATGTCTGTGGTCTCTGTGTCTTTCTCAGTTACATCATGAGGCTTAGCTTGGACTTCT
Organism: Myxocyprinus asiaticus; assembly: GCF_019703515.2. NCBI lineage: Eukaryota > Metazoa > Chordata > Actinopteri > Cypriniformes > Catostomidae > Myxocyprinus > Myxocyprinus asiaticus. The sequence goes on from NC_059354.1 coordinate 42,315,330, forward strand.
CAAAGTCTTTGCAGTGGTTGTGATTTGTGGGACCTGCCTGCACCATACAATAGAGTTTTGGAAGTAATATTTAATGCACAGTCTCTTCCGATGTGTATTATTCTTCTATGACTTCAGTTGCAGACCTGCGTTTAATTAAGAAAAGCTCAGTCTATTTCTTGTACAGCTGTTGTGAACAAGCAAGCCTGAAATCGAGAAAATGAAGAAACTGAGAACCTCTTTATAAATATTTGATTTACTATCACTATTACTATTAATCATTATTGCTGTCATCACATTACAGGGGCGTACTGCACAAACCTAGATGTGGGTGTAAGGGGCCTCAATTGGCTATTTAGGTTATAAGTATATTGTCCTAAATAATATTTACCTTGTAAGCCTATTTCGTTGTTTGGATTTACAGATTTTTAAAGCAATGTAGGAAGCAGTCAATTATAGGTATGTCAGAATGAAAGAGGGTGAGATACTGCACCCTACATGATTATGAGAGGAAGGTGACTGGGAGATCAAGTGTGTAGTGTGTCCAAATTAATGGCTATATGATGGGTCTATTGCACTGTGTTACTGTGTGGTCCCTGTCATCAACTTGGCATCATGGTTGTTAGTAGCATGAATCTTTATTATAACACTTTTCCACATTTAAGTATAATAAGTCTTCAAAACTTTGAAACAACACCATTGGAATATGAGCATGCAGTGACCAAAAAAAAAAAAAAAAAAAACAAACAAAAAAACTTTAATCAAAACTCTCTATTCATCCTTTGCCTGGATTACAGTTCTGCGCACTCTGGGCATTTCTCAAACAGCTTTATGAGGTATCCACCTGGGATACTTTTAAAAACAGAAAGAGTTCCCATAAATGCCTGGGCACTTGTTGGCTGCTTTTTCTTTACTATCCTGTCCAACTCATCTATTAAAATAAACAAATGTTTTGTAGTGCTTTTGTAAAGAAATTTTAATGGAGACACAATTACATGTGTCTAAAACTTGTTTAAAGCATAAAAGCATATATCTTTAGATTTAAAGGACTTTAAACTCACAAGAAACGTAAGTTCTGTCAAGTGTGTCCAACCTTTTGACTTTTAGTGTAGTGATCACAAGCTTTCAGCAGTTTATCAGTGAGCAGCACTATCATTGAAATCATCATAGATCAGTTTCACATTTTCTGTGTAAGAGACTGCCATTGTGTTAGGACTGCAGGAGTATTGACTACCTTCCTGTGTCACGGAGGACTTTTCTTTTGTTGTGCATCAATTTGTGGCACATTGGCTGATCATGGCCTAAACTGCACAGCAGGCAGGAGGGGAACAGCTGAAAGAGGACAACCCACTGGGATATTTAATCGCTGAGTGAAATTCTGCATTAAAAATCACAGCAAACAAGGCTTCCCACCTGCTGTATATAGATGCCTAAGCAATAGGAGGCAGGAAGGTCCTGTTGAGAGCTCTGTGGTCACAAGTAACGATACGCTTTTACCCAAAACAAAAAGATTTCTCCATGCTCATACCTGGAGACCAGACAACCTTCATGACCTGTTCTCTGTTCAGTGCTTTAGTTAGAACAGTTTTTCTAAGTTACAAGACAAGAGGGTATCAGATTCAGCAGGTTTCAGATGTCCACATTGAAAATATGGAATTCAAAACCTGATTTAAACCTGGAAATAAACAGAAAATGTTGGATTTACCAAGAAGTGTTATGATGTAAAATGAATAAGAAATATGTAAGGTTTGTGCTAATTCTAGATCACTAATTAAATTATTGTAAATTTGTGACTTTTACTAACTCCTATGTGTGAAAGGTCATATTTTCTTGCTTCTTGAAGCACATGGAACATTCTCAGATGTTGGATTTGCACAAACCTGTGCCTGCTTATGTGCATGCTGTGATTAAAGCAAAAGGGTGACTTATCAAGTATTAAGAAATAAAAAATATATTAAATTAGAAAAATGCTAAATGTATTACTACAATGTCTATTAATAGTGAATAATGGACATTCGAAAGTAGAGTGGGAGTTGAGAAGCGAATATTGTCTAACACCTGTTGATCTACCTCAAGACTTTGGTAACTCTGACACCTCCAACCACCTGCCTTGCCTGTAGGTACAGTACTTGGTTTTTGATGCTGCTTAAAGCTGAAGTGTATAGTAAGTTAGAACACAACATTTTACTCTCCCAGCTTATGCAGAGACAGCTATAAGGAAGCCATTCGTAGGTTGATTCCCCTGAAAAGTGTAAATATTGTGGCTTTGTGGGGCTATCAAAATTTTTTTCTGTTTGTTTGAGCATCCCAACCAGCCCCACATCGCAACATTTGTTCAACCAATGGAGCGAGTTTGGGGTGGGACTATCTGTTAGTCCGACCAATGGAAGGCGGATAGAGTATTCGGAAAGTTATTTTTGCACTTCAGTTTGGTGTCACTAGTGGCACAGAAATTACCTGTCACCCTTGACTTTATTTATGATTATTATTATTTATTTATGATCTCATAACTTTTACATGCTCTTCTTTAAGACTTTACAAAATAGCAGCCACATTACTATCCTCAAGCGTATTTATTTGTTAAGTCTTGGAGTTCCTCCTTGTGTTGCATTTCCATGATTATTGCTGGGGATTAGTTGATGAGGTTAGAAAGGGTGGATTAAACAAGATATGTCATGATGGCTTTAAATGGCAGGACTGATGCTAGATTTATGTTAACTGTCTAAACACGTTTTACTGAAACCTTTGAACACCCACAGGCAATATCATAATCACACTTTAAAAAGAACAGAATGCCTTCATTCACATGACGCAAATACAATTTAATCATTACAACTCTCAGAAGTTCTTATGGTTTAATGTACCCTTTTAAACAGATGATCTATGGCCTGTTTGACAAATGGGCATGATCCAATTGTGAAGTGTGACCTTTTAGCCAATGGCAGAGTTATTTAGATCAAAGGCAGTGCTATATAAAATAAAATAAAAAAACGATTAAAAAAAAGGGATGCCGCAATTACATTTTGCTGGTTGCCTGGTTTCTATTTGTGTGGCGTTACACAAGTTATTCCTGCCAACTTTGAAATCTCATTGGTCCAAAATCCTGCTCCACATAATTGTATATTAAACATAAAATTTGTTCTGATTGGCAAAGATTCTATTGTATTGTTAGAATTTTGTAAATATTCAATATGTCACCCAGTCGTAGACTCTCCTTCTTTCAGATTCTTAGCAGACTCATGTGAGGCCCATTTCTCTGGCTGAGAAGTGTTGATGCAGACATGTGAATTGGATTTTTCTTTAACCCACCAAGGGGAGCAGTGGAGACTGCATTATCCTGTGAGTTAAATGGGCTGTATTTCACCCACTTTTACCAGAATGGGAGCCCCTGGGATCAAGAGATGGTTAAGTGTGTGTGTGTGTGTGTGTGTGTGTGTGTGTGTGGGAGTCAGTGAATGAAATAGAGGGAATGTGTTTGTGCACCTCTGATGTAACCCATCAGTACAAAGAATCTGGATTTGTCATTAAACTGGAGGCATTGTGATCTGGTAACAGTTGATGCTAATACTCATATATTCCATTGCAAAGGATTTATAAATGAGCTGACTAATAGCTCTCATTCCTCTTTTCCACTCTCAACATTTAGGCAACATTGAGGCATCTCAAACTCATTGCTAGTGTTTCAGATATGTACTGTAACTGTTTATGGTCTCAACCCCACACAATGTTCTCAGGAGAGGAATAATAAATCAATAGTTCATAATAGTGATGGACCGATATGGGTTTTTTAATGACTGATGCTGATATCCAGAGAGTAGGGTGGCCGATGGGCCGATACAATGCCGATATATCACAAAATATAGCAAATTGTTATAGTAAATAACAAAAACATAAAATTGCTAAAAAAAAATTTAGCACTATATTTATTCAATTTCACACAAAACTTTAACATTGTAAAAATAATACTGTATTTTAAATAGTAGATAGCAGTTTCTTATGATTTCTGTTTAGTCATAACATTTTAATAATTAATTTTCCCACAATCAAATCAATTGTACATACAGTGCATAGTGAATAAGACATTTACTCAGCGCAGGTGAAGTGCTTTTACTTTGAAGTTGCACTCACGCTCCTGCGGATCTAGTAAAAGCAGCAATCTCCTGACAGTTTAAATGGCCTGGATCACCAGCTTGGAGTGACCATCATGATTTGTGAATCAGAGGAACTTTTGATCCCGATACTGAAGTTTTGATTCTGGCTGATAGAATACGCTTCAGAGGAAGATATTAGATGAGCGCTCGACGGGAAGAAAACACTAGATTTTCGTGAGGTTTGTGAATTACATCTGTTTAAACTAGATATCTGCATATTTGCAGATGGTATATAATAGAAGTTTTATTGATATTTGCCTTTTGTCATTAGAAAAGAAAGTTAAAAGTGACAAGGATCTGCTGAGGAGAGGCTGATAGAATACGTGCTTTGGAGGTAGATAAATGAGCACTCCACAGGATGTTGGATCTGCCCAAGTTGTGTGAGGTTCGTGAATTACATCTGTTTAAACTAGATATGTGCATATTTGCAGAAGGTATATGTATGATATTAGTTTTATTGATATTTGCCTTTTTTATCATTAGATAAGTCAGTTAAAAGTTACAGGGAACTGTTGAGGAGAGAGAGGGAGAATGAAACAGGTGAGCACTTTAACATTATGAGCTCAAACGCGTCTGCCGCAGCTCTGATATGTGGACCGTTTAAATGAGACTGTGTTGCAAACCGGTCTATTATTGTAGTAACACCATGGCACGTAACAACAAAACGAACCGTGACTGGTTGTTTACATGTCTCAGTCACTTCACATGTAAGCAGCCGATTTTCAGCTCCCTCAATATATATCGATATATCGGTTGACCGCTAGTTCATAGCTATCAAAACGTGTAAAAAAGTGTAAAAAAGTGTAGATGACGTTAGTAATTTGGTTTAATTCAACAAATTTCAATACGTTTTTAGATTGGTCATCAAGTGGCTACAAGAAACAGTACCAAAAAAATGTTATCATACAAATGTAAACAACAAATGTACTTAAGGTCAAACACTAAAATTCATAAATAACATAAAACAAATTGTGGTTGGCACAAACTGTGTTTACTGTATCTATATTGCAAGTGAAACTGTATTTAATGCAATCTGTGTTATATTTCCTTTATGTTGCATAGTTTTGTTCATACATGTCCATGAAGGCATCTGCCTAAGTTGGCTAGCTTCTACCAAGTGACAGATACATTTGCTCTATTGATATCAACAACAAAAGATATGGGACACGTTTTGTCCTTTTTAACAGTTGATTTATTTTGCTTTCCTAACCACATATGCTTGTAACGTTAGTTTCATTTTATTATTTACATTTCGAGTAATTTATATTTTGAATGACACGTGGGGGAACTAAAATTTCTGGTAAAGGAGTTCACCCAAAAATGAAAATTCTCATCCTTTACTTACCCTTATGTCATCCCAGATGTGTGTGACTTTCTTTCATCTGCTGAACACAAATGATGATTTTTAGAAGAATGTCTCAGTTCTGTAGGTCCTCACAATGCAAGTGAATGGGTACCAACATTTTGAAGCTACAAAAGCACATTAAGGCAACATAAAAGTAATCCATATGACTCCAGTGGTTAAATCCATATTTTCAGAAGCGATATGATAAGTGTGGGTGAGAAACAGATCAATATTTCAGTATTTTTACTATCAATCTCCACTTTCACTTTAACATTTGTTTTTGGTGATTAACATTCTTTGTGCATATCGCCACCTACTGGGCAGGGAGGTGAATTTATAGTAAAAAAGGACTTAAATATTGACCTGTTTCTCACCCACACCAATCATATAGCTTCTGAAGATACAGATTTAACCACTGGAGTCTTATTGATAACTTTTAAGCTGCCTTTATGTCCTTTTTGGAGATTCAAAATTTTGGTACCGATTTACTTAAATTGTGAGGACTTACAGAGCTGAAATACAGTATTTTTCTAAAAAAGTCATACACATCTGGGATGGCATGAGGGGGAGTAAATGATGATAGAATTCTTTTTTGGGTGAACTATACCTTTAACTTGCCAGGTGGGTTTAGTTAGCGACCAGTGTGTGCCTGTAATCTCAGAATGACCAACTATTGTGTGATTAATTGGCCTGTCTGATACATCGGTCCATCGCTAGTATTGGTAATTTGTTATAAATGTATGCATGTTGAAATGTGAGACTGTAATATGCCAGATATAAGGGTGGGGACCGCAGTGATGAATGGAAGCTGACTGCGACACATCTGTGTTTAACAGCCGTGTTTTGTAAGCCATTCACAGTAATCCTGCAAGAACAGAGGGTACTGCTAACTTTTAATGACAGGAATGAGAACATATGTTACTCCTTAATGCTTGTCATTTTTATTGATCCACACAAGAGTCGGGGGGCTTAGAGAGTATGATTTTTAATAGCATGCGATGTGTAATAACTGTGGTGTAGGATATATTTTATGAGGAGTGTAGTGTACAGAGGCGGCATGTTTAAATTCATTTAACACCTGCTTTTGTTTGATACATTTAATTTATAACTTATTGTTTTTTATAATACACATGATCCCTAGAAATGTACATCACAATAAACTAAAACGATTTGGCAGTGGTAGATACAGTAAGGTCCAAAAGTCTAAAAATTCTTCTATTTTGCAATTTACCGGTAAAAAGTTTCACTACAAGTTATGTTTTAACATAACATTTTGAGTAAATAGTTGAATTAAAAAGGCAGACGCTATTTGCACCCTGGTGAAAATGATGTTATATTCTATTTACACCCCAGTGCAAATAGTGGCAGATATTATTTGCACCCCAACCCTGGTGCAAATAATGGTAGATACTAATTGCACCCTGGTGCAAATAGTGTCAGTTACTGTTTGCACCCATATTTAAATACTAACACCTAGTATGGGCATCACTGCAGTGTGTTAATTGTGTTTATTTAGAGTCCGACAGACACACTACTTCAACCTCTACATCTAAACCTAACCTTAACATTACCTTAGAAAAAATAACCTTGGTTTTACAACAGTATCCATGGTTTCACGCAGGAACTAGTGCGATCGACAGGCCTCGCCTCCAGATCAAACCCTTCTCTGCACTCTCCGACCTTCACAGTGACCAAATCACCGTGATGAAATCAACATTCATATTCATTTTTATCTATTATTTTAAGTAGTATAAAAGGAAGTATTAAGAGTGGAAACAGGAAATCGGGTGGGGAAAAAGAGTGAGACAGAGCGCGTATTCGAATCGCGGTCGCTAGAACAACATTACACGTTCACACACCATCTTTACACCTCACGCCATTGTAGCGACATCTATTGGTTAGTTTGTTGTATATTTCTGTGGTTCCACTAGACTATTGGGATGTGAATAGCTGCTCTGTGTGGCAGATGCTATTTACAGGGTGCAAATAGACACTCGGATAAAAATTTAACATGAGTTTCAGACTATTTTAGGATTTGGTATGTCAACGTTTAGCTTTAATGATAGCATGTAAATGAGCTGGCATGGACTCCACAAGTTTATGCAAAATCTGATGATCCATGTTATCCCAGCATGATTTCAGAATGTTCCAAAGAGCATCTAAGTTGCTTTACTGGAAGCAAGAGAATCTGACGTTTCATACAAAGGAGTTAACATGGTCAAAGTCACAAATTTGCTTGTATTTGATTAGTGACCAAAACAAAGTGCAGAACATTAATTATTTCTTCTTCGTTTTACATCATACATTTCTTTGTTTGAAATGTTTCCAAATTTTTATTTACAGCTTTAAATGAAGATTTCCAGATTGGTCTCAGACTTTGGACCCCACTGTGTATAGTAGAAGCCTTGCCAATTATGTTTTGCTAGCTGGATCACCATTTTAACTGGTTTCTTTATCTGTTTTATTTGGCCGCAAAGTTAGATTTTCTCTTTATTTGCTTGGCACAATGAGCTATCAGTTGTCCCACCAGTGCTTCTGTGTTCTCTCAATAAAAGCAGGTGTGCACTGTGGTAATTCGGGAGGTCAGAACTGAAATGTCTCTCATTTTGGTTCCATGCCATGAATGCAGCTCTGTCCAAATTATATTTTAAAGAGACAATTAAGTTTATTCTAACTGTTGAAGTAGTGATCTTCAAAGCTTTTATAGCTTTAAACCACATTAGGGCGCAACAATGACCACCCACTTTTTCCTTGGCCTTGGTTCCAGAAGTTTTTTTCCTGTTCATTTTCACCATAGCCATTAAAGATCTAAGCCATGAACCAAACAAGTCTGAGATGAGTTTAAACTTTTCAGAATATGATTTTTAACAAAAATGTATGTGTACATTGGAAAAAAGACAAATTGTCATTGATTGTCATTGATTTTAATTGTAAAAATTGATATGTAAAGTTTATTGCTAAATATCCAGACATACTGTATACAAATATATACGCAAGTAGATTAAGAGTGTATGGAGAGGACTTGATTAAATTCTAAAATTCTCAATGCTTATTGGGGAGTTGGCGATCTGCTGAGCTCTTTTAACGCTATTTTTGTTTCCATGGTAACAGGATTATGGATAGCATATTATGCTAATTTGGCAATTAAACACGCTTTTTACAAATTAACTTAAAATCACTGACTTATGGATTCTACAGAAGCATATTTAAGCACTTAATGGTAGGTGTGCTTTAAACAACATGATCACGTGGGAAGTCGGCATGCTGTTTCCGAAAGTTCCGGTACCCTAGAATTGTCAATTGACATGCGGAATTTCCCACCAGACATTTTTGCATCGGTTTCAATGTGTTTACCTTCCCACGTTGCTCTACCGGTAGCGTGTTGCATCAGCCTATACTCCATACACTTCCCGCTTTGGCCACTGGGGTCAGTGTTATAAATTTCATTCAGCATATACCAATTTTTGCTAAAGAAAAGTCAAACAACTCTTTCCGATTTTATTGTGCGTTCGGGCTGAAACGTTTACAGATTATCGCTAAAAAATCTGTTTATTTGTGAAGGAAATTTTTGGGATTTATACTTCTGAAAGCCTACTGTTGCACTCCATATAATCTTGATAATATTTGTGAACATGCATACGCTACTGACTCACACCATCATTTTAGCAGATAGCTTTGATCTGACTTTGCTGTAGCATGTCCTCTTCCTTTTCAGGGCAAGGCTCTAACCGCTAGCAGCTGTTGTTTGTATTGTTTCATGAAGCATCTGCCCTCAGTGTCTGTGCAACCCCTCCCCCCCCCCCCCCCCCCCCACACACACACACACTGAGCTTGAGCACTTTAGTGCCAAAAACCAATAGGAAATTCATGATTACAGCTCTTGAGTCACAAAAGGAAGATTTGCAATAGCCTTTGCGGCTGGCACCCTACAATCATCTTGACTAATAGGCCACTGAGTGGCCTCTCAGTGCACCTGAAGTCCTTCCTGGCTAGGTTCAAACCCTTACTTTTTTCTCTCTTTAGCTGTAACCGCAGCAGCAGTTTAAATGTACGGCATTATTTGACAAATGACAGGCCAATGGGTTCTGTACACATCTCAAATTCCTTGAAAATACACCTGTGGTTTAAAGGGCATCCAAAGCAAATAAGAAAAAGTTGATTTTTGGGAAATCGCAGTATTGAGACATAGGCGCTGTGTATACTTTTATTATAAAAGGCATATTGTGAAATTGTTTAACTTCCTATTTGGGTTCTACAGATAGTGTCTTGCTTTTACAGCTGCTGTGGAGAAGATTGTGTTGATAAGGAGGGGCAGAAGGGTGGGGTTGGGAACAAATGCACGACAATGGCAATGTTGTAAATGGTGTAAAGTTGCAGTGCAGTGGATCTGATGTGAGTGGAATAGAATTTTGGCTTGTAGTTTGTGCGACAGCTTTAATGCTGTTTGGGAGGTCTCTTATCCATTGATCTACTGAAGTAACCTGACCATTTCAATCTTGGATTCCATAATGAAGTGTAATGTGAAGTGACATATAATACATAATATTTTGTCCTGGTCTGAATATGAATTGTGGGTTTAAAATAGTATAATAAGGTTCATTCGTGGAGGAGGGTGAGGAGGAAGCGGTATTTTTTTAAAAAGGTATTTTATTTTCACAATTAAAGAAAATGTCACACTCGACACTGTGGGCTGCATGGACACACACATACATGCAGGCTCTCTCTCTCTCTCTCTCTCTCTCTCTCTGGGGTTTTGGGCAGCCTTTTATCTCCCCGCCTCTCACTGTGATCACATAAATCACGTTTAGCAGCAATTTATCTCAGGTAAAAACCCTTACCGCTTCCTCTCTTCTCAGACGAATGCTCGGCCACGCCCTCGCCCCCACATACCCCCACCGCCCGACTCAGGTGCAAACTCCCATAGCCGAGCTCCCCTGTTATACAGCTGGGACTGACGTTCTTGCGCCTGTAGCAAATTCTCCTGTGATAGTCGCCCCAGCATGTGGAGTTTTGCTCTTAGATCAAGAACGTATTGAATTACAATTTGGCTTTGTAAAGATCCCTCCTCCCAATTTTCCTTCATGACGTCTAACATGCCACGCCCATATAACAATTCAAATGGGGAAAACCCCATGGAGGCTTGCGGGACCTCTCGCACTACAAATAACAGGGGTTTGAGCCACTTATCCCAATTCCGAGCCTCTTCATGCACAAACTTACAAATCATATTCTTTAAGGTTTTATTAAATCGTTCGACCAAGCCGTCCGTTTGGGGAATGGTACATGCTTGTCCGAATCAATTTAATACCCAATAATTCGTACAGCTCGCGTAGTGTATGTGACATAAAAGCCATACCCTGAACAGTGAGAGTTTCTTTCGGAATCCCCACTCGGGAGATAATTTTGAAGAGTGCCTTCGCAACACTACGTGCTGAGATGTTGCGCACCAGCACTGCTTGCGAATATTGTGTTGCATAATCCACTAGGACTAACACAAAGCGATGTCCGCGTGCGGTCCGTTCTAATAGCCCGATGAGGTCCATGCCAATTTGCTCAAAAGGAACATCGATCAATGGAAGAGGGCGCAATGGCACTTTTGGAGTGGCCGGCGGATTCACCAGCTGACATTCATGGCATGCCACACACCACCAGCGAACATCCCCGTGAATGCCCGGCTAATAAAAATGGGCCATGAGATGGCTTAGTGTTTTCCACTGTCCCAAGTGACCAGCCATCAGATTATGATGAGTGCCTGGAATAACATTTCCCGACGGCTCTTTGGTACCAACAGCTGGGTTGTATTTTCTTGTGTGCAAGTGTCCTGTGGCACGCTATATAACCGATCTTTTATAATTGAAAAGTATGGATATGAGAGTGCGATGCCTGGTTGGAGCCGTTGACCATCAATCACAATCACTTGGTCAAAGGCATGTCACAGGGATTCCTCTCTTGACTGCTCTTGTGGGAAATCCCCTGCTGGGAATTCCCTAAGGGCGAGAGAGGAAGACACCTCCCCTTACCCAGCGTCAGTCTGACACGGAGCAGCCGCAGATGGCTTAGGCCACACCTCCCCAGCCTCGCACATCCCACATCGATTCATTTTCTCACAGGACCCATCCACACACAACCCCTTCAATAATGAGCAAAAAGCTGGCCAATAGGTTCCCAAAATTAGTGGATGGCTGAGGCGAGGACTAACCACTGCCTCAATATTATGCTTTTGTCCCTGAATATTATGGTGATGGTCACTACAGGATAATCATGAATATCCCCGTGCACACACCACACCTTTAACCGATTATTTGAATCCAATGCCCCATTTTGAACCAAGCATTGATGGATGGAGGTTTGAATCCACCAAGGCTTGGTATGTACTCCCCTCAATACTCACGGGTATTTGGTACGTCCCTGCTTGATCGGAGGAGGTCTGTGGGGTGTCGGGGACCTGGATCAAGGCCCCCACTTCCATTACCGGGCACTGCTCGTGGCCATTACCCGGCTCCCCGCAACTCCAGCCCAAGCCTCCTGCCCACACTTGTGGCCGCGGGCTCCTTCACCTGGGATGAAGAGTGGAGAGAGACAGGGTTAGGAGGAGCATTAGACCCCCAAGCCCAAGATGCTGGTTTTGGAGGAATGTTTCCCCGAAACGGAACAGGACTGAAGGGGGGGAGGGGGGACAGGGGAGGTGTCATTAGTGGCCGAAGATGGTTGCTAGCGGGGGACCGCGGCGTCAATGGGATCATCGACCAGGTGGTACTGGAGCAATTAGTACATCAACTGCCAAAAGGGATGGCGGAGTGAGTCCAGTGCCACTGCCCGGCGTCACTGGAGGAAGCTATCTGGCTTGCGGAGGACCACATGGTGGCGATCCCGAGGGCGGAAGAGCCCTCCCTCTCTCTCTCTCTTCCCCCTGTCTCATACCCCTCCCCTATCTCCTCACGTTCTGCTCTCTCTCCAGGTCCCGTTCCTGCCCCACGCAGACGAGGAGGACTTCAGCCACGGAGACCAGTTCCCCGGGTGTGGGAGGCGACACCTTCCCCTATTCCAATGCCCCACCGCTCTCCCCCTCAGGGGGGGCGCCCGCCGACGCAAGTGCGGGCGTAGCGCCTGGGCCGGCCTGCTGGAGGTGAGGAGGCCCGGGCCACTTCCGAGATCAGTGCCCTCTGATGGAGCTGGGGATGGTGGTGCGGGTCTCTGACCTCCCACAGGCTGCCCCCGACCGGGCCGGAGTGTACCGGATACCGGTAAGTGTCAGGGGGGTACTCACCAAGCGTGGGTGTAATCAAACCACTATCCACCAACACTTGGTTCAATCCGAGGCATTGGTCACAACTAAAACGGTGAAGGTGAAATGTGTACACGGGGATATTCACAAGTATCCGGTGGTGACCCTGACGATTAAATTCCAGGGGAAAAAGCATAGAGTGGAGGCCGCGGTTAGTTCCCGCCTCACCCATCCGCTGATTTTGGGGACTGATTGACCTGACTTTAGAGCTTTATTAAAGGGAATTTGCGCGGATGTGTCCTGTATGAAGTTAGGGAGATGTGCAATGTGCGATGCTCTGGCAGGGGAGGTGGAGCCGGGGCCGTCCTCGACAGCTCCACGTCATAATGACGAGAGAGGGGGAGAGGCTGCAGCCCCTCCCTTTCTCTGGAAATTCCCTGAGGGAGATTTCCCTTTGGAGCAGTCGCGAGACGAAACCCTCAAACACGCCTTTGACCATGTGAGAGTCATCGATGGTCAACGACTCCAGCCTGACATCGCCCTTTCATGCCCCTATTTTGCAATTATAAATGAGCGGTTGTATAGAGTGACACAGGACACTCGGACCAAAGAGGATACAACCCAACTTTTGATTCCAAGGAGCCGTCGGGAAATTGTATTCCAGGCGGCTCATTATAATCCCATGGCAGGTCACTTAGGAGAAAGGAAGACACTGAACCTTCTAATAGCCCATTTCTATTGGCTGGGCATTGGCGGCGATGTCCGCAGGTGGTGTGTGTCATGCCGCGAATGCCAGCTGGTTAACCCACCGGCCACCCCAAAAGCGCCATTGCGCCCTCTCCCTCTGATCGAGGTCCCCTTTGAGAGAATTGGAATGGACCTCGTCGGGCCATTAGAACGGTCAGCACGTGGACATCGCTTTGTATTGGTCCTAGTGGAATATGCAACGCGATATCCGGAAGCAGTGCCTCTTCGCAACATCTCAGCACGCAGTGTTGCGGAGGCACTCTTCAAAATAATCTCCCGGGTGGGGATTCCAAAAGAAATCCTCACCGATCAGGGCACAATGTTTATGTCACGGACACTACACGAACTGTACGAGTTGTTAAATATTAAATCGATTCGCACCAGCGTATACCATCCTCAAATGGATGGCCTGATGGAACGATTTAATAAAACCCTCAAAAACATGATTCGTAAGTTCGTGCACGATGATGCTAGAAATTGGGATAAATGGCTCGACTCGCAAGACTCCACTGGCTTCTCCCCATTCGAGCTGCTGTATGGGCGATGCCCACGCGGTGTGCTTGATGTATTGCGAGAGGCCTGGGAGGAGGGACCTTCAAACAGTAAAAATGAAATTCAGTACGTTCTTGATCTTAGAGCAAAACTCCACACTTTGGGGCAGCTAACATAGGAGAATTTTCTCCAAGCTCAAGAACGACAGCGCCGACTGTATGACAGGGGAACTCAGCTAAGGGAATTTGCACCGGGAGATAAAGTGCTTGTATTGCTTCCCACATCGAGCTCTAAATTACTCGCCAAGTGGCAAGGACCCTTTGAGGTCACACGACGAGTGGGAGATCTCGATTATGAGGTTAAACGAACCGATAGAGGGGGCGCACGTCAAATATACCACCTCAATCTCCTGAAATTGTGGAAGGGGCGGTTCCCGTGACGTTGGCTACGGTAGTTCCCAAGAAGGTGGAGCTCGGACCGGAGGTGAGTTCAAAATATAAACAGTTCACCCCGGTCATTTGCGGAGACCACCTCTCACCGAGTCAACTCACGGAGGTTGCTAGGTTGCAACAGGAGTTTGCGGATGTGTTCTCCCCTCTACCGGGACGTACAAACCTCATCCATCACCACATCGAGACCGAGCCGGGGGTCGTGGTACGTAGCCGCCCCTATCGATTACCCGAACACAAGAAGAAAATCGTTCGGGAAGAATTGGATGCGATGCTTGATATGGGGGTAATAGAAGAATCCCACAGCGATTGGTCCAGCCCAGTTGTTCTAGTGCCTAAGAGCGACGGGTCTGTGCGATTCTGTGTGGATTATAGAAAAGTCAACGCGGTGTCTAAATTTGATGCATATCCAATGCCTCGCGTTGATGAGTTGCTCGATCGGTTGGGCACTGCTCGTTTTTATTCGACATTGGATTTGACGAAGGGTTATTGGCAGATCCCCTTGACACCAATTTCCCATGAGAAAACCGCCTTCTCCACACCGTTTGGATTACACCAATTTGTGACACTTCCGTTCGGTTTGTTTGGGGCCCCGGCTACGTTTCAGCATCTCATAGACCGAATCCTCAAACCGCATTCAGCTTACGCCGCAACATCTGAGGGCGGTTCTGAAATCGCTGCGCCGAGCGGGACTCACAGCGAATCCGAAGAAGTGCGCGATTGGACGGGTGGAGGTACAGTATCTGGGGTTCCACTTGGGCCACGGGCAGGTGCGTCCCCAAATTGACAAGACAGCGGCGATTGCGACCTGCCCGAGACCCAAGACCAAAAAGGGGGTGAGACAGTTCCTTGGGCTGGCTGGCTATTATAGAAGGTTCGTACCTAATTATTCTGACGTCACCAGCCCGCTGACTGATCTCACTGGGAGCTCCAGACCCGGTCCAATGGACAGAGCAGTGTCAGCGGGCGTTCACGCAAGTTAAAGCTGCACTTTGCGGGGGGCCGCTTTTACATTCACCTGACTTCTCTCTCCCTTTTGTTTTACAGACAGATGCTTCAGACAGGGGGCTGGGGGCCGTGCTCTCGCAGGTGGTGGAGGGGGAGGAGCGCCCGGTGCTGTACATTAGCCGTAAGCTCTCATTGAGGGAAACTAAGTACAGCACCGTAGAAAAGGAGTGTCTTGCCATCAAGTGGGCGGTCCTCACTCTCCGATACTACCTGTTGGGGCGGGCCTTCACCCTCTGTTCCGATCACGCCCCACTCCAGTGGCTCCACCGTATGAAAGATACCAATGCCCGGATCACCCGTTGGTATCTGGCTCTTCAGCCGTTTAAGTTCAAGGTGGTCCACAGACCCGGAGCGCAGATGGCTGTCGCCGATTTCCTTTCCAGGAATGGGAGGGGAGTGGTAGGCAGGCCGGATGCCGCCCCGGCCTGAGTCGGGCGGTGGGGATATGTGGCAGCGGGGGCGTGGTCAAGCATCTCTCCGGAGAGAGAGAAAGCGGTAAGAGCGCTTACACCTGAGTTAAATTATGTCTAACACCTGTCTCTAATTTCAGTAAGCACGGGGAGAGCGGCATAAATAGAGCCACACAGCAGTTAGACGAGAGAGAGAGAGAGAGCCTGGGCACGGACTGTGAAGTCAAAAGTTATTATTATTACAAAGTTGAGAGTGCATTTTGTAAGCTAGTTTGTGGATGTTTTTAAGACTGTGTTATCCAACAACGTAAAGCCCTGAGAGTGTGTATGTGCTGCAGTGAGGAAAATAAAAACGCCTACCTGAACCAGGAAATCTGCTTCTCGCCTCCTCCTTCCACTGAGAAGTGCTACAATATGTTGACACAATTCAGTATTGATGTGATTCCATCACAACTGTCATTTTGATATATCGATGTCCTATTGTTTTATAATAATAGATTGTATATATTTTCTGTATAACCACGTTACGTTACTCTAATGAATGGAGCTTTTTGCATTATCTTGAACATTGTCTAGCATTCATTTCATGTGTTATCATAGTTTACCTTGCTGAATAATTACAGATGAACATTATGTCAGTTACTGGGAATCAGCATACCCAACTTTTAGTATAAAGAGAAGATCGTTGAAATTATTTGAAAGTTATGAAGCAAGGTAGCTTGCAATTTGTCAGCGTTAGCAGGCAAGATCAAGTTAGCTAAAATTACACAGATCAATCCTAATGGCACTATATTTCACATGCTTTGCAATTATGTAAGCTTACCTGTCCAATAAGAAGAATGCCAATTCAGGGTCGGTTTTGATCCCCAAAACCAAACGAAGTTCCCTCCAGGAATCAAATGTCCTGCCGATGTTCACTCTAGTTTTCGCTCGACCACTATCACGTTCCCGCTTAGCCAGACGGGATTCAGTAAATGTTTTTTTTTCTTTTTTTTGGCTTACTCAGAGTTTGTGTAGGAGTTGGTGTTGTGCTGGGAGCTGGATGTTTGCTGGATTTCATCTCTAAGATAATGTTACCTAGTGTTGCAATTTGTTGATGCTTTTGAATAGCGGAAGAGAAGCTACTATCTGAGGCAAGGCTCTCGGGAGCGCGCATAAACGTCACATCCTTTGGATTTTCCCGGCAAAAGCGACCCGCTCCCTTCCTACAGGCTTTAATAGGCAACCTAGGAAGTCCGGGAAGGGCTCATTTTTTAAGTTGCGTAACGAGCCGTTCACACATTAGCAAAAAAAGGTGAATGTTACGTGAAAAATGTTACATATTGCACCTTTAAAGAAAATGTCACACTCGACACTGCGGGCTGCACCCGCACACACACACATGCAGGCTCGGCTCTCTCTCTCTGGGGTTTTGGGCAGCCTTTTATCTCCCTGCCTGTTACTGTGAACATAGAAATCACAATTAGCAGCAATTCATCTCAGGTGAAAACCCTTACCGCTTCCTCTCTCCCCAGACGAATGCTCGGCCACGCCCTCACCCCCACAAATAGATGCATAATCCAGGGGAAAAATATAGTACATTTGTGCATATATATAGATCTATATATTCAAGATAAATGTTTTTTGCATTTTCATTTATATTTAGCACTTATTTATCAGAAACTTATCCTAAGCGCAAGCATTTTATTATATAGGAGCTAACAATATTAGCTGTACCACAACAGTCTCAAGAATAAACAGGTACACACAGAGTAGTACAAAAGTTACCACTATACAAAATATATTTAATTTAATTAAAATAAATTAAAAACATGACATTTGTAGTTTTATTGTTTTCCTTGTTCATATAAAACATACAGATAAAATATAAAGTATATGATATTTTATTTGCATTTAGATAACATCATGATTTTTCTGATTTGAACTACATGTTTGATTGCACATTTTTAAATAGATAATTAACAAAGCCTAGAGCCATCTGAAAAGGATTTATAAACCCTAATTGTCTCTCTGTACTTTCAATAATTTTCTGCCTTCTAAATGACAGCTGGCACATGAGTGCTGTTTTGAATAATTGTTCTCTTGAATTATGGTGTGTAATAATTACATTGTGTGAGAGCTGACGTTGGTTTCTCTTGCCTGCTACCAATCATTTTGACATCACATGGTGTGATTTATTTAATGGCATGCAGACAAGATTGGGTTTTCATGTTTTCATCATGTTTTCATCATCTTTGTCTCAAAACACTCATACTTGCCAGTTGTGAAATAAGGAGTGGGTGCAAAACTGGCCTACTACCACGGTCTTAAGGTAAATTAGAATATTTTAGAAAAATCATTGTGATTTTCACAGTGTTGGTTAATTGTATGATTTATTTCCAATCGGTTACTGACAATCGGTTCGTGCTGAGAGGCTGTCAGTAGGAAATGGTTTCCATGCAGACCAGGGCCTCGTTTCCAAATAGCGATTTTACAAACATTCATTATTTTTTAAGTGTGTTTCCCAAAACCGCACTTAACGTGAACGTGCAAGGATGCGCTTTAAGTGCTACTTAAGAGAGACGCTGTCCATAAACGGGAAGTGCTGAAATGTGACTGTATAGTGCTGCTCGTCATTGTAACTTCATTATATTTGTGCGTAACTTCAAAAACTATTGTAATTTAGCTCGCTGGAAATATTTAAAAATATTTTCTTAAATGTACAACTACAACCAAATAAATGCATTTTGTTTTGCAATCGTTTTATGCAGAACTACATAATTATTTTACACATTCACTGCTTCGTTCATCAGATTTTTCTGTTTCAAAATTTGCTCTGTGGTTCGAGACTAAAGCTTCCAGGATCAGTGAAGAGAGCAGATGCCCTGTGTATGGTCCTGATAATGACAAGCATTAATTGAATATAACGAGGTTCACCATGTTATTGCGGAGTGCAAAATAAGGAGATGTGTTGAACCTGCGCTTTAGGGACATTCACCAATCAAAGGGAGATGTGCTCTTTACTCCCAAAAGTGACAACGGTAACAGCAATGCTACACAACATGTGCGGTACTCAGGCGGGCGTGAGTGGCCTTAGGTGTCAGAGAGGAAGAGGAGACGAGGATGAAGAGCCAATATACTGTACGGATGATTTTCATGCAAGGCAGCAAGTTGTTGACTTTTTTCCTTCTCTCTCTGATTGTCATTTTTACAGTTCTCTGCAACAATCATGCCACCACTTTGTTGTTACCAACTAGTCCACAAATAACTTTATTTGTTTACTTATTAATTTATCTGTTCTCCCAATATTGACTAACCATTATTGTTATTATTATTATTATTATTATCCTTGTCTGTTAAAAATAATAATAAAATAAAACATACGTATACTGATTTTAAATGAGCATTAAGTGTAGCTATAGGTATGTAAATTGTATCAGGTGTAATTTTGCGTTTGTCCTGCAGGTGTCTGCATAAGTCTGTGTCCTTACGATGTTCTTAGCGCTGTTCAAGTACTCCAGAGCACTCGTTAATCTCCGAGCATTTTCAAGTACTACTTAAGTTACGATGTTTTTGGGAAACAGGCCGCAAAACTAAGATGAATTGTAAGATGGATTCTACTATCAACTTAGGCTTACGATGCTTTTGGGAAACTAGGCCCAGGTCTAGATATGTCAAGCACAAAGGATTGTTTGGCCCCTGTGTGAGATGTAAGATCCCCTTACCTTCTTTATTCTCCCACCAGCTTAAGGAGTGTTTAGATGTCCCAAGTAACAGTCTGCTGAACGCAGTGCTGGATGAAACAAGATACAACACATGAAATCCATACCAGCTCCTTTATTCTCATGAATGAAAGTGGGATTTGAATGACCACCACTGTACACCACACAAGACTATTATGGCAAAGGCCAGTGAACTGATACCTTTACTAGCCTCAGACTATTCCCTTTAGAACAATTCAGAGTTTAATGCAGCTCCACATATGTGTCTAAATGTTAGTCTTTTTTTTTTTAATCAAATTGTGTTTAAAGGGATAGCTCACCCAAAAGTGAATATTATGTCTCAATCATTCAACCTTATGATGTTCCAAACCCCTAAGGGCTTCTTTGATCCATGTAGCACAGAAGAGATCAGTCACCACCTGATTTCAGCAGTAGTGATGCTAGAAAAATAGCCCTTACTTTTGTGAATTAGGTGTGATTTTTAATAATCCAAATATACTTACAAAGGAGGCATATTTATACTGAAAAGAAACACAGTTCACCAAAAAATGAACATTCCATCATAATTTACTCACTCTAATGTTGTTCCATACTATGACTTTCCTTCTTCCATTGAACACAAAGGGAGATGTGTAGTACAAGGTTAAACTAGCTTGCAGGTGGTTAGTGAATAAGAAATATTGCATGCAAAAGTTGTGCAACTGCTTATTGAATTCATCCCTCAGTTTTTAAAGTAGGTTTATGTCCTCACAATGCTGTTCATCCTCCTTTTTATTCCATTTCCTGATAGCCTTTCATGATGTGGCTTTTAAAGATCACGTTTGAAATTCCCTTCGTTCACCCCTCTTTCACCAACAACAGTGTTCATGGACAGATCTCTTGTTTCACCCCACATAAATCTCTCACCCCAAGGGAATGAAAGAAGTCTGTCCCTTGGGCTGGGGAGATTACCATCAAGAGCAGGGGGCTTGAGAACAAAACACAGATTTACATAGTTCCTTTACCCAAAAGTCTCTCCTGAGAGTTCTTGGAATGGGGGCTGAGGTCAGATATGGGAGACGGTATCATTTGGGCTTTTTAGCTGTCAAGGAAAGAATGCTAGGAGACCTAACACTCTAATGGCCCTCTCGAGGCAGGTGCAAACCCTATTTTCTATAGCAACACCTTTTTCTACAGGAGGTCACATGAAATGGCATTCAGGGATGTTGTCAGATCTCCCTGCCAGTACGGCTCTCTTCATTTCAGCCAGAGGCAGGTTAGGGCTTGCTGGGATAGAGCAAATATTGTGCTGTGACCATTTCCTCCCCCTCCCTGGTTTCAAGAGTGGTGGGTCAGCGGTGTGTGTGTTTAACTTGGATGGAAGTTTGGAAGTAAGTGTCTTTATTTGAAAACATAAGGGAAATAAGATGGTGTTAAGTGTCTACATGGATGTTGAACCATTTTATAGATATACCTAAGGATGCATTTAATGTGCAAAATAAAAACACGGAATTCAGGGGTTTCAAACTACTTTTAATTTGACACACCGTCTTAAATCATGACTTGAGACCATGGTGAGATGCTCTAAAGGTGTCAGTCAAATGCATGCATACATAGTCCAAGAATGATAAAATAGCACTGATGTAATACAAGTATGCGTTCTGTGTGAATAATGTAAAGTCTTTGTATTAATTTGGGGGCTTTTCTTAACAAGTCCTAATATACTTTTAATTGCATTGGCACATTAATATACTGTATATATATATATATATATATATATATATATATATATATATATATATATATATATATATATATATATATATATATATATATATATATATATATATATATATATATATATATATATATATATATATAAACCCCCTGCCTAATATTGTGTAGGTCCTCCTAGTGCTGCCAAATTATGCTGAGATGCTATTCTTCTCACCACAATTGTACAGAGCGGTTATATGAGTTATCGTAGACTTTGTCATTTCTAACCAGTCTGGCCATTCTTTGATGACCTCTCTCAACAAGGCATTTCCATCCACAGAACTGCCACTCACTGGATGTTCTTTGTTTTTATTACCATTCGGAGTAAACTCTAGTGACTGTTGTGTATGAAAATCCCAGGAGATCAGCAGTTTCAGAAATACTCAAACCATCCCGTCTGGCACCAACAATCATGCCAAATCACTGAAATCAAATTTATTTCCCTATTCTGATGGTTGATGTGAACATTAACTGAAGCTCATGATTTTATGCACTGCACTGCTGCCACACGATTGGCTGATTAGATAATCACATGGTTGATTGTTGGTGCCAAACAGGCTGGTTTGAGTATTTCTGTAACTGCTGATCTCCTGGGATTTTCACACACAACAGTCTCTAGAATTTACTCCAAATGGTGCCAAATTGACAAAGTCTACGGTAACTCAGATATCTGCTCTGTACAATTGTGGTAAGAAGAATAGAATTTCAGAATGCTATTCTGAGATGCGGGTTGGCACTGTTTTGGCAGCACGAGGGGGACCTACACAATATTAGGCAGGCAGTTTTAATGTTGTGGCTGATCGGTGTGAATATACAGTATATTGACAATACATGTATATACAAGTATCTATATCTATTTGCAAAAGGAATGTTTTAAAATCTATAAATTTATATTTCCCATCGACACACTAAAGAAGAAGATATAAAATAACCATCTTAAAACAAATGTATCTGTGAAACTAATGTGCCTAAGATTTTGCACCGTACAGTATAAACATTTTCCGCTACAGCCATATGCAAGATGTGTTTCGCACTGTGTTTGGAGTGTCCCGCCACAAGCATTGTGCCTTTAAGATGATGGGTAGAGCTGGAAATACTCCCAACTTTTAAAAACTAATCTCGAGACCTATGCATGCAGTTCTATTTTGTTGCACTCCATCTAGTTGTTTCTGAATGCAAGAACATGTCTTTTGTGAATTTACGCTTAGTAAGATTTTTATGTCACATTTTGGGTCACAGGGCTTCGATAAGTCAGCTTAGTCAGCTTGTTGATTTTGAAAATTAAGTTTTGCATGTCCCTACTGAACAGTGTACAGATTTTTTTTAAATTATTATTTATTTTAAATAATATATAAAAAAAATTAAAAAATACTTATTGATTTTTATTTATTGTTAAATGCATGGGCTGGTATTAAGCACTTGCCTGCACAAAATACAAAGCATCACTTTGCTCTGCATGCTTGGACACCTCAACTGTCCTGTCTATGAGCTGGAACCGAAACTGGAAAGTTCTCCATTCTTTTCTCTGATGTAGCCCAGATGATTCTGCGCCATGCTTTAAGACATTCTCAAAAAGGGGAGGGAATTAAGTCAACTGTGGGGTAGTTGGAACATTTAGTGAGCAGGGAAAACCACCCACACAACAGATGAGGAAGGGCCATCACTCTGAATGATTCAACAGTCGACTCTCTTGTTACAGGATTTTTGGCTGAAATTTCCCAGGCTGCTTTGCTCTACATCAACAGAACCTTGGCTAAGAGCATGAACATGGTTCATTGAAATGTTCTTGAGTTATAATGGGATTATGCACCAATTGTCCTGGCTACATTGCTGCATACTTGCAAATTAGTGTCAAACGAGGTTGTAAGATATAAGGTTGTTTGGTAGTTGACATTTTTCTTTGCACCCAATCTCATGCTACAAGGCTAATGGCAAGTTAGAGCAGCAGATTTTATTTCTTCCACTCCCTTGCAGTTTTATACAATCTTTAGCGGTGTGTTCTGTAATTTTACATGAACTAAAATGCATTATGAAAAATTAAGTAAAATGCTGCGTAAGGTGACCCCATTTCAGATTTTCTAGTTGATGCACCAGCCTGAATGTAGTGAAAAACTACTTGCTAGTCAATCCATTATCCTGGACCTTTTCGAAAATTGACTCTGCACAAGCCCCTACAACCTGCTGGTCTCAAATCAGGAACCTCCAACTTCAGAGAACTGGAGTTAATGTAATTTAACAAGAGATAATGTCTGCAACAAATAGTGTTCAATAATACAACAAATCAGTCTGGTAAGACTGATGCAAAACATGCAAAAACCCAGGTAGCATCCATTGCAACATTGTGCACATTCGAACACCGGCAGTTGTTGTTGTTAAAGGGGTACCGGTCACCTGTCTTTCCAATTTCTGAGATACAGTGAACAATAAAACATGTAACTCAAGGGGGCCTGGGTAGCTCAGCAAGTATTGACGCTGACTACCACCCCTGGAGTTGCGAGTTCGAATCCAAGGCGTGCTGAGTGATTCCAACCAGGTCTCCGAAGCAACCAAATTGGCCCGGTTGCTAGGGAGGGTAGAGTCACATGGGGTAACCTCCTCGTGGTCACGATTAGTGTTTCTCGCTCTCAATGGGGCATGTGGTAAGTTGTGCGTGGATCGCGCAACATGCTGGGAGTCTCCGCAAGGTCATGCACAACGAGACACGTGATAAGATGTGCGGATTGATGGTCTCAGAAGTGGAGGCAACTGGGACTTGTCCTCTGCCACCCAGATTGAGGAGAGTAACCGTGCCACCATGAGGACCTACTAAAGTAGTGGGAATTGGGCATTCCAAATTGGGGAGAAATAAAAAAATAAAAAAATAAAAATAAAACATGTAACTCAACTAGACTCCATGTCAATCTGAGTTTACTCTTGTAAGAATAGAGACTAGCAGAGAGGTACTGCAAAGTTGGGCCAGATCCATGTTGGTATCTGATTCTGACTGATGTCATGATTTTATCTTGAATAGAACCTTTGGATCTAGAGTCATTAGCTATGTAAGTCTCATGTCTCATGTTGTTGAGGTACTTTTACCAGGTCTACAAAACACATCATGTTAATGAGTACCCTCCTGAGGCAAATGTCACCACACTTCTCAGAGAGAATTTTTTTAGATTATCATTCCATTGCCCTTTTTGAGTGGCTAGAAATCTAAGACTCTCTTTGGAAATTATCTCACAGAAAACAATACAGTCTGCAGTGTTTTTTTCAGTCTGGCTGTCACTAATTGAGGGACAGGCACGGCCCCAACTGATGAAGGACCCCTTTGTCATGCTCAGTGATCATGTTGAATCTGAAGCCTCTGATGTTGCTAGAGGCAAGACGTCATCCTTAGCTAATTACTTACCTCATTACACAGGATTACCATGTCAGCTAAAGAAGTGTAGGTTATGGTTACATGTAAGTTTATAGAGATATGTACACTCTGTAGTTCTGTTTTATCAGCAATAATTAGTCAGACTTAGACTTCCATTAGTCATTTTACAAATCAGCAAAGAGGTCATAGTTTTGCCTGCTAATCCTCAAGAGTTTTATCTCTTTAACATTCAGTCACAAAACAAGAGGGATTCATTCTGAAGCTTGGACCGTTTCATTCCCCATGCTATGGAATTTCATGCCATGCATTGAGCTGTACTTTCTCAGATTTAGTTTTAAAGTTGTATGATTCACATAATATAGTATGTGGACACTCAAACACCACACAATGCTTTTTGAGCATTTAATTTCAAAACAACTGCTGTTAATAAGGAGTTGGTCCTTTCTAACAGTTTCCTCTCTTTTGGGAATGCTTTCCACAAGATGTTGGATTGTTGCATTGATGTGCTTCCATTCACACATAAGAAGCATCAGTGAGGTCAGGCACTGATGTTGGATGATGTGGCATGGCTTGCATTCCAATTCATCCCAAAAATGCTCAGCAGGGTTCAGGTCTGGGCTTTGTGTAGGCCAGTCAAGTTCTTCCACACCAGACTGTGTAAACCATTTCTTCATGGACCTCACTTTGTGCACAGGACCATTGTAATGGAGGAGAAAAAGGGCCCTCCCCAAAGTGTTACCACAAAGAAGCACACAATTTTAATGTCATTGTATGCCATAGAATTAAGATTTGTCTTCAGAATGAAGGGGCTTATTTAAATGTAGTGCTCAATGAAGACACTCCATAAAACATAACCTTGCCTTTGCAAATATCACACTGTGAGATTATGTTGATGTATGTTTTGACGTGTTTGGGATTCTGTAATTGCACGTTTTCAGCTCATACTCTTTGAGTAAATATTTAAAATGTAGCTATGTGTGCCAAGCACTATTAGTCTTCACTGCATTTCACTTTTATTTTGTATCAGTGAGCAAGGCCGATTTAAACCCCAGATGAAATTCCAGAGTTTAGTTTGTCATTTTCAATCAAGCGTGTACGTACACCAGACCTGGCCAATATTGTTTTAACAGATCCCTGTTCCTCCAACTCTGGAATACACTATCTCTAAGCTCTATGTGCATAATTTGTTGGTGATTCACGAGCCTGGCAATGAACAGACATCAGCAAGAATGAGAATGCAATGATTTTACCTAAAGGTCGACCGATATGTTTATTTTTTTAATGGTTGACGTCAATATCTTGAAAACAGCATGAATGGCCAATGTAATGTCATTATATATATAAAACAATTTAAAGGGACAGTTCACCCCCAAAAATACAATTCTGTCATCATTTACTCGCCCTATTACTGTTACTGTTGCGCAGTAACATATTTAATACCAAAATAGAGGATCTGACATTGAAGATACATTGTGCACTTTCAAATCTGTGTTAATGCTATTGACTAAACCAAACAAACCTAAACTTGTTTATGTTTATTTATTAAAATGTTTATTTCAAACCTTTTTCAGGCCACAGAATTTATATCACTTGTAGATGAATCATAGCGACTCTATAATTGCATATTATTTGTAGCCTCGTCCAATAACTCTGCTTATACCACAAGTTATGTTTAACATCAAAGAACCAGTTATAAACATATTGCAAGTGCAACTCTAACTAGGTTGTCAAAAAAAGCAAGTTAATTGCTTTACAATATATCGCAGAGGTTATTGATCTTTGGCTCCATCATTACAGTCTTATGGTGATGTAAGTCAAATCATTTTCCCTTACTGATTGACAGGGGAATGCCAAGAATGTGAGATGTCTGCTTGATGTGTCAGTGGTTGCCCACGGAAAGGTGAAGCTGTGGGCCCCTATTTCATTAGATATGACTACTTAAAGGAATGTGAACAGGCACTGACAGTCTCTGGAGATCTTGAAATGAAGCAACCCCAAGAAACTGCAACAGATTCCATGTTTTACTGGTCCACTGGGCTTAGAAGATTCTTTTTGAGTAATTGTGAGTTTTACAGGATTCGTGCAAGGTTTGAACAATTATTTAAGTATATCCTGGTTCATTGTTTATTGTTCAAGGTACTTTGATCACCCATAACTTGGTAAGTTTCAGCTGAACAGGCATGTTCAAACTCTACCCCCGAACCCTAAACCCTAAAAATAAACGTAACAATCTGTAGAGTAAAAATGTAATGTTAGAGGGAAAAATGCAACCTCTGAATCGTGCTCGTCACTGATTATGCAAACTTCATTATTTCCTGGTTTCAAAGTGGGATCTCAACCCAGGTCTCCCATGCTGATGATGCAACGTCCTTCTGGGTCACGCCACAGGGGAAGAGAAACACACTGGAGCCGATGCAAACATGTCTGATAGGAGATGGTGCTTGTCAGTGAGTCGGCATAATGTGGCCGATCCTTGGGTACTGGAACTATCGGAAACAGCATGCCGACTTCCTGTGAGATCATGTTGAGCACATAACACAGTAACAGTTCACAGTAATGTTTTAAGTTGGTAGATTTCTGTGAATCCAGGCCTAGAGCAGTGCGCACTGCTGAACAGCAATAAAGGAAACACTGTCAGAATATTTTAGTACAATGTTTTGTCTGTTTTGGCGTAAGAACGCAGACTGTATGTAATGGAAATCATTTGGTTCCTTTGCTGATTTTTTTTTTATAGAAGAACTTTTGACACTAGAAAAGATGCTTCTGTAGAAATAAAGGATATGGATATGTACTAAACTAGCATTTATGTAGTGCATATAGCCATATACTGTATACTGAGGTTTTGTGTTCAGGTGCTTCTATGTTAAATACTTATTAAGCCCAGTTCAATTGACATTTACCATAGAAACAAAAGCTTAAACCCTCTGCACTGCTTATCAGTGGAATTCTGTGGCAGCATTGCTGTATGGCCTCACCTTGTCAGGTGCCAGGGATTAGGTGTATTAAGTGTAGCCCTCTGAAAGTGACAATGGCAGGTTTGTTTGCGTCTCCTTATAGGATCAGCTGAGCTCCACTCATTTAAAAAGCTTGGAGCTAATCTGTCCTGCATCAAGCACACATGTTTTTCATTACTATGTAATACATATGGTTTTCCTTTTGCTGTTTCTTGATGAAAGATAATAAGATAAAATTTGTGCAAAATCTTTATCTAATATAGGTGTTGGACAGTTAGACACAGTCAGTTGCTTTTGGCTGCTGCAGAGCAAGTGTGTTTAATAGCAAAAGTAATGTAAACATTCAATGACTTGGTAACACTTTAGGGTTCCATTTGTTAACATTATTTAAAGGTGTATTCAGTTCCAAATATTTATGACCACTGGGGTGTGTTTGTGTCGGGTGGGGGTGTTCGGGGGGGAGGGTTTAATTGTACATAATTTGATTCTGCATTTTCTGTGATGTTTATTTAATTTGTTGAATGGAATCAATACAAATTGTTAATAAAAAAAAAAAAAAAAAAAAAAAAAGGTGTATTCATGATTTTCCTCATAAAAAAATAAATACAAATTTTTTTATTGCAATTTTGACACATATGAATACTCACATAAGATGAAGACTCCAGTCATATCAGTACCCTTATTAAAGCTGTTTTATTTTACATGGAGAGGGTCCCCTCATGGGGACTGCCATATTTGGATCTCATGACCAGCGCAATACTTCTTGCTTAATCTCAGTTACTGCCTTGTTATTGGACACTTTCACTCATGCATTAATTTAATCATGACTAGCTGGTGATTTTGTACTGTACAATGGCATCAGTAACTGAAAACTATTGTGTTTGAATAATGCTGCATCTGTGCCAATATAGGTGTCAGTGTCCAATTAAAAGAAGATAATTGTGTGTGCAGTATATTTACATATTTAGTTCCATGGCGTTAGCTTAGCAACATGCTAATATCATAATAGTGAGTCAAGTTTTTCGGGCATATATAGTGAGGAGCACTATTTGTGTGGCGGATGGAGTTAAAGTGTAACTTAAATGCAAGGACGGATTAAGAACTGAGAGACCCATGGGCCGGTACACCATGGAGGCCCCGCCATGACGTGTCACGTGACTATGTTCACTTTTATGCACTACAGGGTGCTTGCCAGATTTGGTTGGATTTTTCAAATTGGCAGAAGAAAAGTTTGGAGCAATGTCTTACACGGCTAGTTATATGTACTTTTTAATTTTGAACCGATCCAAAATCATGCGTTAATAGGGATGTGCATGGTATTCAAATACCAAAATCACTATTCAGTTTTTCTGCATGTGTTTAGAGGTCTTAACCCCAATCTGAGTCCGATGGTACCCAACAAACCTACAGGTTTTCAGCCAGGTTTGGGTCAGTTTTTCCAAGTAGGCTAGGGCGAGTTAGGGGCTTTACATTCACACGTGCGTCGTGGCAATGTAAACACGCATTGGACGGACATCTTTGATTGTTGTGCCACAACTCACTGTTAAGTTTAAAAGAACTTTAATATTTATAATCGCATCTCAAGACAACTGCGTTCTGTTTTACAATTCGTTGTGCAAGACCATCACATTTTTCTAGACACTGTTAAATTAAAAATAATTTTAATATTTATTAATGCTTCTCGAGACACATACGTTCTGTTTCACCTTTTGTTGCGCTGCATCAAGCTTTTTCAGTGCTGGTGTCACAAATCGACATTCTGATGAAGTTCAGGTTGCAAAGAGGATTTAATGTGACTGTTACATATCATCGCAGACTGTTTTTCACCTGGCAAAGTTTCAGCACTTGATAAATGGTGAGCCAATGTTTTTTCCCTCTTTTGCTCTGGTGTGCAGACAGTAATTACACAAGTTAAATGCTGAATCATTTAAAAATCAAAGCATCCTGAAGAAGTCCTATTATCCTTAGCGTTCGCTGCCTCATGGAAAGTGAACCTGCCCGGGCAGAATTACTCATTTTCCATTTATTAAGAATAGGCCTACTGTGTTGCAGGCAGTGACAGAGATTATTTTTGTTCAGCTTTAATGTGATTTTATCATTTGAAGATCTATGTATTGTGCTATTTAGGCTCAAAGCTCACTGTGCACTTTATTCCCTGCTATCTGAGATTGTGTTTGACACATCCGTGGCAATAAACGTTCTTCATTCCCAAGTCGCGACTCCCGACAAATAACACAATAACCGTTCGTGAACTCTCGCAGTTAATCAAATATTACAAAAGGTTACCGTGCACATACACTATATTGCCAAAAGTATTCGCTCACCCATCCAAATAATTGAATTCAGGTGTTCCAATCACTTCCATGGCAACAGGTGTATAAAATGAAGCACCTAGGCATGCAGACTGCTTCTACAAACATTTGTGAAAGAATGGGCCGCTCTCAGGAGCTCAGTGAATTCCAGCGTGCTACTGTGATAGGATGCCACCTGTGCAACAAGTCCAGTCGTGAAATTTCCTCGCTACTAAATATTCCACAGTCAACTGTCAGTGGTATTATAACAAAGTGGAAGTGACTGGGAATGACAGCAACTCAGCCACGAAGTGGTAGGCCACGTAAAATGACAGAGCGGGGTCAGCGGATGCTGAGGCGCATAGTGCGCAGAGGTCACCAAGTTTCTGCAGAGTCAATCGCTACAGACCTCCAAAGTTCATGTGGCCTTCAGATTAGCTCAAGAACAGTGCGTAGAGAGCTTCATGGAATGGGTTTCCATGGCCGAGCAGCTGCATCCAAGCCATACATCACCAAGTGCAATGCAAAGTGTCGGATGCAGTGGTGTAAAGCACGCCGCCACTGGACTCTAGAGCAGTGGAGACACGTTCTCTGGAGTGACGAATCATGCTTCTCCATCTGGCAATCTGATGGACGAGTCTGGGTTTGGTGGTTGCCAGGAGAACGGTACTTGTCTGACTGCATTGTGCCAACTGTGAAGTTTGGTGGAGGGGGGATTATGGTGTGGGGTTGTTTTTCAGGAGCTGGGCTTGGCCCCTTAGTTCCAGTGAATGGAACTCTGAATGCTTCAGCATACCAAGAGATTTTGGACAATTCCATGCTCCCAACTTTGTGGGAACAGTTTGGGGATGGCCCCTTCCTGTTCCAACATGACTGCGCACCAGTGCACAAAGCAAGGCACATAAAGATATGGATGAGCGAATTTGGTGTGGAAGAACTTGTCTGGCCTGCACAGAGTCCTGACCTCAACCCGATAGAGCACCTTTGGGATGAATTAGAGCGAAGACTGCGAGCCAGGCCTTCTCGTCCAACATCAGTGTCTGACCTCACAAATGCGCTTCTGGAAGAATGGTCAAAAATTCCCATAAACACACTCCTAAACCTTGTGGAAAGCCTTTCCAGAAGAGTTGAAGCTGTTATAGATGCAGAGGGTGGGCCGACGTCATATTAAACCCTATGGATTAAGAATGGGATGTCACTTAAGTTCATATGCGTCTAAAGGCAGATGAGCGAATACTTTTGGCAATATAGTGTATTTAGGGAATTAAGGCACCTTTCTCTTTATCATTAAACATTAAATGCATGCAGGACTTAAACATTTTAAAGTCCTCTATACTGTTGCACAAATTCTGTCACTTATATAAATTTAAACCATCAGCTTGGTACATAGCCAGGGTAACTGCACCTTATTTTTGTGTTTGGAAGGGTTTTGTAAATCAGATGCTGTTCTCTGCAGTCCTTCAAATAAACACACGCTGCACCTGTGAGACGTAGATTCCCCAAGCGCGCACTCGAGTGCCTGTGCTCGCGCTGCTGTCGTTCAGCGCGCATTCGGCCAAACAAATGGTATTTCACATAAGGCTGATATTTACATGGATTTATAATAGGTATCTCAAAATAAATAAATAATTAATTTGGAGCTCGGGGCCCTTTGGGGTTAGAGGCCCCTGGGCAATGGCCCAATCGGCCTGGTGGTTAATCCATCCCAGCTTAGAATGCTCTGTCTACAGTATTGTGGTGTGGTGGTGGTGGTGGTGGCGTAGTGGGCTAAAGCACATAACCGGTAATCATAAACATGTTGCTGGTTCAATCCCCACAGCCATCACCATTGTGTCCTTGAGCAAGGCACTTAACTCCAGGTTGCTCCAGGGGGATTGTCCCTGTAATAAGTGCACTGTAAGTCGCTTTGGATAAAAGCGTCTGCCAAATGCATAAATGTAAATGTAGACAGCAAGGCTGTTCAGTAGTTTTTGGAAAAGAGCTATAGACTAATACAAACCCTCTGATGTGTCACTCCATCCATGTTTTGGATCTGATGTTGCCAATTTCCTTGGGTATTTTATTTTTATTTTTTTTACAAATGAACAGACAGTTTGTTCATCCAAGCAGAAGAAGAAAGCATGTCACCACACACTTAAATCTTTGATTGACAGCAATCGCTATGGACCTAACTCAAGAAGTTTTGCAAAGTAGTTTATAGCACAAACTGCACTTAGAAACACACTTTCATGTAATCTTAAAGCATTCTTTGATCGTGGAGCTCAATCCCTAAATCAATGGTTATTTTGCTCTCCTTATTATTCATGATTATATGATAAATTAATTTCATTATTTGCATTTAGAACTGTATTTTTTCCCGTGCTGTCTGGATGACCCACCTAAAATGTGAGGATGTAAATGCTTGAGTTTTATTTATATTGGAAGGATGCAAGATAATTTCTCTTAAATTTCCATTGTTTATCTGATTCAGAAGTGCAATACTTTAGATAGTACTTACACTGTGACATTTCATCATTATGAAAGCATAAGCTTAAGGACCTTTAAGACCCTTTAATTATTGTGGGATACTCGTAAACTCAGTAACCTCACTGAAAATCCATGGCATGAGTGCCTGTTTCTGGGACATTATGTAAAGGATTAATCCAAATCCTGACCATCAGACTGAATTAGGTTTGACATTAATTCATTTATGTGAAACCTTGGGTCCAAAGAAAGCAGATAATCTGAATGAACAAAGAAAGCTACTTGAAACACATTTGTTTTTGTTTAAGTCTCAAGTTTGGGCACGGCACTTGCCGTAAATTTTTATACTTCTTGTGACGCTTGAGTTGTTGCAAATTACTGCTAAGAAGATACTGCGTACTTGTTAGGTACCAACAAGTCTTGTCAGGATTAACCACCATGGAGCATCTCTTTAAACTGATTTGATACAGATTTTTTCAAGATCAGTAAAAGCAATGTTTAGGATTTCTCTCTGTAAAATGTGCTTTGGTTGCCAGGAAGCACAGCAGGAACATTACAATGGGTGTGAGCATTAACTCTGGGCTCTGGCTTCCTTTCAGGAGTTAAATGCATCATTGCCAATTCACGCTTAGGTTAGATGCACAGCGGCAACAAATTATTCCATAATGAAGTCAGCAGAGTCCTGTATTTTTGTAGATTTGTGGTGGGATTTTCTCTGGAGGACACAGGGAATACGTGTTGACCTTGACTGTGAGAGGAAATGAGAGACCTGGGGTGGAAAGCAGCAATAGTCAAGTGATATGAAATTATATTGATATCTGGGTTGTGTCACAATAGGATTTTTTGTTTTGTTTTTGTTTTGTGTAGTGACTCAAAAATGTGATATACAATATTGCAATCTTTTACTCATTTGTTTCTCATTTATCTTCTTTGGACCCCACTGCTTCATGCAACAAGTGCTAAACTTCCTGCTTTACGTCACTGTAGAGCCAAAGAAGGAGCATTAAAAGTAAAAATAAATCAATAACGTGATAATAGCGTACCTGGTTCCAGCATGGTTATCCTTACTTGACAAACCCTGCAGTCTAGCTCTATGGAGTATACAGTATGCTCAGACATCCTTACAAAGGAAACAAGTCATACACTTATATTCTAAGCTAGTTCTGAGTTTACATTTTGGTTGAATAGAAATAAGAGTCTTTGTTGACATAATGCTCCAGTACATCTCGTCTTATCACACACTATTAATGTGAACTAAAAATATAGATTCTTTTTAATATCAATACAGTATTATGATGTAAAATATCTTAATACTTAGAAATATCAATTGTTTCCCCCCACCAATTCTTTGAGGGAATTTTAAAGGAATAGTTCACCCAAAAATTAAAATCATTTCCACACTCTCAGGCCATCCCAGATGTGTATGACTTTCTTTCTTCTGCAGAATAGAAATAAAGATTTTTTGAAGAATATTTCAGCTCTGTAGGTCCATACAATGCAAGTGAATGGTGGCAAAAACTTTGCCAACGAGACGTTGTGTCGATGTAGTGACACTAGGGGTCACTCTTGGGAGCCCGAAACACCTCAGGTCTTTGAAAAAAGGCCAGTGAAATTTGGCGAGTGGTATTTGCATACCACTCCCCCGAACATATGGGTATAAAAGGAGCTGGTATGCAACAACTCATTCAGGTTTTGTGCTGAGGAACCGAGACAAGGTCCCGGCCATTTCAGCAGGTAGTCCAGCGTTGTGGCAGGAGGGACACAACGTCTCGTTCCCTCCATCAGGGAACGGAGGTTACACAAGTAACCAGGATGTTCCCTATCTGTCACTCACTCGACGTTGTGTCGATGTAGTGACACAAGGGGTCCCTATACGAAACGCCACAACTGGCTGAACTGTGTTACTTGAACTGGCGGTGTGTGATGGGCAGACCACTGTGTGCCTCGTAGCCAGCGCACCAGGCCGACACGTAACCTCCCCCAACGTTGTTATGAGTGTCGAACGGCCCTTCAGGGACAAACAGTCGACTGCCCAAAAGATAGAGACAGGCTAGTCCAGTCGTGGCCTCTTATCCTCTCTTTTTTTTCTCTCCCCAAAAAAAGAGTGAAATTTGTTAACCGACTGGGGCCACCAGGTCTACGTTGGGGGGGTGTCACTCCCAAGTGGAAGACACCGCGGTGACCACACCCCACCCAGGGATTTTTTGTAAGCGATTTACCAACAGGGAAATGAATTAGCGGAAGATATACGTCGCATGGGGTTACCTATGGGGAACCAACACATGCGGAGCACCTACCCCAGTACAGGACTTATAGTAATTAGTTAGCCCATGTACTGAGCCGGCAGCGAGTTTCTCTGCAAACTCGTCTGCCGCAGGGCTCGGAGGAAGTCATCCAGGGAACACAGTTTATGAACACTACTGGGAGTCAACAGCGCACGTCTTCAGCTCAGGGGAGGTGAAAGGCACTATGCGCAAGCGATACACCCTGCCAGCTGTCCCGGACTTACCTGCTTGTGCCTGCCACTACATGGAAACCCGATTGGGGCAGACGAGTGTGCTGGGGAATGGGAGGTCCGTGGGGGGATACCCGGCAGAGGTGGTCCCATTGGGGTCCCCAAATCAACCCCAGTGCTAGCCATGCTGGCCTCATACCCATAGGTAGAAGGACCGGGGCGGGGAGCCGCTGCGACCGTATTGTTGCCATGGACATGATCTCGCAATGAGTACATGACCCATCCACGAACGCTGTCTCCGTGTGGGCAGCGCCCAGACAGGAAAGACAGTGATCGTGACCGTCAGAAGGCGAGAGATAACGACCATAATCGGGAATAACACACAAATGGAAGGGCATCTTTAAAAAGACGTTCCGTGTATGCCGCTCTTTTAGAGAAATATACTCTTTTTTAGAATATACAGTTTTATTGTGCCGAAGCACCCAGGGGCATTCTCTGCAGTGTGCCAGTGCAGAGGGGGGAGAAGCCACTGAAATGCGCCGTCAGATCCAGCAGAGGTGAATGAACAGCCGTGGGAATTCAGCTTAGTGAGCATCGACCGTTCGGCTCTGAAGAGAAAATCCGAATGAGTGGTTGCATACCAGCTCCTTTTATACCCGTATGATCGGGGGAGTGGTATGCAAATACCACTCGCCAATTTTCATTGGCCTTTTTTCAAAGACCAGAGGTGTTTCGGGCTCCCAAGAATGACCCCTAGTGTCACTACATTGACACAACGTCAAGTGAGTGATAGATAGAGAACAATAATTAAGTCCTTTTTTACTATAAATCTTTTTTAATATTGGTCACTTTTCTTTTCACTTCCAAATTCTTCTTCTTTTGTTTTTTGGCGATTCGCATTCATTGTGAATGTCACCACCTACTGGTTGGGGCTGGTCAAAGATGGAGATTTAAAGTAAAAAAGGACTTAAATTCATATTACCATATTGCTTATTAAGACATGGAACATATAATTATCCACTGACGTACACAGAACGGGGGCAGCAGGGGCGCAAGGTGCCCTTTTGGTCGTTCAGAAAAAGGGGAGACATTTTAATAATTAAATTAAAATAGTTAAATAAAACAAAATTAAAATCTCGTCATAATCTCACAATAACAGTAATAATGTGTTATTATGAGAGCCCATATTATGCTCATTTACAGGTTCATAATTTTATTTTGGGGGTCTACTAGAATAGGTTTACATGCTTTAATGTTCAAAAAAGCAAGATTTTTCTCATACTGTACATTGCTGCAGCACCACTTTTCACCCTCAGTCTGAAACGCTCTGTTGTAGCTCCTGTCTCTTTAAAACCCCCCTTTCTCTGATTGGTCAGCTGGCCCAGTCTGTTGTGATTGGTCAACCGCTTACAGCGTGTGTCGGAAATGTAACGCACCTTACCATAACCGAGTTTCACCTCCCGAGGCTTCCTGAGCAGCGCATTCCTGAGGTGGGCATTATGCAAATGTGTTACGTAGTGATGTTTCAGGCAGTGTTTTCTGTGGGAGAGAGTAACTCCCTTGGACGTGGACTTTGTGCTTTGTAAATCTGCAGACCTTTTACAGGCAGTCTGCGTAGGGTACCATCTTCCTAGGGGGGCACAATCATGCCATAGGGGGGCACCAGAAACTCCACCAGCTGCCCTTACTCGCATGTTATACGTTATTCATACGTTATGATACTGTCATGGTACTCCAAGTTCTTTAAAAATACCATGGTTTTACTATGACACATGTCATAAACATGGGGTTATCACAGACCATGTCTGAAAATAAATTGATAAACAAGTGTATTACCATGGTGATTTTTGTGAGAAATATAACAGAATAGGCTTTTATTTGTGATGAAGGAAAAATTGAAAAAATTATGTACAGTATATACTGTATATACAAGAAAATTGTTAAATACTCAAAAAGCAAAGAAATTAGTTAAGTATTTATAATTACTACTCATTCAAAAAAAACAAAAACAAATCAGTGCCCTTTTTTGTCCTTCCGCCCCTGTCCCTGCTGAGGTCTGTGCACTTTACTGTAGTTATCCCCAAAGCAGGAACAAACTGAGCGAAAACATTCCTGAACTATAATTTGTTTACAAGCTGGAGGGAAGGCTTTATGTAGGAAACATTCTTGGGAAGAAATAAACTTTAAGATTTGTGTAATCTAGAAATATACAATGATCTTGTATTCTGTGACCTTGTTTTCCATCATGGACATCAGATCACATTTTGCTTCACACTATTTAGAAATTTTTTGTTTTTTTTAATTTCTCCATCAGAAATAGCACACTGTGTGACCTTGAGCCCACTTACATGCACACCAATATGCTGATTACTCCCAAAAATCAACTTACTTAAAAAACCAAAGCAAGAAATCTGTTTTAAATGAGATTTGAAATAATCGTGTTATTTTGATGTCAAACCATGAAGATACATGCGCGCACAACGCTTGTGTACACTGGATAAGCCAGTAAAAATGCCAGTTAAGGTGTTGCTATGCAAAATCGTGTTAATGGCCAAAAATCTACACGTGGATTGGTTTATTGTTGCGCCGTTCATGACCTTACACCGATGAAGAAAACCCTGTGTTTACATGACCACACATGCTATCGGCTTATTAAGCATAATCGGTGTAAGAACGTGCATGTAAACCTCCTCATTATGTCAGACTGTACAATACAAATTGTAGCCAAGACTTTCCAATCATACTGATTCACAGCGTTTACTGGGTGTAACATAGGAGCAGTCACACTTCACGACTGCAACGCAAAATTTTGGACAGTGCCAGAACAAGATTCATCAAAAGGCAATTCATTGGCTGTCGGTGAACATGTTGCAAGTGATCAAAGCCTGCAGATTTTGCCCTACTACAAGATAAATCTTTTACAATCCTTGAAATTTTACTCAGACAGCAAAACCATGGCCAAAATCGTGACCTGGCTTAAAAGTAATGAATTAATAGGACACACTTGGATCAATTAAGCTGTGGCTAGGGTACAATGACGTGACCAGAACATGAAACATGAACTTCAAGATAAAAGCCAATTGGAATATCAAACTAAAAGAGAGACAAGAACCAAACTAAAACAATCCCGAATCCCTTTCACACCTATACATTTCATAATTACCCACTTCTCGTTTGCTTTGCTCTGTACATTGGTACGTCTGACATTTGTCAAATAAAACCTATTCATAAATGTTTCCCTGCTGACAAAAAGCTAACTGACTGGACTGTTTTAACTGCAGAATATTTCGCAATTTTCCAGTTCCATTGTGCCCTAATTAAATTATGGCTTCTAAAGTCCCCGTTACAAATTGTCTCTTGTGTTCCCTTCCATTGTTGCTTTGTTTTATTTATCCCTTTTATGAATGATGCATTGTTTGAAGAGAGGGACAGAGAGAGGGAGAGAGAAAGCTAGCATCTCACACTGTCCATGGGGTCACTCCCCATTACCTTTGATAAATCCCCCTGCAGTGGGGGGCCTGTCATACAGGGGCATGATTTCTGTCCATTCTCATATTGAACAAGTCCCTTTATCTTCCTGCTGATTCATCTCTGCTCCCCACCACTGCTTTTAAATGCTGGTAAGCAGAGTGGCTGAAGTCCCAGCAAAGGTCAGCGTGAGAGGCCACTCCCCACCCCGCAGGGTCTCCTTAGTAAAGTGCAGACCACGTCAGGAATGTGAGTGGGGTACAATAGGTTCCTCTCTTACCTCAGTGCCAGACTGACTGTCTAAAGCAATTCTCACAGCCAGGATGAGAGATCAGGTTGAATTTGATTAAGTCACTTTAGTGGAGTGGTTTTATAAAACTATATTTATGTTTTCTTGATTAAGCCAGCGTACTGTGATTGCACAAACTTGGGTTAGGGGTTTTTCAAAAATGTTCTATATGTAACTCCTCCTAGAGTTTTCAAGCTTCATCCACGATACTTGACACAGTCCTTCAACCTGTTTTAAATTTGTGTTTGTAACACTTTATAATGAGGTGGTATTTATTAACATTAGTTAACTACATTACTTAACACAAACTAAAAATGAACAATAATTTTACATTGACTATTAATCTTTGTTATCTGTAATTTAAACATAGCATATACTAATACATTTTTAAATTAAACATTTTACATTAACATCAGTTAATGCATTCTTAACTAACACAAACTAAAAATGAGCAATTGTATTTTTTATTAATTAATATTAACTTAGATTAATAAATGCTGTAAACAATTATTCTTCAATGTTAGATTGTGATGTCTTATGCATTTACTAATGGTAACAAATAGAACCTTATTGTAAAATGTGTAACACTTTACAATATGGTTCCATATGTTAACATTAGTTAATGCATTAGTAGTCATGAACTAACAATGAACTGTATATTTGTTACACAATTTATTAATCTTTGTTAATGTTAGTTAATAAAAATAAAATGATTCAGTGTTAGTTCATGGTAGTTCACTGTGCATTAACTAAAGTTATCAAATACAACTTTTGATTTTAAAAATGTATTAGTATATGTTGGAATTAACATCATGATTCATGAATGCTTAATAAGTATTGTTCATTGTTAGTTCATGTTAACAAATGTTGTTAACTAATATTAAAAAATGGAACCTTATTGTAAAGTGTTATCATAAAATGTTACGTTTGTGTTTTATGTCTTACTGATCTGTTATCCACTTTTTATGCTTTATATAATCAAAAATCACAAAAATATCATAGACTTCCATTGACAGCTCCATCCATCCATCCATCCATATTACTTTGTTTTTTCCATCCATCCAGCCAGCCAGTCAGACAGTCAGCCAGCCAGCCAGCCAGCCAGCCAGCTTTCTATCGTTCATATATCAATCGTTCTGTCTATCTAGCATTCAATATATCTAACCTTCTATCTATCTAACCCTCTATATCTATGTAGCATTCTGTCTTCCTGTCTGGGAACTGCCAAGCAACCACCCAGAATACCCTAGAAACCATCTAGCAACTACCTAAATTCTACTTAGAACGTCTTGGCAACTTTAATGCCCTAGCAACTTCCTAGATCTTTGAAACCACTAAGCAACTTTCTATTAGCCAAATAGAACACCCAAGCAACCACATAGCTTTCAAACTTCAAATGTTCTTTAAACTGCCTTCAAACTTTGTTTAGCAAACATGTAAGTTTGTCTTTAAAGAACTTTCAATTTGTAATTAACATTTTGCACTTCTTAAACCTTTTTTATAATAAAGTAATTATTTTAGAGATTTTAATTACTAAAAGCTTTATGTAACTACCTTTAAGATATTACCTGAACTAAAGCTTCTCATCTCTAATAGAAAACCACAAAATTTAAACAGCCCTAGCCTGAGGCCCTCATGTTGAAGAATTTGTACATGGAAGGTTTTTTATAGTCACGCTTCACTGTTGGAGTAGGAGTTAGTGAAGGCCAAGTGAAAACAAATTTTTAAACCTCTGAAAAGGAAGACGCTAATATTTTTATTTGATCTGTCTGTGTGTAGCAATCTACCAGATGGCATTATTTTACCTTTAGAGGTACAGTAAAACTGAAGAACTAGAAGTCTGAGCTCTTTTTCTTTTTTGACGCTGTAAGGGATATTATACCCAGACCCATATGACTTTAATTTTTCATGGAACACAACAGGAGATATTAGGCAGAATGTAAGCATCAGTCACCATTCATTTTCATTGCATATATTTTTTCTCCATGCAAGGACAGTGGATGGTGACTGAGGCTAACATACTGTCTAACATCGCTTTTTGTGTTCCATGGAAGAAAGAACTTTATATAGGCTTGGAAAACCATGAGGGTGAGTAAATAATGACAGAATTTTCATTTTAGGGTGAACTATCCCTTTATCACTCAATAGAGTTCTTAATGTGTTAATTTCTATGATTTCATCTTCACCGCCAACATCAAAAGATTGATCAACAGTTTGTGGACTGTGTAACATAAATGATAATGAAACAGTTTTTTTTTTTTTTTTTTTTTTTTTTTTTCTGAACAGGAAGCATGTATGGTCTCGTTTTGGTTCTGTCCTTATTCTTGTGAACTCACATGTGGGTAATGCCTAACCTCAATATGATTTGAACTCTTGTTCGTTTTCTTGCACTTTCTTTCTCTTTTTTTTTTTTGACATGGCTCTTTTGTTCCAGCAGGATAATTAAGTTGGAATGTATTCTCTTCAGGGGGCCTTTGGGGTTGGATAAGAGAAGAGAGAGTGCAGGAATGGCAGGGGGTGTTTGGAAACCTTTTTGGCCATAATTCAGTTCAAAACCGATTTCTCTCTCTCAGAGTTGTTTCCTCTTGTCTAGCCACTTTAAACTGTTAGAGATGTCTGTCTGTCACATTAGATTAGTGGACTGTATGCAGGCCCTTCCATGCCCCATTGTCTCTGTTTGCTCAGTGCTTTGACTCATCAGGAGAGCGGTATTTCAAAGTGGCCCTCTGATCGTGCTCATTAATTATATTCTAATAAACTCCATTCCATTCCAGACACATCAAGGTTCGCATTGTGTGTTAATGGTAATGATAATGGTCAAATGCTCAAAACCGCAGCATTACATCTCTTGTTTTTTTCACTCTTGCTCTGATCAGCAAACATATTAAAGGGATAGTTCACCCAAAAATGAAAATTCTGTCATCGTTTGCTAAACCAGTTAACAAATCAGACTGAACGATTCTTTCACAAATGGATCTGATTCATTTACAGGTGATCTGGTCACAGCTGCACTGTTAAAAATGTACTATAGAATTTACAGGAATTATCTGGCAAAAAATTACACAATAAAGTACTGTAAAAATGTTGTTTATTGCTGTAAAACAAATTACAATATAATACTGGAAAGCAATTAACAGCTAATTATTGTAAATTAAATATAGTAGTTTGTTGTTTTTTTACAGTAACATTGAAAATACTTTTATTTTCTACAGTTATTTTTTGTAATTAAACTGAATTACAGTAGTTACCTGGCAACTAAAGTTGGCAATAAAAGCCTGTAAATACCAGAAAGGACAAGATGTTGCTGTAAAATAGTTTTACAGGAAAACATGATCTAATACAATAGCAAGCTGTAATATATTGTTTGCCAATTTTATTTATTTATTTATTTTTTGGTAAATTCATTAAAGGTGCAATATGTAACAATTTTCATGTAATATTCGCCTTTTTTTTTTCTGCCAATGTGTGAACGGCTTGTAACGCAACTTAAAAAATGAGCCCTTCCTGGACTTCCGAGGTTGCCAATTAAAGCCTGTAGACTGATTTTCATGCAAAGGGAGCGGGTTGCTTTTGCCGGGAAAATCCACAGGATGTGACGTTTATGCGCACTCCTGAGAGCCTTGCCTCGGTGCTTCTCTTCCACTATCCAGCAGCAACAACAAACTGCAACACTAGGTAACATTATGTTGGAGATGGTATCCAGCAAACGGCCGGTTCCCAGCACAACACCGACTCCTACACACACTCTGAGTGTGGTCGAGCGAAAACTAGAGTGAACATCGGCAGGGCATTTGATTCCTGGAGGGACCTTGGGGATCAAAACCGACCCTGAATTGGCATTCTTCTTATTGGACAGGTAAGCTTACATAACTGCAAAGCATGTGAAATATAGTGCCATACTTGATCTTGCTTGCACAGTAACTGTCATAATCAATGTTAATCTGTAATTATTCAGCAAGGTAAACTACAATAACACATGAAATGAATGCTAGACAATGTTCAAGATAATGCAAAAAGACCCATTCATTATTGTAACGTAACTTGGTTCTAAAAAAATTAAATTATTATAAAACAATAGCGCATCGATATATCAAAATGACAGTTGTGATGGAATCACATAAATACTGAATTGTGTTAACATATTTATAATGTGCAGTCTATTTTATAAACAGCTACTGTCATCATCCACCAAATTTAGCTAACAACTATTGATAAAGCTGGCTAGCTAGCTAACGCCGACATAGGCTATCGTATAAATGCAGTCTATGTATTATGCAAAGAAAAGTGATTACTTCAATCTACAGTCTCACATAGTCAGACCTATATCCACACTATATCCACTGGAGAGTCAAATAAAATATACATTCTCAAAGTTTGTAGTAAAACAATCATATCTGTGTAATTTTAATTATGCTACCTCATCTGTCAGCATGATGCCAGTGAATGACGTTCAGTCTCTTTGTACATTACGTCATTGTTTTGTTCAATGCTCACGTCCCTATGGAGTGTGTGCACGAGCGCGAGCAACAGATAGCTGGCTGCAGTTCACTTAACGGCCACAGGTGTCATTAATAACAAGGGTTCCTGAATCTTACATACTGCACCTTTAACTTTTTAGAATAAACTGTATTTGAATTTCTTTACAAATAAATAAAACCAAAGTCAAGGCTGCTGCAAGTAAAAAAAAAAATTATTAAAACTGACTGCATATTTGGTCATAAAAGCAAATGCAAGGCTCAGTGAAATCGTTTCAACTTAATACAGCATCATATCCAAATCACATGATTAGGTATTACAGACTATATGTGGATGTGTCAACAAACAACACTTAATTAGCTCATAAACATGATGGAGACAGAGATTTACTTATGTCGATCAAGGCAAAAGTGTCTTTTGATAGAAGTGTCCTGGTTTAAACACATTTGAAACTACTGTACATGTTTAATCATTCAGTCCATAAAACTTCTGAGCGGAGTACACAAATGAGGGTTGACTGTGTTGTTCCTCTTCTCTGAGACCATCTTGGTGCCAGTGGGTGGGTTGATTCCAAGAAAACATCTGCACAAAAACCAACCACAAAAACACAAGCAGAAGCTTTAGGTTGCAGTTTAAAGAATTGAATGAAACAAGTTCAATAAAAAATAACATAACACTTTACAATAAGTTTGCATTTGTTAAAGCATTAGTTAACACAAACTAACAAAAAACACCACGCTTTTACAATCTTGGTTAATGTTAATGTATACTACTAACATATTTCTTAACATTAAAAGGTGTATATGAGAACATTCTTTAATGCATTAGTAAATGTCTCAAACTCAAATGACTTTCTTCTGCAGAACACACAGATATTTTGATGGAGATATGTCTGTTTGTCCAAACAATGCAGGTCCAACACTTCCAAGTTTCAAAAAGGTTATAGGCATCATATAGGTAATCTATATGGCTCGAGTGGTTTTTATTCCATGTCTTCTGAAGCAATATGATTGGTTTTGGGTGAGAAACAAGCCAAAATGTAACTGCTTTTTCACTTTAAATCTTGACATCTGCAGTCTCCTAGGCGTGATCATGATTTGAAGCTCGATTACACTTCCTCACACTAGACGCATGCGCAGAGCTCTGTACACGCTTCAGAAGACATGGATTAAACCACTAGAGTTGTATGAATTACCTTTATAACATTTTTGGAGCTTGAAAAATTTTGTATCCATTGACATGTACAGATATATTCACATCATATCTCCATCAAAATAACTTTTTGTGTTCTGCAGAATAAAGAAGGTCCTAAGAGTTTGAGACGACATAAATGATGAGTAAATAACAAGAGAACTATAATTTTTGGGTGAACTAATGTTTTAAGAAATTAATTATTATAGGCCTTCGTATAA
Organism: Myxocyprinus asiaticus; assembly: GCF_019703515.2. Lineage (NCBI taxonomy): Eukaryota > Metazoa > Chordata > Actinopteri > Cypriniformes > Catostomidae > Myxocyprinus > Myxocyprinus asiaticus. The sequence continues at coordinate 42,359,758 of NC_059354.1, forward strand.
ATTAACATTAACCAAGAAAAATAAAACACTGTAAAGAGGCGCTGTTTCTTGTTAGTTGTAATGTTTCATATCCATTTATTTAGCAAATGGTCTTGTGATAAAGTGGGATAATGAGCAGTCAGACAGTCATTTTTGCAAAATACACACCACTAGAACACTGACGCAAATCGGAGGAGGAATTCAGCTGTTTCTAGAGACTCTGCTATTTCTTTCTTTCTCACATGAAAACAGTGTAAAGGTAAATCTATCTTTCATATCCATTTATTTATTTGTTTGGTAGTTATCCATGTAATAATCAGGAAAATGTACAGTCAACCGATCGTAATCGCAAAATAAACCCTGACAGGACCCTGATGTGAAGCGAATAATGATTGGCTGACTGTGCATTATCCCTAACTTAATAAATGCTAAAAAAGGATGTGGTGTTGTCCATTGTTAGTTCAAGACAGTTAATGTGTTAAGTAGTGTTAACATATACAGATTTTAAATGTAAAGAAATTTATATGTATCAGTGAACATTAACCAAAATGAACAATGAATAACACTTTATTACAGCATTTATTAGTTAATGTTAACTATAATAATTTATAATAATTTTCTTTTATAATAATTTTATAATAATTATAATATATGTATATTAATGTATAATAACTAATGCATTAAGTAATGTTAACATATGCAACCTTGGTGTAAAGTGTCACCGAAATTATTATTATTATTATTATTATTATTATTATTATTATTATTTTTTTAACAAAACAAAGAACTTCAGCACATTTTTAAGCACATGGTTACCTTTGAATGAATATAAGTGCAAGATGCCTGCTCCTGGTACACCAGATTGAAGTTGTAAGATGACGAAAACAAGAAGTCAAAACCACCAGATGCTCAATGCTCAGCATCCACTGGGTTAAAGTGAGCATTTCACCTAAAATTAATAAACATATAAGCAATCTACTATAAATATAAATGCGAACTAAAATACAGCAATACAAAGTTTATTATTTTATCACAGATTTCAGAACATTATTTTGTACACCTACCTAAGACTGTCAGTCTTGGAGAGTAACATCTACAAGTAAAAAGAAAATTGAAAGATGTTATTATATTTGTTGACAGTTGTTTCTGTGAACATCGTTTGTAGTGGACTGCTTTATGCTGACTACAGATATGGCGCAGAACTTCAGTACAGCAAATGCTCTCAATATAAAATTCAAATAGGCAAATTAAATGAGAAAACTGCATGACATACATGTTTTTTCGTCAGCTACAGATGACTGCATGTACAATATTTTCACCATGTAGTTGAGTTTCGTCTTACCTGCACTTCAGTCAAAATATCGTGCCCATCCCGTCGCACAGCAGTCTTTCTCAATAATGCTCTCTAATGCAAACAGTCTAAATAAGAAATTCAAATAAATAAAAGGTGATTTAAATGAGAAAATTTCAGCATCCATCGATGTTAACATGACATTTACTATAGATTTTTTTCAGCTAAAGGTTCATCTCACCTGCACTTCAGTCAAAATGGCGTCATGCCCGTCGCACTCTCCACTGCATTTTTGTTCAAAATATGGATTGCTTATACCTTCCATATGACATTCTTTCAATATTTCTTGAAGTAAATTCAAATAAACTTACCAATCATTCTGAATAGTTCTCTTCACCAATTCTCACGCTGCTCCAGTCCACCAATGATTTCAAACTTGACTAGCCTGCGCAATCCCAGAATGCCAACATCACATTATGTTATTGTAAAACACATTAACTACAGTCACAGCACCTCCGACCTGTAAATTCATTTACAGTTGACATGGAAATATACTGTTAACTACTGTAATACTTTTATTAACCATGACTCATTGCGAACTACAGCTGCTACTTGTAAAATATTAAAACAGTACATTTCTGTAGAATTTTGCTGTAAAAACTACAGCAATTTGTTACAGTGTGTTCTCAAGATAACGGCTCACTGGAGGGGAAAATTTTCACTGACTGATGACTTAAAATTTAGCCTGTTCAGCAAACAAGGCCTTCACATTGCTTCAGAAGACTTGGAAAGTAGCACACAAGTCGTATGGGCAGCTTTTATGGTGCTTGTTTAAAAAAAAAAAAAAACTTTATTTTATTTTATTTATTTTTTTGGTCATTTTGGGAGCTGAACAGCTGTGGTCACTTTGAATTGTCGTTGTTGGGAAAAGAGCTGCATGAAGATTTTAAAAAATATCTGTTTTGTGTTCCATGAAAAATGTAACAGCATGCAGGTGGAAATGAAATCTGAAAGTTTTTTTTTTAGTGAAGTATTGCTTTAATCCCCAGATCTGGGGAAAAGATTTTGAAGGCTTCCAACCCTTGTTGTATAAGGGGAAGTATGGAGGAGGAAAAGCATTTCTTATGTCCTAAGGGAAGATTGGTTTACTCAGGTTGTTTCCTCAGAGTCAGTATGTGGGGATACAGATAGCTAAAGTTCAAGATCATGTGACCATGGGGCAGGGCAGTCGTTTTGGCTAAACCTCCTCTATCTTATGCAAAAAGAAACAAATATTATAAGATGGTTTTCTGGTTAAAGCTGATCTAGCTGGTTTGACAGTCTGATTAAATTGCTCTTAGCAGGTTTAAGCTGTCTCCCAGCCTTTCCAAGATGGTGCTCTGCTAGTTTAGCTTGTCATCCAGCTGGTCTCCCTGTCTAACTAGCTAACAAGTGCCAAAGACCCTCTAAAACCAGCTAACAGACCACATGACCACCAGCTGAGACCAGCGAACAGCTCGTTTAAGCTGTTTCTTTTCAGCAGGGAAGCCATGTTAAGGATTATTTTATGATGACATGTTTGAGTCAGTTCAATGAGTAGGCCTTTAAGTTGGAGTAAGTCAAAGAGCTCATTAAGCTGTTTTAACGCTTGGAAGTGTTGAATTGAGGAAGTGCATTAAGGCCATTGGACAGGGCTCTGTTTCACAGACAGTTCTGTGGAAAAATGGGCTTGAATGTTGCACTAGCAAGGGGCTTTGGATGTTCAGGCCCAATGACTGTTGAGTCATTTGCCGATGGTTACCTAGTGGCCCCCTACCACGAAGCCTTACAGTCTTGTCACAAGCTTTGGTGTGGAAGCTTTGTGGTCGCTTACCCAGGCAGGCCATACTTGTGTGAACTCAAGAGGTTGCGAAAATGGATAAGGCAAACCTATTCTTAGACTGAATTGAATTAGAAGTTAAAGGGATAGTTCAACCAAAAATGAGAATTCTGTCATTATTTACTCATCCTGATGTCATTACAAACCTTGTTCTGTCTGTGGAACACCAAAGTATTAATTTTTGAAGAGTTGTGCCATACAGCAACAGTTCATTGTGACCAGGGGCTTTCAAGCTCCGAAAGGACAAAAATGTATAGTGGTAAATACAACTTGTGTGCTATATTCCAAGTTTTCTGAAACCATAAGATAGCTTTGTATGAGAAATTGAAATTAGACAGAAATTGAAGTCATTATTCACTAATAATCATAATTTCCACCAAAGCTCGCATCAAGCCTTCGCCCAGATTCATGAATAGCACATGCAAAATGGCATTGGTTCCCGCATGTATAATAACTGAGCATGACGTGCCATTTTTTTAAATTCTAGATGCAAAAGCAGGTAAGACATGAGCTTTGGGAAAGGGAAAGTTTATCAATGAATAACAACTTAAATCGTTTTTGAAGACCTGAAATATGTCGCACAAGTCATTTGGATGAAACTTCTATAGTGCTTTTTGGTGTTTTCTTTTTACTATTTAGAGCTTGACAACTGTGGTCACTATGAACTGCATTAAAAAAATATCCTTTTGTGTTCTGCGGAAGAAATAACAGCATATGACTTGAGGGTGAGTGAAGGATGACAGATATTTTCATTTTGGGTGAACTGTTCCTTTAATGCAGGGGTTCTCAACGGAAGCCCCAGAGGGCATTCAAAGGATGCTAGGGGGCGCTGAGAGCTAAATAGCAAAGAGGGGGGTGTTAGGTTACAAATCAAATCTATAGTCAAATTCCTCTTTGCATTAAAACATTTATCTAGACTTGGAGTATATCAGTTGGTTCTTAATTATACAGGTTGGTAAGCATTTGTACCACGCTCATCTGATTTTGAAGACTAGCGACACATCTGAAGTATCTGGTTTAGCAGCGTCAAATACACAGGTGGAGGCACAACCTTGGCTAATGCACCTTTATGGCTCTGTAGATGGAGCTCTTAAAGCTCAAGCTCTTAAACTCGCAGCTTTGTGAGAATCAGTGAGAGGCAAGGCGCGAGAAGCGGAACCATTTGAATTCGGCACAGAATTCTACATCACCACCCTTGAATTTACTAAGTAACATTAACTGTACTTTAAGCAGAAATAGATTGATAATAAATATTATCATACCACTACTTCAGCTCTATTAAATTTGTCATAGGCTACATTAGGGGAGTGAGGGAATATAATTACAAGTAAAGCTCAGTTGATGGCATTTGTAGCATAATGTTGATCACCACAAAAATTAATTATGAATTGTCTCTCCTTTCTTAAAAAAATAAAATAAAATCAAGGTTACAGTGAGGCACTTACAATGGAAGTGAATGGGGCCAATTTTTGGAGGATTTGTGTGAAGCTTATAATTTTATAAAATTACTTACATTCATTCTTCTGTCAAAACTCATGTATTGCTTGAGCTGTAAAGTTGTTTAAATTGTCATTTTTACAGTCATTTTAGGGTTTGTTGACATTACATTGTCATGGCAACAAAGTTGTAAAACAGGCTATAACTTTACACAGAAAAGATTAGTAATTGAATTTATCACACTAAAATCATGTTTACACACAATTTGTTCATGTCTTGTGGCTACACTTTTGAAACAGTGAGAATTTTAATGTTCAAAAATGGGCCCCGTTCACTTCCATTGTGAGTGCCTCAATGTAACCCAGATTTTTGCTCTTTTAAAAGAAACATTTTATTTTTTACATTTTGTGGTAATCAGTATTATGCCATAAATGCTGTAGATTGAGCTTAACTTGTATTGAACCTGAAAAGAACAGAGAGGTTGACTGTTGTAAGAGGAATTGCAGCTGTAGTGTAAGTGTTGTGCTATCACACCAAAGTGTATAGAAAGCAGTACTCAAGAATATAAGCATATATGGCATAAGTATTTGCTTGTGGCCCTTGTATGAAAAATAATCAACAGTTCGTCATGTTTGTATACAGAGACCAGTATAAGAGTTTCCCATGAGTAAGTGAAGAGGAAAAATTATGCTGCGACTCATTTTATGCTGAGTCACTGACTGTGTCTACATCCTTAATCTTACCAAGTAGGCTTCAGGGAGTTATTGAAGACACTTAATTTGGAGAGGAATTAGGGGTTTTAGTCATTCAACAACAGTTGATTTGTAACGTCGACTAGTTTATCTAGGTATTTTCATATATATAATATTTTAGTTTTGATATTTTTAGTGGCTGTGTTGTAATTAACAACCTTACAGTCTGCTGCATGGGAAACGTTGTCTTAAATTTGTCCCTTTTTAGGTATTGTCACTACAGCCATACACATTCAGATGGACGTCTTTGGTCATTGCATCATATCTTGCACTGTACTTTAGGTTTTATTTGAGCTGACAGACTGATAAAAACGTGTCTTGCAGTTGTTTCCGTTCTGTTTCATTATGTTCCACTTTGTGTAGCAATTTTTGAATGTGTCATGTGTAAACAGCCTAATTATACAAGCCTTTCTCAAGACTGATTAGTTGACTAGTAATTTAAGCAGCAGACCAACAAGTTGATTTCAGAAACATGTTTTTTTGCACGTCCCTATAACATGAACTTGGAAATTCTATGGAACAATTGGAAAAATCATGGAAAACTGATGTCAGAATTTTAACTCTGCCGGCCAATTCTGCTGGTGTCAGATATGTGAAGTCATGTCCCAACACATCAGTAGCTATTCCCTTAATTCCTCAGGTGCAAAAATAACATTCCTCTTGTGCTTTTTTAAGGTTTAAGGCCAAACTGTTTTGCGTCTGGTGATTTTTGTTTTATCGCTTCTTTGCAGTGCCATTTATTGTGGTAACAAAATCAAGTGGGCAAAATATATTTTGTTTGAACAGAGCCATTAAATGAGAACAAATTATGAGGGTAGATGTACAACAAAACGACAAGGTTAGGTCAGACGAGATGCTGTGAATTTAGACATATTAAACACGGGTTTGTTGAGTGACACAAAATAAATTGTTTGATATGAAAGAGTAGACAGAGATAATGTGTTAACTTCATGCTCTTTAGATTTAACAAAGTGAGGTTCTGGACGAATAACGGTTACATGGTGTGGTCTCCTGTAGAAATGTGGGTCCTGTGGGACCAGCACAGGTGACGGAGGAATCCTAACAAAGTGCTTGCTGTACAACTTGCTCATTTCAACTTGATTTAAAGCTTCTTGCCCTCATTAACGCTTCTAATAGGGTAACTGACAGAAAGTACTGAGTTGAGGCTGAAAGGAAATGCTGGTATTGAAGGCAAACTTCCTACATTTTACACTTCTGACTCACTATCAGAGCTTTTTAACTATCTGGGGGGCTTCAAAGACTAACAATGTTTTAGCCATTATCTCTGTTATACAGTATATCCAGTGGTATTACCTATGCTCCATAGAATCCCATTCTGTTTGAAAACTCATCATTATTTAATTTTGTTTTACTCTCTTATATTATCTGCTTTTTTTCACACACAAAACTGTAACAAGGCAAAGCAATTATCACTTTTGTAACAATAACTAGGGTAATAAAACATTTAAAAAAAAAGCAATGTCAAAGGTTAAAGTCAAAAGAGGCACAAAAATTTAGATTTAGTATGTGTTGTGCAGCCTTCTTTAAGTTATCAAGTGTAACATGGTTAAGGATGGGAAAGGAGGATGCGGGAACCGGCTGAACAATCAAAGTAATATTTAATAAAACAAAAAGACACACAACACAAACACTCACACGGCAGCTGCATGTGGCTCTCTCTCTCCCGAACTGCTGCATTCCGCTGCACTTATCACTCTCCTTGGCTGATTAGCCCGATTGGGGGCTGGGCATGTGTAGTCACGGCCCGGCCCTGCCCTCCTCTTCGTCATATCAAGTAAATTAACATTAAGTTAACATTAACTTTTATAGTAGCCTATGGAAAAAGAGATGCAATGAAATTTTTTTGTTGACTGAGGCTATCATTCAGCCTAACATCTCCTTTAGTGTTGAAAGTGGCATAGAAGCGATATGAAATGATATGGGTGCTTCAGTAAATGTGTGTGGTGTGTGTGTGTGTGTGTGTGTGTGTGTGTGTGTTTTCCGTTTAACATTTGCGTTTTAAAACAATATTGGTTAGGGTTAGGTGTTGGTTAAGTGTAATGGTAAGGATGTCTGTTTTGTTAAACTCTTATTTATCTTTTTGGACTCTATTGGTTAGGTTTAGGATAAAGTTTTAGGTTAGGGAGGTATGTTTAATTTGTTAAAGCCTCCATCATAAATTCACCTTAAAAACCTAATCTGATTACAACCTCATTTCACTCGGTTTTGGTGCCCCCCACTGGACATTTCACTTGGAAACTGCAGCCAAATGTGTAATGAAGCGCATAATTTAAGTTTTGCAAAAACATTGCAACGCTCACATAAATTTAATGAGACCAGGCTGCTAACATTACACCTAACATTTCCTCTTGTGTTTCATGGAAGAAAGGAATTCATATTGGTTTGGAACAACATAAGGGTGAGTAAATAAATTACAGAATTTTCATTTATTTGCAAAATTATCCCTTTAAATATGGTCGTCCCTGTTTAAGTTAGTATGAAGAAAGTCACATTTCAGGCCCATGGAGGAAATAAGTGAAAAATTAGAAGGGCAAAATAATTTTCTACCTGTTTTTTTACATGTTCAGTCCAACAGTGCTTTGGGGTCTGAAACGATCTCACATTGTGACCTGTCTAGTGTTTGGGTGGGAGGGCGAAGGGAACCCAGGTATTCTTCCTCTGGCAGATGGCATTTTCCACCTTTTCATCACCCTGATGGCTCTTCTTTGAAGGAGCTTTGTTCCTCAACCTAAAAGATGTCTGGAGAATGTCTGGCTGTGAGATGCCTTTTGAAGATCAGTGCCCTATCATTGTCAAAATCTTTACTTATGTGGAAATAAATGCAAAGGCAACAGATGATTTTTGGATAAACAGTATCTATTGCATGACATTCCTGGCAGATCAAACGTGCTGTCAGAATTATGAGGCATCCAATAAATGCAGCGGATGTAGTGTTTTCTGTCATAGAAAACAACGGTGTTCAGGGTAGAAGTAGGATGCTTGCGGAGGTTTCCTTTTGCAGGAACTTCTGTTCCCGTCACTGCCTCTTCTCCAGATGTTAATCCCTCCGATCACCACCTCCGCTTCCCTGCTTGCGTCCTTGACTCACCTCCTGAAGGAGGTGACACTGACAGGTTTGGCAGTACTTTTAAGTGGGTGTATATGCATGAGTCTATGTGTGCAAGACTTTCATTATATAGAGAACAACAACCATGTAATTGGCCTGCTCCTTTTTTAGAAGCATCACATTGGCTCTTTTTGGCTGTGTGCTAAAACCTAGTGAGATGCCTAGCTGTCTACTGCTTACATAGGCAGCATCCTGACTGAAACTTCATAAGTGACTGTTTTGCAACAGTCTACATAGGCAGCAACTCCATGTGTAATACAGATATAGTGCTCCACACACAAGGCCCACTGGAGACTTGACATACAATTGATTTCAAAAGAGCGCAACAGTGCCCGCCCACTTTACCAGCCACATTGGTTCTGGAAGTATTTTTCCTATTCATTTTTTCAATAGGGTTTTCTTAAAATTCTTCATAAAAGACTTCTAAGCCATGAACCAAACCAACAAGCTCCAAGAAGAATCACTTCATTACAAACTTTGATATGAAGTAAAAAAAAAATATTAGAAAATTGGACAGAAGACAATGATATAAGACTGTACATTATACTTACAGTCTTTGAAGCTACAATCCTATGAAGCATTGCGAGTGACGTAAACAAATAAAAAATAATAATAAAAAAGTCAAACTATTGATTTAAAGTGGTTGAGTAAAAGTATAGAAACAACATTGTGAGACCAACTCACCATTGGTGGATTGTTTACCTTCATGGATAGTGTAGTTATTACACAAGAAAGTGCACTGTTAAACACGAGTTGAAATAACATGGACTGATGGCTTCAACAGCAGCATATAATGGATTAACAACCTCGGTGCTCATGGTAGGTCTGCCTTGAAAAGCTTATAAGTTATCATTAAAAATCAATTTGCCTATGCAGAAAACGAATAGGATTTTTACTTCCCAAACCAGACTGTTGTGCGCTATTGAGTTTGGTGTTAGCATGTTGCTAAGCTAAAAATATATGTCAATTTATGTGTAAAACATCAGCGTTACTAGACCCTTTTTAGGAGGGCTTCAGCCCCCCTAAAATTAATCTCAGCCCCCCTAAATATCTGTACATTTGCAATCAGCACTTAAGTGTTTTAAACAACTGCAGACACAATGCTGCACTTTTTTGAATCGCGAGGTGCTTTGGTGGCTTTTTAATTAGTTAATAAATGTAAAATAAATAAAATAGTATTTGAATGGTTCTTTAAAACAGTTTCAGTTTTTTAAATAACTTTATAGGTGTGTTTATTATAGAAAATGACAAAATTCTGAATGAATACTAGCCAGCTATCTTGAATGATGTAAACACAGTAAAAAGCCAAAAACAAACAAAAATCAAAAACAAAACACTATCTATGCTAAAGAGTGGAGTACATTAAATGTGCACATTTAATAGTGTCATTGAGGGCTGACCCCCCCTAAGATTGAAACCCTAGAATCGCTCCTGATGTAAAACTTAAAAATACATATAAAATAGTCCATTTCAAATTAAATTGAACTATTTTTATAGACACAATATTATTGAATGAATTCTATTTCATATAAACATATAAACTTCACTGAGCTTGTCTCAATTAATTAAGGGACTGACTTGTCTGCAAAGGATAAACATGATCCTGCCAAAAGAAGGTATCTTCGAAACCTTTTGGAACTGCCTTCGCATCAGGATACTATGTAGGCAGCATACTAGGTTTTGGAACAGAGCCGATGTCTCCTTAGATGGTTGTGTCATAATTATCGCACAAATGACCATATTAGCCAATCAGACTTTAAAAATTTGTTCAATTATGTAACTTGTTTGTTCCAAACATACCCTTTTTTATTTGTTTGCAGCTCCCTTTGAGTGTTTTGCATTACGTAAGGGCAAACGTTGTTAGTAGTTAGCATTACTCAGAAACTTTGAGATGTCACGGTGCACTTTGAATGTCGGGGTGAAAAGTGAATGTCCGCTTTTGCTTGTAACCCAAAGTTCTGATTTGCTTTCTGCTGCTTCAATGAACCAGGGTTTCAAAGACTCTTGCCCAACAAACAGCTGTTGTCTGCAATGGTCACCATCCCCCTGCTGCCTAGGTGCTTCTGAAAACAGTGGGGGTGCTCTGTATAAAGTGGAGATGTATCATAATTACACATTGTTTAGCACCCTCAAGCACCCCCATAGAACCGGGCCTGAGCAGAGGGCTCTCTTTTCAGCAAACAGATTGATGGGCATTTTAAAGACTGACAGGTGTGGGTTTCTGTGTGGAGGTCAGTGAAGCTATTGTTGCAATTGAAGGAGGCCATGACACAGGCCACTGCTTGGTCACAAGAGTATTTTTTTTAAGATTCATCCCAAAAATTTTCATTGAATGTGTGAAAGTGAATGACTGATTTTTTGGCAAGGCAGGTTTAGTGTCCAAAATTAGCTTATTTTGAGATGATCGGTATGCCGGCTCGGCCGATTAACAAAAGTGTTAGCTTAAGTGTCTGTTTGAAAAACCTTCCAACAGCCTTGTCAATGGATACTTAACAATTTCTGTTTTCTGTTTTGTGTAGGCTGTGTCATTTGCTGTCATTAAAGTTGGTGTGTATAACTATATCCAGCATTCACCCTATATCCAGTATAGTCATTATCATCTTTATACTTTGCTCTCTAGATTTCGGTATCGACATTGGCCTTAGAAAAGATCACATTAGTCAACTACTTGTGTGTGTGAGTACATTTGTGTTTGTATATCCAAATATTACCATTTGTTTAGCTCATAAAGAAAGCACAAGTAGTCATCTATAAGATTTCAGCTTCAACAAAACTTTACTTTTAAGTATGTTTGCTTTACCTAACCCTCACCCTTTGCTCTCAGATAACAATGAACCCAAGACAGACAGTTGGACAGGGACAGCCACACCCTGTCCTTGACTCAGTCAGAAGTCTGAAATCTCAGCACAGGTAAATAATTAGCCAAGACACATGTTGACAAGACACAGGTGAGGCTTGTTTCTGCCAGACGAGTCCCATGTCCAGCAATGCAACCCGTCTGCTCTCCCGGTGTGATCCATGACACACATACACACACCCTGCAACACAGCACTGTGCTTAAGTCCTGCAAATGATAGTGCTTTGATTGAAGTGTCCACTGTTATGAGGTCAGTGTGGAAAAGGCTGCACTCAGCACCCCGTGAGAGGCCCCCTCTGTCAATAGGCTCAACAGCACTCCCTAATGGTACCTTAGAGTAGAGATTTTCAAATTTTTTAATGCCAAGGACCCCCCCAAAATTTTTTGCCTATTTTATTTGAAAGATTTACACATTTTAGTTTCATTAAAAAATGTAATCAAAATTTTATTGTTTAATGTTTAACAAAATTAAATGAATAAAACTTAAAAATATTTTTTTTTATTTTAATTAATTTTATTAAAGATGACAATTCAATTTGATAGAATTTCGTTATGATATTGAAATGCATTAATCCTAAAATATTTTTATAAAAGAGACCCTCTTTTTAAAATATCAATCTAAATGCTATATATTTTCATGTATGAAAACCCATTTATAATGTGTGTGAAAAATAATAAGTGTGATCTTATAAAATTCATTTCCAAAAACAAAATATGTTAAGTGCACCCTGTAAGTCTACTTTCAATTTTAAAGTGAATGTTTTTTTTTTTTTTTTTGGTATTTCTATTTAATTTAAGTGGGTCTATTTGTCACTTGAGTCAGTTTCATTGCAAATCAATCAGATGCAGTTAGAGACACATTTTTGCAAGCACTCATAAATTGCAATTAATCTAACTTTGATAGCCCTAAAATGTTTACAATTGTAAAAATAGCAATCCCTTAAACTTTTTTTATCTCAAAATTTCCATAGATCCCTTAGTGCTCCTTCCATCCCCTTTCAGTCTATAGTCTGAAACCCCCTGTTTTAGAGAACTTTTTTTATGGTGCTATCATAATTTTTCTCTCTCGTTTCAGCCTAGTCTGAGCCAGTATTATACTGACAAATCAGGTTTATTGTTGCTATGGTAAATACTATGGCAAACCTTTTTTAAAAGTTACTAACTTAAACCAGCCTGGAAACGTTAATAGAGAACATATGCCTGCGGTTTTGATGCGTCTTTGTTTCAGGTCAGCATTGTGTAAGAGCTTGAGTGGGAGATTTCGATCTCGACTTTGTGTGTTTTCATTACCCGTTTGGTTTAGATAAAGCTCTTAATGGCAAAACATTCCCCTGATGCATGACTAAGTTGAGTGGAAAAAGACCACAGTGTTTTTACTAATCAAGGGTGAGAGAACTGCTGATTTTGGATCACCACTGCACTGTATGCTTGTTTATTAGACTATCAAAAAGAAGACCAAATGTAATTTTTTTATCAGAACTTTCCCAAGACCAGGCAAACAAACCTGTAGTCTCAGGGTTGATACAACTAGTGCTTTTGAGAAATAACTTCTCACTGTATTTGCCAAAGTTTGTCAGGTTTGTGGCATCAAATAGTAGTAGTAACAATTAAACTGGATATCAACTGTGAAATAATCAGTACATTTGTAACTTTTAGAGGGAAAGAATTTCTAAACACAAAGTTTATACACAACCGTTCACAGACTTTCATAGTATTATTTTTATTTATATATTTTCACACCAGTCTATTATTGTTGTATGAGCTATTTCAGATAAACCCACCCCTAAATGCCGCATAAAAATGAAAGGAACTGGTTGGTGGCTTTACGTGTTGGCCAGACTGTTTTTTCCTTGTCCAGAATAAGCTGGACCAGGCTTTATGCTGATAGTCAAAAGTCTGGCTAAACTAAACTAATATACTCGATACAGTCAATAAAGTTATGTGCAATCAGCACATTGTTATAATTGTTTGTTATATGGCTCCCGATTGTGTTGATATGCACAAGATGAAAGGTATTAATATCAACACTCCTTCACTTTAAGTAGCAGATGAGGGCCGTCCCTCTATGTTTGTCTTTTTTTCTGTCCTGTTGCTTTTGTATAACTGCAGGTTTTAGATGAGTGAGTTACCAGAGAGCACTGCATCGAATGCTGACAAGACTTATTAACAATAGGAGCGTGTGAGACTGTGTGTGTCTGCATGCGTGTTTGAACAGGTGTGTTTTGGCCGAAGGGGTTTTTTTTTATTCTTTCGCTGAGCGTGCTCGATCTCTCCTCTGGCTTGATCAGTGCTAGATAAAACAACAGATTCAGTGATCAAATACATTCAGGTTTTATCAGGCTGTGTAAGTGCAATAATGAGTTTCCATTGTCGGGTTGTAAACATGAAATATGGTTGTATCTGTCAGACTGAAGTATTTCCACAGTTAAGCTTCAATTAAGCTACTCTAGATCTAGATATGTAACAAAAGTTTGGAATATTAAGCCTAAGGGCATATTTCAGGATGTTACACATTGATAATTATGTTGTCTTATGGTTGTTTCAAGCTTGTTCTGTATGTTCTTTGTACAGTGATAGTGTTTGCAGTTCCCTCTAGTGGCAGAGGAGGATAGTAGTCTCCCCCCCCCCCCCCACTCCATTTGCATAAATGCAAAATGCTTAAATGTCAATTAAAATATTAAATACATTTAAAAAAGTAAATAAATAAATATATTTTAATCAATAAAACTGTCAGAAAATGTATCCAATGAATCTCAGTAATAACCCCCATTTTTAAAACATTTTATTCCTATTCCCTCCATTACTGTAACTCATTTTTCAGCTCTTTTCATTAAAATTCATTTTGAGGAGTAATGGAACAAAACTGGGGGGAAAAAAAATCAGATTTCTAAAATATTCTCCAGATTAATATGATAATTTGAATTCTTATTTAATCTCTAATCTAAAACAACAACATGGAGTTCTTTCATTTTAATGAATATATTTTAATGTGTAAATCTCTTGTCTTACAGCAGAGGGAGCCACTCATACCTAACGATGTTATTCCCACTGACGTTTGCCCTTCTTTAAAAATATATTATAACACAGCAATAAAAAAAACCCCCAAAAAACATATGCCATTATGTTTACAATGGCCCAGATGTAGCTGTGTGAGCAAATTACATTGTGTACTAAAGTCTGCCTTGTATCCATTTATAATTTCTAGAAAGTCTTGTTCTAATCACTCTACATGTTGTATCCGGCTTTGGCTTGTTATGATTTGGACTGCAGTATTTGCTGAAGTACATTGTTAAAGGGAGAGTTCATCCAAAAATTCTTCCATGAAACACAATAGGAGATGATTTTAAAAGGTGGAATGTTAGCCTTAGTCAACATCAATTTCATTGCATCTTTTTTCTACAGGTATACAATAAAAGTGAATAGTGACTGAGGCTAACATTGTGCCTTGCATCTACCTTTTTGTCTTCCATGGAAGAAAGGTTCATAAATGTCATAAAGGTTTGGATCAACATGAGGATGAATAAATGACTGAATCTTTATTTTTGGGTGTTCTATTCCTTTAATATGTGGTTTGCTAGGGCTGACCGGGGAATGTTGCATTTTAATAATTTGACAGCATGAATGTGAGTTGCAGGAATGTGTCTGAGCAGGATAAAGACCCTCTGGGCTGCTCCCTTAATGGGGTTGTCTCCACTGGATGTGTTTACCCAGAGCACAGGACCTGAATGAGGCCTGATAGATACTTGTCAAGTGGAGGCCCTCCTTATCTGCACTGCTTGGCCATGACATGTCCCTGACAGAATCCTGAGAGACATTTTCCATTTTACAGTTACAAACATCAACCCTAACCCACTCCTTCTGGTACAATTTCTCAGTGGAACACTCCTGTGCCACTCAGAGCTAAGAAACGACTGTGTCTCACATTTGCGTCTGCCCAGACATGCTCTTCTGAGTCTCCTGCAGGCCTGAATAGGCTGCAAACTCCCTTGATGGGCTGACCTCATTTTACAAACCTTCAAATGCCTATTGGAGGTCTCTTGTTCTCATTTATGGAATCCTTGATATTTGGTTTTGCTTGAACTTCTGGCCTTGAGTTCAGTATTGTAATCTACCCCTTTATTTTCTACAATGGAGCTCTGTGGATTTGGTTTCAGACCATAGAAATGTTAAGCGAATTGTTCTATGCTCTAAGATGTAGTTTTATAGTCCGTGGGACAGATGTAGTGGAGCTTGGTATCGGAGTGGAAGTTTTACAGTGTTCTGAATGGGTGTGGTGTGTTAGGGTGCTTAAACACTAGAGATGGCTCTGATGGAGCATTTGATGTTTAAGATCAGTTTTGGTGGTGTGGAAGTTTGAAATCAACCGGGGAGACAGTAAATTGGATTTTCATTTCCACAACTTCACCAACCTCTGAGATTGACACTGGGTAACGGATGCCTATGTCAAAGTGCGATGCATCAAAAGTTGACATTTTTTCAATTTTTCGTCACAGAGCATCGCATTCACAAACCCATTTGTTTTTCCTTGTGATGCACCGTCCTAATCGAAATCAATGGATTTGCAGCATTCTCTGATGCATCGTAAATTTTGTCTTGGACATGTTGTCTTTGTGAAGAGTGTGTTGAGAATCATTTTAAAGTGTACTTTTGAACAACCTCAGAGAGACGGGCTTCAAATTTATGCATTTTTACCTTTCAGATAGAAACCTAGCTAGCTATAATCTTCTCAGCTGGCATGCGTGATTGTTAATAAAGGTGATGTGCAAAGCACACCCACAATTATTTTTGACCAACCTTTAACGCTTGTTGACTAGACAATTTTCCTAATTTTGCAGATCAAAAACATATGTACATTTTGTCATAATTTTTAGATGAACTAAGAAACGCGTGTTCGCCCAATATGTTTGAATTTGCCTTTAGAGAGAGCCACCCCCCCACCCCATCACCTCCCTAGTTTTGTCTGAATTCTAAAACCTAGTGTGCACTACACGACTTGTCTATTTTGATGTTTTGAGTCAGTGACTGGTCTGCGACAAGAAGTCTCAGATCTCACGACGAATGGTCTTATCGTGTGCGCACTCCTGCGACATGCCGAGACTAGTCCCAGACGCTATGACAGTTTTCAAAACAGCTTCATATCTAGATGTCTTGTCATCAGGTGTGCGCATTGTCCCGATGAGCGAGAGACTAACAATGAGCAACAGCCAATGAAATACAGAGAGAGAGCAAGAGGAGAGCAATGCATTATTAGAAAATAAAGTAAAACTTCACCCACATCTCCCTACCCGCTGTCTTTATCATTTTCAGCTATTTTTCTTACATTTTTCCTTTTGCAAATAGCAAAACGGGTGCGAGCCATTCTTTCATGTTTGTTGATAGAGGAGAGTAAGGTTTGGGTAGCAGGAGACAAAAAATAATTCGAAAGTAGAGTTTTTACTCCAGACCATTTTTGTGATATAATAATTTAAATGCTTTCCTTTTTATTTTAGTGCATAAATCTCAAAGGGGTGAATTCACTAAACAGTTGCGCCACTTTTGCTTGCGGTATTTCAGCACAAAAAAACCTGCGTCTTATTCACTAACCACAGTCTTCTTTAAGCATGCACAATCAGCGCTGAAATTGTGCTGTGTCTTGAGTATTTCAATTTAGTCATTTTCATTCCTTTCCGTGCAAACACGGCACATTTCTATGAAAATTAGGCTTATTGTGCTTCATTCACAAAAATTACCTGGTGCAATACAAATTGTGCTGTTACCGCCAGAAGAAAACAGGTGGCAAAATTAATTTTATATAAAACAGATGTTGTGTACATTTTCTATTGATCATATCAGCAGTAATTGGTCAAATAATGATCAATAATGGAGAAGAGCATCATAACCTGGCATATATCTAGATGTGTTCAAATGCAATTTCGGCATTTTAAAGAGATGATTCAGGTGTCTGGATCTCAGTAGTAGTGATGTTGTAAAATCCTGCCAAAGTGTGTCAAATAACGGTGGTCTTCTGCATCCTCCATTATCTAGCATTCAGAATCGGCTTGCAAGATCAGTATTGCATGTGCAAATTGTGTTCAGCAGTGATTTTGTGGGTGCGTCTGCTTCATTGCCTGATCCACATAATTCCTTTAGTGAATGACCATGTGCAATTCATTCTCAGTGAATTCTTGTCCTCTGGGACAAAGTGACTCAAAATAATGGAGCAAGTCATATTTTGTAACTATTTTGTGACAATTACTTAAACTGGTAATAATAACTAGGAATACATCAAGTGGCAAGAATAAAGGTGCCTTTAGGAACAATACTACTGCAGGACCAATCTAATTGAAATCACTATGGCAAAACATGTACACACCTGGATGACACATGTCATGATACACAATAAGACACTGATTAGAAGTGGCTGCTTCTTGAAGGGTGCCACTTGAGATATGATCAAATCAAGACCACCTTGCAGTAAATGCCCCTTAAGGAAACTCATTACTTTTTAATGCAGCCCGATGCCCCCCTGGGTAAGCTCAGCCCATTGTACTCTCACTGAGGAAGCAGCGTTTAGCATGTCAGTGCCCTCCTGCTGCTTGCCTGCTGACTTCTCTACCCAGCCAAGAACCAAAGAGGTCCAGACAAAAGCCTGCTGGACACATGAAGGCATGCCCGGCATTCCATCTCATTGTAGATGCTCCTGTAGCGACATTCAGGATCTGGACAACCCAATCTCATGAAAAGTCATACATAATTTTCAAGGTGGCTATTTCGTGTGATGTCGCACGATTTTGTTCACATAAACTCGAATTCGAATTCATCACGTGCAAATTCCCGGATGTGTAATGCAGAAGTAAGTGCGAGTTTCACGCACGAGGCGTTAAGGACATACTTGTTAATATAATGCCCTTACCCACACCCCTTATCTAAATTTAACCGATCAGTAGAGTGTGCAAACAAGATAGGAAGCTGTTGTATGTAACAGAAGCAAGTAATTGTCGCATATTAGATGGAAACGATGTCCAGCGACGTCATTGGCTGTAGTGAAAGTCATAGGAATTCAAACGAGTGCAGTCGCACGATATCATACGAATTAGCTAAATTTAGAAAAGTCATACGAATCCTGACGATTTCACTGTGAGAGTGTGTTGGATCTGGAACTAACTAGGGCTCAACGCAAAAATGCTGCTGAATATTACAGAAATGCCCCCCAAAATTATAATTATGTCATTTACTCGCCCCCATGCCATTCCAAATCTGTATTACTTCTTTCTGGTGTGGAACGAGAACAGTATTGTAATTTTTGGGTAACTATCCCTTTAATAAAAAGTTAATTACTAACATTTAGTTAATTTCCTTTTGTCTTTTTAAGACAAAGAGAAGATAACCTAAATACATACACAGAAAACACACGGACACATTTTTTCATGTGATGTTTGTGTTTTTAGTCTGTAGTTGATTCAGGCTAAGGGTGTTTTTCTTGTGCACACTGCCTGTGACAAGCCCTGCAGCTGCAGGGGGCTAAAGGGCTTTAGAGAGAACTATATCATCATTGAACCTTTTTGGTTTGTTTTTTCAGGGTGACCTAGGTTTATGGAGACCCGGTGCAGGATTACAACCCATTGTAGCTGTAATAACACATCATAGGGGTCTGCCATATGCTCCTTAAATAGCTCAGAAGTCATTCTCAATGCATGTAGATGCAGCTTGACCTTCTATACACATTTCCACTTCCTTTGTGTATTTATTTTAAAATGTTAATGTTTTTAGTAAGCCATTTGTAGGTTGATTTTCCCGAAAACACCGTGGCTGTCTGTTTGTTTGAGCATCCCGACTAGACCAACATAGCAACATTGACTCAACCAATGGCGTGAATTTGGGGCGGTACTATCAGTATGTGTGACCAATGAAAGACAGGTGGAGTATTTCAAAAACCTTTTTGAAAGCAGTCATTATTTTTGCATTTCATTTGGTGATGCTTTTTGTACAGAAATTGTAATGATTGTTATAATTTGTAACATTTGTATAATTGCATTCAAATGCAGCTGACAAAGAATGCAGGTATCTTAGTTTGGTCTGTCAAGTTTCATTTTCACAAAGGACTTGTGCTGTCTACAGCTTTTGTCAACCTAAGTCCTTGCATATCAGATTCACTCATTTTGTTGCATAGTATTATGTTACATTGGCTGTATCATTCACTCAAAGAATGTCTAGAAGAGAGGCCTGAGAGGTGAGGATAGGTGTAGAAAAGCTACAATGCATAGAAAGTTAATTGAATACCATGAGGGTTCTGCAGGGGTCACATTATATGCTCAATTATACTCTCACTGACTGCTGTGCTATTCTGAAGCTTTTATCTGGTCACAGTAGTTAAACACAGGACTTTCACCTACTGCAAATGGGGCTTATTGCACTTTTATAAAGCCAGAGTTTGAATGACACGTAAGAAGAAATATTTATTGGTCTCAGGCAGCATGTTGTGTGGCTTAGTTTTAGAAGCTTGTGTATCTGATGCTTAACTAT
This sequence comes from Myxocyprinus asiaticus, assembly GCF_019703515.2. Taxonomy (NCBI): domain Eukaryota; kingdom Metazoa; phylum Chordata; class Actinopteri; order Cypriniformes; family Catostomidae; genus Myxocyprinus; species Myxocyprinus asiaticus. The sequence continues at coordinate 42,379,561 of NC_059354.1, forward strand.
ATAGATTTTAATGGGCTTGTAAAGTGCCATATAATGAAATGTTAGAATGGCAGGTGATACAAACCTTTTATATTCCCTGTAAGTTGTCCAGTATGGTGTCCATTGAGAACTGACCTATCAAGTTTGAAATTAGGGGCAAGAGTGGGTCACATGTGCTCAGGATGTTTGGTTTCTAGGCCACCAAGATCTGAGAGTGAAGTGATGGGAGAAAGAGTGACGTTACTCTAAACTGCATTGTTTGTTCAACAACAAAAAGTTCCTCCTTGGCTCGTACAGGGAAAACACCGTCATGAGCATCGCGTGCTCTGTTTGTTGCAGATAAAAGTAAACAGAGTGCAAATTCATGTTGTAGCACGAAGCACATACAGAGTGCATACTTATTTAATTAAATAGCAGCATTTAGTGGTTTAATAATCACTTTGAGTCACGTTTCCAGAGTGGGAATCTGCCGTCATAACGTCAGAGCTCCTTGGTCAAAACGACACAGAAACACTTCAAAATGAGTGTTGTGGCGTAGTAGGCTAAAGCACATAACTGGTAAGCAAAAGGTTGCTGGTTTGATCCCCACAGCTGCCACCATTGTGTCCCTGAGCAAGGCATGTTGCTCCAGGAGGATTGTGCCTGTAATAAGGGCACTGTAAGTCACTTTGTATAAAAGTGTCTGCCGAATGCATAAATGTAAAATAAAAGTTCTGTCAAAATGAAAGATAAATTTATAGGGAAAAATATGGCAGATATATATATCACTTCTGTAATATTCACTGTAATACTACCACTAATAATAATAATTATAAATCAGTAGTGATTTTATTATACTTAAGCAGTATCTAACATCTGTGATGCTCTGTTATGCAGCACTTTATTTTACAAAATGTAACTCCAGTGTTGTATATTGGATTGTGAGGTTCTGTATATAAGCACTTAATTTGATAAAAAATATTACATTATTATTTTGAAAATTAATTGTTATATTTTCATTTGATTAAAGTTTTAATGAATTCATTTATTTAAACACAATTTTGATGCTAAAAACTGTTGATATGGAGTTTAGAAAAAATAAATAAAAACAGGTATCGGACATGGTATCGGTGAGTACTAAAAACGAAGTATCGGTCCTCGCACTTGTTCTCAAAATAATGGTTTCGGGACATCTCTACATAAGACTCCAGTGGTTAAATCAATATCTTCAGAAGTTGTATGATAGGTGTGGGAGAGAAACAGATCACTTTTACATTCTTCTTCTTGTGTTTTTGGTGATTCACATTCTTAATGCATACCGCCCCCTACTGGGCAGGGAGTAGAATTTCAAGCAAAAAAGGACTTAAATATTGATCTGTTTCTCACCCACACCTACCATATCACTACTGAAAATATGGAATAAAACACTGGAGTCTTATGGAATACTTTTATGATGTCTTTATGTGCTTTTTGGATCTTCAAAATTTTGGCACCCATTCACTTGCATTATATGAACCTACAGAGCTGAATTATTCTTCTAAAAATCATAATTTGTGTTCTGCAGAAGAAAGAAAGTCATACACATCTGGGATGTAATGAGGCTGAGTAAATGATAGATTTTTCATTTTCACCCAAAAATGATAATGATGTCATCATTTACTCATCCTCATGTTGCTCCAAACCTATATGACTTTCTTGTCTCATTGGAAAACAAAAGAAGATGTTAGGCAGAAAGTTTAATCTCAGTCAACATTCACTTTTATTGTCTGGAAAATAGATACAATGAAAAGGGAATTGTGATTGAGGCTAACATTCTACCTAAAATCTCTCTTTGTGTTCAAGGCAAAAAATAAAGTTATATAGGTATAACATGAGGGAGATTTCATTTTTGGATCTCTTTAAGAGGTCAGGGTTCTAAATTACATTTAGAAAAATGTTTCAGATTTCAGTTAAAATCATCAATTTGAGTTGGGTTAGCAAACAGAATGTAATTTCGAATTTCATTCTATATTAATTCTACTTTCTTAAATTCAAAGAAAATCATATTACTGCAGTAAGTGTCATTTTTAATATATACTATATATCAGCATGAATTACACAAAAAAAAAAAAAAAAAAAAAAAAATTCATCCAGTACATGCAATATATGCAGGACATGCAACATGAATCATGTTACACATGCAAGAATTGCAGTATTTCCAGAAACTTTTGGTGATATTAGTTGTCAATGATTGAAATGCCACTTATAGAAGTATGTAATAATTAAGAATAATTAGTAAATATTAGTATTAATAAGTAATAATTTAATTTATTTCATTTATTGGTCCATGTAGAGCATCAACACATTTCTTAGACTGCTCTGAGATGTTCCAATTTGTATTTAAATATTTCCTTTTATAGTGTTCTCGTTTTATGTCATATTTGTACAATGACACACATTAGAATAAACAGTTCCAAATTTAAGGTGTATTAAATTCACATACAACTGTAGGAATGTCTGCTTCAGTGCTGTTAGACTAAGTAATTACAAACTTTAGTTGGAAAGCCTGAATAATATATTTAATCAAGTTTTGTTGTTCTGTCTGGCCTTGTTTAATGATGCAGAAAACCTGTGTCACATCTGTTTCTGTGTTATTATGGATGAAGGACTCCTTGTTTGAACACCCCATAACTTCTGCTTATGGCATGTCAACTTGAGTTAGACATATAAACTCTATATAAAAAAAAAAAAAAAAAAAAAATATATATATATATATGGACAACAGAAACAGGATGAGATATTGTTTTTATCACTATACTCAAGTTTATCACAAACACTCAACAAATACCCTCTCACCGGGGAAATACAGAAACCTTTTCTTAAATTCACAAGATCCTTTCAGTTATTTCAAAGTGTTTCCTAAGGTACTTTTTAACCTATTTGGACTACTCTAAAGGACCGATGAGCACAGAAGCCCATGCGGGTTTGATAGACACTACAAAATAGGGCTGAGTGATATGTATATATAAAAAATCATGATATATTTCCAATGGCAATATACAAATATCTTATATAAAATTATATTTAATGTAAAATTAATAAACATTGGAAATATATTACAATGATTTTAATGATCGTTTTACTTACTGTAAATTTACATGTAATAAGAGAAGTTTAGATTCTTACATTAAATATTAAATACAAAATAGACACGAGATATGTTGTATATTGTCAAAGGGCTGAATAATATAGAAATCGTATTTTATTTTTTTATTTTTTTTTACTATATAGCCTAGCCCTATCAAAGAATAAAAATAAATAAATTGCCAGATGGGGAGAAATGTGGTTGAAAACAACAGTCCTTTTCATTCAAATGTACCCAAAGACACACTGTAAAAAAAAAAAAAAAAAAAAATAATAATAATAATAATAATAATAATAAAAAAATAAAATAAAAAAAAACTGGCAGCTGTGGTTGCCAGAATAAGTATGTAAAAAATACAGTAAAAATGTTAACAACTTTACAGAACAACCTGTAAATTTTACAGTTTAAAACTGTTGTAATTTACATGACCACGCTGGCATTAAAAAAATAATAATAATAAAAAAAAAAAATTCAGTAAAACAAATGTCATAAACTTGATATTAACCTTAATATTAGAGACAGTGCTCAGTTGCACTCACACAAATACTAAACACCATAAGGGTAACACATGTGAAATTTAAATAGTGCAGTAAACATTAACAAAACTACAGTAAATATAAAACAGAACACCCCAATGTACGTAACTGATATTAAAAATTAAATTAATTAATTAATTAATTAATTAATTAAAAATAAGAAGAAACATAACTATTCCCATAAAATATAATGAAATATGATGGGTCATGCAGGGAATTCTGGGAATGCCCGATTATTGTTTTTTATTGTAATTTTAACAATAATTTACTGTAAAAAGTACATGTACTCTCTTGTTAAACATAATGTACGTTTTTACCATTAATTATACAGGAAAATCATCAACATCATCTAAAAAATTTAATTTTTACAATATTTTATTGTAAAAACGACTGTATTGTCAAAAATATATTAACATTTTTACTGTATATTTTACAGTTAATACTCATTAATAAATTAACGTTTTTTTCTGTAGCAAAAAGTCTTTTGCCATTAAAATGACAGACATTAAATAGATCATTTCTCATCATTGAGAGACAGGAAATGGTTTTCTCACAGGAGTTATCAGAGGCATGTGTCTGGAAGCATGCCAGTGTGGGTGTTGATTTTGGCCTCTCGTCCTTTCCTGCAGTACATCCTAAATATCCTGAAAGCCTCAAACTCCCCTTACTCACATTTCAACAACTCTTTGTGTAATAGCTCTGCTAACAAACATTACTCAAATATATCGCCTGAGGCTTTTCAAAATCATTGAAGTCCCTTGGTCACTTCGGATAAAGGATATCCCAGCACAGTCATAAAGAAATGGGGGACTCCCTAAAGAAGACGCAAGCACTTGATTTAAAGGGACAGTTCACCCAAAAACAAAGGACTTCTGTGGAACAAAAAATAACAAACGTTAGGCAGAATATACTATCCTAAGTCACAATTCACTTTCATTGTATGGAAAAAAGATGCATTGAAAGTGAATGGTGACTGAGGCTGTCATTCTGACTAATGTCTCCTTTTTTGTTTTTAGAACGGGTTTGGAACAACATGAGGGTAAATAAATGATGACAGAACTTACATTTATGGGTGAACTATCCCTTCAAGGAACAGCAATCAGTACAAGATGCCATACTGTTCATATTAAATCTAATCCTGATGAGTGCACATCTTTCATCCACCTAACAATCTTTTGGCAGATTGCAGAGAACATGTTTGCCCTGAATGTGTGCCAAGAAAGGTCAGGACAGCAAGGGAGTCACCACAGAGAATTGTAAACTAAGTTTCCCACCCATGTAGGACCTGAATGATGAGGCCTAACATTAACCCTTGAGTAAAAGCTAACAGGAGAACTTTAATGAGTTTTAGAATTATTAGCTGCTTTGGGTGATAGATGTGACATACTGCCTCAAATGTAACAAGAAGCATGTGTTGATGTTATGTTCTCATAGCTGTTCTTGTTTTAGTTTACTTGTGGGTAAAGGAAACGTTGTGTTTGCAGTTCATTAACCTTTGCTTCCTGTGTAAAGAGACGTAAAAAGAACGCAGTCACACTTTAACCTGCAGTGTATTATGGAGTCTCATTAACTATACTGTATTTGTTTCCTGCATATAGGTCATCTTGCAGTTTTTATTGCCAGTAAATACAACCCATATTCTGAAAAAGTTTGGACAGTATGAAAAATGCTAATAAAAACAAAAAGTAGTGATTTGTAAATTATATTCAGCCTTTTCTATATTGAAAGCACTACAACTAAACATTATATGATGTTTTACCTTGTGAATTTCATTGTTTTTTTTTTGTTTTTTTTTTTTTTAAATGTACAGTCATTTGAAATCAGATGATCAAAGAAATGGATCAGATGATTGCAAAACACTCCAAAAAAGTTGGGACAGGGGCAATTTAAGACTAATTTGATGGGTTAAAATAACAAGGCAATGTGAAACAGGAGATGTTAAACAGGTGAGGCAATCGTGTCATAGTATATAAGGAACTTCCAAATACAGCCTAGTCCTTCAAGAGCAAGGATCATTCGAGACTTGTCAATTTGCCAATAGATGCTTCAGCAAATAATCCAGCACTTTGAGAACAATGTTCCCCAAAGACAGATTGGAAGGATTTTGGGCATTATACCCTCTACAGTGCCCAATATAGTTAAAAGATTCAAGGAATATGGTCAAATCTTAGTGCACAAAGGGCAAGACGAAAACCACTTCTGAATGCGTGTGATCTCTGATCCCTCAGACATCACTGTCTTAAAAAACATCATTCATCTGTAATGGATATCATGAACATGGGCTTGAGTATTACTTTAGTAAACCTTTGTTAGTCAACACCATTCGCCGCTGCATCCACAGATGCAAGATAAGTCTTTACTATGCAAAGCAGAAGCCCTACATCAACACTGTCCAGAAGCGCTGTCAACTTCTCTGGGCTTGGTCTCATCTTAGATGGAAAGTAGAACAGTGGAACCATGTTTTTTGGTCCGATGAGTCCACATTTCAAATAGTTTTTGAAAATATTATATTCTCCGGGCTAAAGAGGAAAAGGACCATCCAAGTTGTTACCAGCATCAGTTCCAAAAGCCAGTGCCCATGGCATGGGTAACTCACACAACTGTGAGGGCACCATTAATGCAGACAGATGTGTACACATTTTGGAGCCGCATATACTGCTATCCAGCAATGTCTTTTCCAGGGACGTCCTGGCATTTTCAGCAGGACAACTTCAAACCACATACTGGCCGAATAAGCAGAGAGTGCAGGTGCTAGATTGGCCTGCCTGCAGTCTTGACCATCTCCAACTGAGAAGGTGTGGTGCATTATGAAGCGCACAATACGATAACGAAGACCTACATAATGGATGAATGGGGGAAAATTCCACTTTTTAAACTTAACAAACTTGTGTTTTCAGTGCCTAAATGCTTAAGTAGTGTTATTAGAAGAAATGGTGATGTTTCACAGTGGTAAACACTCAAATGTCCCAACTTTTTGGAGAGTGTTGCAATTATCTGATTTGAAATTACTGTACATAAAAAAAAAACTGTGAAATTCAAAAGGTAAAACATCATATAATGTTTAGTTGTAATGCTTTCAATACAGCAAAGGGTGAATACAATTTACAAATCACTCCTTTTTGTTTTTATTAGCATTTTTCATACTATCCCAACTTTTTCGGTATTGGGGTTGTAGTATAACGTCCTTTTTTTTTTTTTTTTACTCTAATTCTTCAATGTAAGCTGATTTTTGAGTCAAGTCTCCTACTTATGTTGTTAAGAGTGAGGATGCTGCTTCCAGAATGCTTATGTAAGCAATAGACAGCAAGGCAACACACTAGGTTTTGGAACAGAGCCATTGAGAACCCTTCCAGCATGGTCCACTTGGCATCTTATTGCTTTGTTAAGTCCATGCTAGAAGTACAGCAGGGATTCACTGTGTTCTTGGCTGAGGTTTGAGTACTGTCCACCCCACTGGTGCTCAGCATTTGCTAATGTCATTCCCACACTTACTGTTGACAGCCCAAGTCATTCTGGCTCTGTCTTCTGATGAATTGTTCAGAGGGGTTGACTTCTCCATCGTGCCTCGAGGGCTTTGGCACAGATTGTAGGTTACTGAGATATCTGAAGGGCTCATTGTGTCCTTTCAGTCCATTTCAGAAGAGAACTCTGGACTGGAGTATGCTTCAGTGTAGCAAATCCCCTGGTCTGGCTATTTATTCAGTTTACATCAAAATCTTAAATGGTGATCATAGATGCATAGATCTTAAATCCAGTGTTCTCTTGGGTCTGAGGATAATAAGATTAACTGAGCTTCACACAAGTCTTCATTGTGTATTTTTCGCTTATATTGCATGTGTAAAAAAAAACAAGTTTAGAAAACTCCATTTCAATTTGCACAGTCAAAAAAAAAGAAGCCACAATGCTTCACCAGTGGGCATGCTCAGTAACAGACACAACAATGTGAAGTTCATAGTGCTCAGCCTTACAAGGTTCCCTCAGATTTTAACCCATGAATTTTCAAGATCTTTTCTTGACTTTAACAAATGGATAACATCATTAAAGATATGAGTCGAAATCAAAGATTTAAATTCCCACATATTTCCTGATTTTCTGTGGTAGAGCCTGGCTTTATAGACTTACAACAGTGAAATTTAAGCCTCCATTTCACAGAGGTGCACAATGTTTCAAAGAGGGGTGTGTTGGAGGGTCAGTGATTAAACTGAGCATGCTCAAAAGCCTGTATATTCTACCTTCACCACCAGACTTGATATTGTATGTTCTCACTGTTTAAAAATGTAAGTTGCTCTGATTTAAATGGCATAAAAGTTGACTTTATTGATTGTTTTATGTAAGCTCACTTTTTTCGAAATTAGATAGTTCAATCAACTTTTAAAATTGAGCTTGTCTGACAAAACTGAAGTTGGATTTTTTACAGTGTACTTACCTAGCTATGGTTATAACCTTTAAGATAACGATGCATTATAACACACAATGAAACCTGAATTTATAATGCATTATAAGTGTATTCTTAAAGCATTCTAATGTATGCAAAATGCCTTATAATAAACATTGTTGTGACTTCCTACATTCTCAGAACACAAATTAGTAAAAATCCATAATTTACAGTGCCAGTGCCTAGCCTTTGGAGCTGTTACTTTGTTCATTTTTGAGTGTTTCCTCTGAGGCCAATGTTCATTTTAATGTAAGCAAGTTTCAGCTGGTAACTCTTTTACATTTGAAATAATGTTATGTGGTTTTGTTGATTTTATTAAATATTTTATTTTCTAAATATTACAATAAATATGTTCAACGCAAATGTGCCTTATAACCACTTTATAATATCTTATGGCTGTTTAAAAGAAGACCTACTGTGGTTTTTATTACTTTATTTAAAGCAGACAAAGACCACTTATAAATGAGTATGACCACATTATAAAGCCTTTTGGATGTTTATAAGAAGACTTTGCATTTTTCATTTGACTTAAAATGGTAAAAGACCACTCATAAGTTCCAGGAAGATATTGTGCAGGTTCTGATCTTTTTTTTTATTTTTCATTTTTTTTTTTTTATCTCCTTTTCTCCCAATTTGGAATGCCCAATTCCCACTACTTAGTAGGTACTCATGGTGGCGTGGTTACTCACCTCAAACCGAGTGGCGGAGGACAAGTCTCAGTTGCCTCCACTTCTGAGACCGTCAATCCGTGCATCTTATTACGTGGCTCGTCGTGCATGACACCGCGGAGACTGCGCATGTGGAGGCTCATGCTGCTCTCCGCGATCCACGCACAACTTACCACGCGCCCCATTGAGAGTGAGAACTACTAATCGTGACCACAAGGAGGTTACCCCATGTGACTCTAGAATCCCTAGCAACCGGGCCAATTTGGTTGCTTAGGAGACCTGGCTGGAGTCACTCAGCACGCCCTGGATTCGAACTCGCGACTCCAGGGGAGGTAGCAGGTTTTGATCTTAAATAAACAATGTCAAAATATGAAACTTATAATACATTATAACTATGAGACCTATAATACATTATAACTTAAAAGAAATGTGTATAAAACGTGGTGTTGATCGTGTGTTGTAATGCAGTTAAGTAAGAATTATATCACATTATAACTGTTGTTACAATTATATATGAGACAATACAACATATTATAAGGTTTATTATAAGGCATTATGCATACATTATAATGTTTTAAGAATACCCATAAAATGCATTATAAATACAGGCTTCATAGAAGGTGTTACCAAATCCTTCTAATGCAACTGCATCAATCATGAAATATGAATTTTAAATAATTGTTTGTTTTGGTCAGTAATCGATTTAAAATTGATTTTTTTTTTAAATGCACATATTTAAATATTAACATAAATTTGGTGACAGGATTGCGGCTGATCATTGCTTTAATTGCGTTAAATCTTCACCATTTTCTGAAACTGTGCCATTTTACTGGTAACATATGATGTTGGCCTACAGAAAACATTTAAATTCAAGTCATCTGATTGATTTTGCTTTTTTTCTCATCTTGTTGTTTATTTTCCACTCTTTGTTGTATTTAGATGTTAATCTGTAGACTTTCCTTAAAGTTACTCTTAGTGCAGTAAGCTGTTTGAAGTATTTTGTTGTTTTTCTGCAATTATTGTATCTTTGTGATTTTCCTCAATTGTATTATTCATTTCTGACAGTCTTCATAGAGCAGAGTCAATTAGCATGTTGAAGGTCTCTGTCACCAGCTCTCGTAGGCTTATCCCTACTAGTCTGAACAAGAGCGCAAGCTCTGGATTACTCTTTAACCGTTCCTTACATGAAGCACAGAACAAGAGGTGGGCTCAGTCAAAACTAATTGTGAGGTAGACCCAGAGAACAAGATTTATATTGACAGGATGGGGTGGTTTCAAGGGGTGAGCGAGTTTAGATGCCTTGTTCTAGTTGGAGTTAGCTACTGTTTAAATTTCATTAAAAAAGTTATGAAATGATTTATGATATATCTGTCTTTAACATGATGATATGAAAGTATACCACAAACACAAGGTGCAGAATTGTTGTTGACTTGCAGCCAAGTGGAAAACATGTTACTTTTCAGAGAATGGAGAGAATGGAGGGACGTATTTTGAAGGAGTGATTACACACTTCACTGTATCTCAGGAAAGAAGGAAGTCTGAAACTGCAATGTGACGTCAATTTCATTGTGTATTTTACTCCAAAGACTCTTAAATAAGGAAGTTGTATAAACAGTGCATGGTTTGGTTGTCACGCAAGCCATTAACTCAAGATTAATAATAACAGTGCTTGCAAGGCAGCGCTTTTTTGATGTTGATAGGATTTGGCCTAAACCCTTAACCCTAAGTATTAAACTTCAATGAATTCAGCCTACTTAAAGGAAAGGTTCACCCAAAAAGGAAAATTCTCTCATTATTGACTATTAATTAATTAATTAATTAATTCTCTCAGATGTGTATGACTTTCTTTCTTCTGCAGAACAAGAATGAAGATTTTTAGAAGAATATCTCAGCTTTGTAGGTCCATACAATGCAAGAGAATTGTGACCAAAACTTTGAAGCTCCAAAAAGCACAAAAAGGCAGCATAAAAGTAATGCATGAGATTCGAGTGGTTTAATCCATGACTTCTGAAGCGATCTGATCTGGTTTTGGATGAGAACAGACCAAAATGTACAGGAACTTCTTTTTCATTATAAATAATGACATCAGCAGTCTCCTTGGCGATCATGATTTCAAGTTTGATTACACTTTCTAGTGCCATCTAGCGCCTAGCGCATGCATCAAGCAATAAGAAGTGTAATCGAGCTTGAAATCATGATCGTGCCTAGAGACTGCAATGGCAAGATGTACATTGGAAAAGGAGTTACATTTTGGTCTATTCTCATCCAAAACCTATTAGATCGCTTCTGAAGACATGGATTAAACCACTCGAGTCTCATGCATTACTTTTAAGCTGCCTTTTTGTGCTTTTTGGAGATTCAGAATTTTGGTCACCATTCACTTGCCTTGTATGCAGTGCTGAGAGCTGAACACATTTGTGTTCTGCGAAAGAAAAAAGTCATTTGGGATGGCATGAGGGTGAGAAAATAATGAGATATTTTTCATTTTTGGGGAACTATTCCTAACACACAGACTGCAATCAAACATATTATTAATTTTTAGTTAATTCTAGCTTTAGGTATGCTATTTTTATTTATTTATTTTTTTTTTTTTTTACAAATTTAAGATTAAAGCTTGAAAATGTACCTTTGATTTACTTTGATAGAATTTTAGGCATTCAAAGTGTAACCAAATGTGATGAAGCCATGGTAATATTTGCATACTGAATTCCGATTTATCTTCTTTTTCTATCTATTTGCATATTGAATTGTGATTTTTCTTTACCTTCTTTATACTGCACTTTCATAACACAGAACCAAAGCCTAAAACAAGCTTATCTAAAATGTTAACACTAATTTTCAACACTTTATTTCAATAAAGAAATCAAAATCTATTCTTGATTACAATTAACATCATAGCAAGTAAATCATTTAGAGTATAAATTTCAGCTTTTAAAAGATGCTTTGGCTATTTACGCAGTTGTTTCTGTGTCACAGGGGAACAGACTGTGGAATTTCTGTGCCCCTGTAAAGGCTATAAATGTAAGTTGAAACAACTCTAAATTCCATCAGTGAGGGTATTTTGAAGCAACGGCGTAGACAAAAGGAAGCCTTGCAGGCATTTTTGGTCAGAATATCTATCATCAGACATTCTTTCAGTACAGAGACAAAGGGGAGATGCAGGAACCCTACGGGGGCGGAAAGGTCCTGAGCTTGGCCAACAATGAGACAGCCCCCCTGCTCTCTTTAAATATTTTACTCCTCCTCTAAACTTTTCTCCCCGGCTTGTGGGCTCATTGTGGCAAATCTGCGGTGAGCCAGGGAAGAGTCTGTCTGTGTGTGGTGTGGATTACTGGTGGAGGGCATGACAGCTACAAGATCTTGTTTGAATTGCTGAATTAACTGGAATTAAACAGGATGTCCAAGCTCAGCCTGTGCCTTTTTGCACTGTTGTGCCTAAGGATACAGCACTCTCATGGCTGGTTCTGGTTTGATGGCTCCAAGGAAAATGGGAAGGGCACGCAGACGCCGGCCTACCTGACTACCGTAAGGCCCACATCACAGCCGAGGACAGAACCACCCAGAAAATCAGGTACAAGAGCTTCTGTAACTGGGGTCTCCAAAGAGGGCGAGAAGCTTGGTAGATATTTGGGAAGTGGTGACAATTTCGAGGGGTCAGCAGGGGAGGGTAAATCAGAGTTCATATCCAGGACTGGGTTGGAGGGTGGATCTGGACAAAAATCCAAAGCAGAGTCAGAATCTAGAAGTGGGTCAGTGTCTGAATACGCTTCTGGAACTTCTCAATATGAAAGCCAGGATGGCTATGTTACTTCAACCAACCTGTCACATATATTTGGTGAAAATGCAAGTGTGCACGCAGGAAATCTCAATCTCGAGACCAATTCTAGCAATGTGAAACAGGTGGATGGACACAACACAGATGAGTGGACAGTGATAAGCCTTGATGTTTCTTTTAAAAATGTGAGCAGTTACAATAATATAAATGGCCGTAATTCTACCGTGCATGATAATTATGATAACACGACACAGTATTCCCTTGAATACTTTGTCTCAGATCATTTACTAACCACTGAAAGTAAGCAGTTTGTCATAGCTAGCATGTCAACAGTCCTGGAATCTCCGCGCTGCTTGCCGATTGATTCTAATTTGCCGTTTTGCACCAGAATGGGAGTGGAGAATTTTATGGTGCCTAATTTTTTAAATCAAAGCAGCGTGGAGGACGTTCAAGTGGTCTTGACCGAGTGGGCGTGGCTATTGGGGTCAAACTGCCACCATAGTTTGGAATGGTTTTTCTGCCTGCTCTTGACACCGCCGTGCAACGCACCTGGATCGCCGCCTCCATTGCCCTGTCGCAGTTCCTGCGAGGTCCTCCGTGACAGCTGCTGGATGCTCCTGGATGAGGGTCGGCTCCCTGTGGAGTGCCACTCTCTGCCTGAAGATGAGCATGATGGGTATCAGTGCTTTTCAGTTAGTAACCAGAAAGGTAATGGCCGGTTAGAATGCCATCTCTTAAAAGGATAGCTCACCCAAAATGAAAATTCTGTCATCATTTACTTAGCCTCATGATGCATGACTTTCTTTCTTCACAAGATGATAGGCAGAAAGGCATCCTCAGTCACCATTCACTTTCACTGTATGGAGAAAAAAAAAATGCAATGAAAGTGAAAGGTGACTGAGACTAACATACTGCCTTACATCATCTTTTGTGTTCCACAGAAGAATGGAAGTTATACAGGTATGGAACAACATGAAGGAAAGTAAATAATGAAATAATGTATCATTTTTGAGTGAACTACACCTTTAAAAAAGAGAGATGCATTTTAAATCAGTACCACCTGTTTGTCATTCACGAAGGGTTTTGTTTATCCATGAGTGCTGTGTGGTCCTGAACAGTTGTTAGCAATCAAAGGTGTCTGTGTGTGGGAGGGGGAGATATGTTTTAACGCATCCACTTTGCATGCTTGTCAAAGCTGTATGGAAGCAAAGGATGACTGCATGGCACTACTACAGTAAATTGAGTCTTTGCATGTTTACGTGAATGTTTTTCATAGTGCATGTGACTTTAAGGGTTCCTGTGGTAGGGATTTTAAAGTTGATGGTTTCAGACCTGGTAAAGTCATGGAAATTAATAAAATCTTTATTATTATTTTTTTTTTGTAGTGAATATACTTTTTCTAGTTATGCTCTGATTTCAAATATTTCATCTTAGTGAAATCGCTCTTTGTAATTGCAATTACTATGAACTAATTTTTAAAAATCCTTGTCCAGTCATCACCAACAGCAGAAAAAGTCAGGGAAATTCTGCACACATTCAGAATCAATGGTACACTTTCTTCATGGCCTAATCCGACAAGTAGGGTACAGAGGGTCTAAAGGCACACCTTAAGGAAAATTATCTATTTTTTTCTGGACACAAAGTGTATCAAGATTCAAGAAATACATTTATTTTTATTTAATATTGATAGAGCAACATAATTTGTGTGAATAGAAATAACAACAGAAGGTTGTTTTGAATAAAATGCATATGTTTTTCTTTTTTTAAATGGTGGCAATGGGGGCCTTTTACCCCACACCTTGGGGCCTTTTGCCCTGTTATACCCTACCTTTAATTTTCCCATAGGAATGGGGATCTGGTGAAGATCAAATTTCTCAAAGCTTAACTTTTCTTTTTTTAGCAGTTGGATGACCAAAATGAGCCTCATTCACCCAAAATTTATAATTTATTCACCTTTGTGTTGTTCCATACCAGTATGACTTTCTATCTTCCATGGAACACAAAAGATGCTTAGCATTATGTACTCTGTCACCATTAACTTTCACCCCCCAACCCCCACCCCCCCCACCTTCGGTAAAAGTGAACGCTGACTGAGGCTGTCATTCTGCCTAATAGTTTCCTTTTTATTCCATGGAATTAAAAAAGTCAGATGGGTTTGGAACAATGTGAGGGTGAGTAAATGATGACAGAATTTTCATCTTTGGGTGAAAATAAAACTGAGACTCCTTCCGGTGGTAATAATTGCATGGTAATTGCACAAATAATTATAGTTTTATAGATGTGGTTAGACTGTGGTTGGATCTGTGAGAGATAGTCTAACAATACCCCACATTCTTTCTTTCTTGAACTTCTATTTATCATGTATAGGTAAATACACATCAGCACATGGACTTTCTCTAATGCAAACTGTTTTAATCTGAGTACAGTATGTAGTCAGTGGTCAAACTGTTAACATATTCATACATCACCAGTGAGTAGACATTCCTCCACACATACATGCATGCATGTTAAAGCAGTGGAGCTGCCATTTAAAAAAATAATATCAGTGAATGTAAATATTGTCCATGTTGCAAGGGGCATGAGCTATTTTAGTTGTGACTTAATTTAATTTGATAGAATAAATATGTGCCCAAAATAAATCTGTTGTACTTTGCCTGGAACTAACAGCATTTCAAGGAATAGTTCACCTAAAAAGGAAAATTCTCTCATCATTTGCTCTCCCTCATGCCCTCCCAAACGTTACAATTTTTTCTTCTGCAGAACACAACTGAAGATTTTTAGAAGCATATCGCAGCTCTGTTGGTCCATAGAATGCAAGTAAGTTTAGGGAACATCACATGAACACCATTTAACATCAAAAACAAGCCAAGATCAAAGTGTGTGCATCCTAACCATATATTCAATTAAAAGAGCTTATGTTTCATGTTTCATTTAAAGGGATAGTTCACCCAAAAAATGAAAATTCTCTCATCATTTACTCACCTTCATGTCATCCCAGATGTGTATGACTTTATTTCTTATGCAGAACACAAATGAAGATTTCTAGAAGAATATTTCAGCTCTGTAGGTCGATACAATGCAAGTGAATGGTGGACAGAACTCATAAAAAGGCATCATTAAAGTATTCCATACGACTCCAGTAGTTTTATCAATGTCTTCTGAAGTGATCCAATCGGTTTAGGGTGAGAACATGAGCTCTTTTTATTGAATATATGGTTAGGAGGCACACACTTTGATCTTGGCTTGTTTTTGACGTTAAATGCTGTCCATGTGATTTTCCCTAAATCTTGACTTGGTTTGTAGTACAGAAAAATATTCACCCTCTAGTGACTGTTTGACAAAACCTTCTGTCTTTTAAGTACAGTATGTCTTTGTGTTGACACACAGCAAATGCAGATTTCAGGTTACATGTTTGACAGGAATGTCTTAAAACAGAATTGCAAGTCCATATGTTCCGACTGGATTTATGATTGCACTCCTATGCCAAGTAAATCCTGAGAGCATACCACTGGTATTTGTGTGGTTTTATGATCAAATCTAGAAACAGATTTACAGAATAAGCTGTCATGTGAAACAAGTGAGCATATATAAATATATAATGAGAAAATAGAGACATGATGAACAGGTTCAGTTGTTTTACATGATTACAAAATAGTTCAGTTTTTTTAAAAGGTCTTAACATTCACTGTTAATTGTTGTTAGTGCACTGTATTCCAAAGCTGTTTGCTGTGCCAAATCCCCTTTATCTTAAAATAGTGTCTTTTTAAAGACTTTATCTTTCAGACAGCTTGTTATGTTGACGGCTTTAAGTGGACAACACATTTAAGTAGCCTGTCCAAGCCATTCTAAGGGGCACAGCAGAATACACTATGAGTCAAAAGTTTGGACTCATATACATATTTTTTTATTACTACTATTTCAATGTCTTCAAATCTATGAAATACTCTGGGCATTTTCATGGGTATACTAGTATGCTTTTTAAACAGTATTGAAGGAGTTCACATGCGTGCTGGACACTTGTTCGCTGCTTTTTCTTCACTTGTCCATTAAGTCATTTTTAAAAATAACAAATTTAGTCATAATAATCGAAATTTGTATTTTTGTTGGGAAATTCATACATTTATGTACAATTTATTTTTGTCCACAAAATTAATTTCTGTCCTTTAGATTAAAAACCAAAAGATTTTTGAGATCATGAGAAACATTTCGTTCAAGTGTGTCAAAACCAAGACAATAAATAAATAAAAGATGTGTTTGCATGTGCATTATGTTCAGTCATAGTATTAACCTCAGTTAGAGTCATCTTAAATAATGGAAACATCTAAATTAAATTAACTCTGAGCAGACATTTGATGCTGTTTTAGGGCCACAGATAAGATCAAACCACAATATTGTTTGATATAATGCAAGCAGCATATCAGAAACAAATTCCTATGGGCTGTAAAGCTTCCTTGATGATCTAATTATGAAAGTGCAGGATGCAAATGTTATATTCATGGATTTAGTAATGGTAATTATAGGGTAATTATATGGTAATGACACACTAGCTACATGTGAAAAATGTGATATTTGTTAAAAGACAGACTAAAAGTGAATTCCAGGAGTGCTTGTAATGTTTGAAAGTGAAATTGAGTGAATATGCTTTTGTCAGAGGCTATAGACTGTTAACTATGTCAATGTTTAGTCATTGCTAGTTTTTGTGAGGCTATGGGGCCATGTAGAAAGGTCAAGCTTATATATAACAATATTAATTGTAGCTTTAACTACAATTGATTGGTTTCATTGTTAATTAGCCTGTTATTGTAAACCATTCCACTTGCATTCCTCATCAGAATTCCTTTGCGTGCGCGCGCGCACACACACACACACACACACACACACACATGTTGGTGCAGCTATCATTATGAGGACTCTCCATAGACATAATGATTTTTATACTGTACGAACCATAGATTCTGTCCCCTAACCCCCCCCCCCCCCCCCCCCCACACACACACACACACACATTCATTTTGCAGTGAGGGTTAATTGTTCTGAAAGCTTTCCTCAAAAAGAGTCAAATTATGGGGTTACTTTCTGTCTGAACTCTGGTGAAGCTTGTAAATGGAGCTATTTGATTGGGAAAAATGGCTTCAGTAGGAAAATTGGATTACCCTCTAGGTCAGGGGACCTACATGTACTCGTTCTACAACAATGGAGTCTCTAACTTGCAAGAGACAATGTGCTCAATTCATTCTGTGATGGATGAACTGAGAGGGCAATTTGTGCAATGTGATTGCTAAGATGACTCATCTGTCTTAGAGGAAAAAGGGCAAAATGCAGAAGTGAATCTTGCAGAGATGTTTTGGTGCCATCACAGTGACTCCAGTGGGCATACAGCTAAATGTGTTTGCTGGAGTAACATGACTTGAGTGATATGCAGTACTGCATATAACATTTTCAAAATACATTTGTGATGATCCATGGAGGTATAATAGGTAGCAAAATTGTGAATATCACAATGATTTCAATGTATTATTTATTAGGCCATTAAGTTTTTTAAAGTGATAATTGACAAATTTTTGCAATCCCTTCTTGTGTTGTGACTTGTGACTTGTACATCAGCATTACATTTTTTTAGCCAATTGCTGTGCAGGTTTCCAGTTGGAGGGAAATATCTTTTAATGTACCATGGTTAAAACTTTATACTCTCTAGTGTCCCATAAATGGTACAAATCTTTGGGGGTATTTACACTTGGTCACTTCATGCGTTTTTACTGATCGTATTGCTGTGAGATTAAATAAGCACATTCCATTTACACTTGGCCACATCAATGTGTCTCCACCAAACAGATATAAATCTGATCTTCAATTCCCGCGAGTTCTCCTCCGTGATTATGCTAATGCCAGGCAGCGAATTTAAAAATATGTGATTTATTATTTGATTACAAGTGACTTTGCTCCATATGTCTGTATGTGTGCACGCACTGTATTTTTGCCCTCAGGGCTTGTCATTGGTAGGATGTGTCATACGTGTCAGCTGCGCTCATTGTCAGTGTTTAGTTTCAGTTTTGTCTGTGATTTGCATCAAATAAATGAAGAAAAATATTCTGTATCTCCAACAACGTGCGTCCGTTTCTAAATTTGTTATAATTTATTGTGTGATTCGAGCCCTATGCAAATACTCAGCTATATATTTCTCATTTTTCAAATGGTGACGTAGCGCTGTTTGGGCGGCGTAAAGTTTACATATGTGGTTTGAACAGCCAGATGGATTTACACTTGACCGAGTTCTGTTTGGAATGCGTCTCAAACCACCTCTGGTGATCGGATTTATATCCATTTCATGTCTGTCTTAGAGGGCATTTACACTTGGTCTTTTCATCCGATCAGTAAAAATGCATGAAGTGACCAAATGTTAATACCACCTTTAATACAGCAGGCCTTTTTGGTTTAATGAGGTAATTTCTTGATTGCTAAAGTTTGAGTTAGTATGTAGACCCACCCATTAACACCCTTGCAAGTGGTCACCCTCTTTTTGAAGCTTTGAAGTGCAAGATTGATGAATGAGGTTTGTGATTTTGACTGTCAGGATTAAGGGGGACTCTCTGTAAGGTGTAGAGGTTTAATGGTTCTCGGAAAAAAAACAAACCGTATGGTTCGCCACCTACGGTTCGGCAAGCATTGTCACCACAGTTCACCTCAAGTTTATTGACGCAATGACGGATGGTGGGAATGTAAAAAAAAAAAAAAAAAACCTGCTGACAATAGTCATTATTTCTGCAATTTAATTTGGTGACACCAGTAGTGAAGGGTAATTATACCCTTCACATTTAACAGTTTGGAAAAAAAATATGTGTATATTTTATCTGCCATATATTGTTGTTAGACAAAGCAAGATCATAGCCACGTCTAACTTCTTCCCAGATTTCACAATTCTGATGAAGGCATTTGCAAATTAGATGTGCCCTCTATGATCTCTTTGTCAGTATGTGAACTCTGCCCCTTTATGAAACATCCCTTGATCAGCATGATAATTGCTAAATTTGTGAAAGGATCACAGCATTATTAGCAGCTCCAAGGTCATGTTTTAATGGGTGACTACGAATGGCTGAAGGTCCTGAACATGGTTCACTGCAATTGTTTCATATATTCCCACAGGAAAGCCTCTGAAACACTGCCTGAAGACAAGAGCATTTAGTCAACTTATATGTACACAGAAAGTACACTTTATCATATATTGTGCTGATCAGTTTACATTTACTACGTTTAAAATGATTACAGATAGTTTTACAATGAAAATCTGTGTTTTCAGTAATAAAATCAACCCAGGACTATAAAACCTGCACTTTCTTTCAGAGTGCCCGTCTTTTTGGTTCCACCATTCAGTTATGAAGAGGTCAGCTACACCAGAAAAATATCAATAGATAAACAGACACTCTAATTGAAGTGATAATTGTTAACCCTAAAATGGCAGCTCTTTAAGATCTTCACCAGATTACAGTGGGTTCTTAAAACACTGACCACAAGCTAATGTCAAGGTTGGATTGTTTGGTGAACATGTAGATGTTACAGGTCATCAGCAGTGTATGACATGGACAGACGATCATAGACATTCTTCAGCAGACATGTAAAACTAGTTAAAAGAATAGTTCACCCAAATATGAACCTTTTATAATCATTTACTCACCCTCATGGTGCTCCAACATTCCTTTAATTTAGCAGTCATGTGAAACTAGTTGCCTTAAAGGGATAGTTCACCCCAAAATGAAAATTCAGTCATTGTTTCCTCATCCCAAGCGAATTCTTTTACGTTTGCATGGACACTGAAATGTACAATATTTTACGTATTAACACCTATAGAAACGTACAAATGTTTACGTGTACTGTTTGAATTGATTAATATTGAATAATTTATAGAATTAATCAGTTAATTACATTTAATTTATAATCAATGAGATTAGTTAAATGCCATCACATTTATTTAACGCAGTTCACGTTATATGACATTTTAATGGTTTCATTCAGTTCTATGTGATTTCTGCTGCCCTATACAACGTTTTAAAGGATTAAATAACTTTAACCAAGGTTCAACTTTAAAATTTTTAAATGAATTAAAAACTATGCAATTGTTTAATCATTTATTAAGCATTTAATTTTCATTTTTGTTTGCCATGGGACACAAAAGGAGTTTTCAGAATATGCCAAAGGACAAAATAAATCACAAAAAACACCATAAAACAATAATAAAATTAATCCATAAACTTGTTAGCTATAATCCAAATCTTCAGACTTTCTGTGAAAAACAGACCCAAATTCAAGCCTTTTATTAAACGATCTCCATCTCCATCTGCCGCAGTGCAGTCGCGCCCGCTGTAACCGTCAAGACATGTTGGTTTTGTTTTCAAAATTCAAAAATTGCCACCACAAGCACTATGACCAGCGGTTTTACAGCAGTGATGTCGGATGCTCATTGGCTCGAAAGTGTCTCGTGACCGTTTGCGACATGCCGTATTCTGCAATGCATATGTTTGAATGAGATATGACAGAGCCATTATGGAGTGCATCAGGAGAAGATTTACAGTGATTAATAATTTAAATTCTACTCTCCACCTCACACAATGCTATTGTATGCCATCAGGGAGCACATTGGATGCAGTGCATCGCACTTTGGACTACTTTTGTATGGAATTTAGAAATTTTTCGGAATAAACTATTGTGATTACATTTATCTGCCAGTTACGTGTTTTATATGCTTAATAAATGGTTATGGTTAGGTTTAGGAGTAGATGTGGGATTAGCATCTGTAATACTGTATATATATAAATTATTATATTATAACAAAATTGACTGCTACTGTACATTAATCTACTTGTTACATGATTTTATATTGTTGAAATGTGGTTATGTTTAGAGGTTTAGGTAGGGTTAAGGGATCTAAAATATCTATAAAACAGTAAAAACTTACAAATATATTTATAATCGATTCATGTATTCAAATATGTTTGTACTGGATTCGTCAATATTTTACATTTCTAAGCTGTAAATACATAAAAATGTTTACGTTGTAGATGCTTTCAAACGTCCATATTGAACGTTTTGGTGTCTGTCCAAACATACAAGCATGTACGTTTAAATGTTACAAATATTAATGTACAAATAGCTACGTATATTGAGATCAGGCTGACGCAACTCAGCTGCACACAAACCATAGAAACAAACTTACTAAACATGTCTGATGAGTTTGTAGTCGGAGAATAGATGCATTTCTATGTTCAACCTTATTTGTTTGAAAAAGAGTTCTCAATCAAACTGAGAGAGATGTCTGTCACCTCTTCTCCATTCTGAACCGGTGTGTGTGTGTGTGACAGACCTCCACCAGAACAGAGTGAGGCCTCAGCGAAAATATTCGGTAGTTGTAACATTCTCAGCAGACGGGGTTACCCGGCACAACGGCGCAAATTGAAAACAAGCTATTGACAGAATGTTCCGTCGCTCATTAGGGCTGGTTATTACAAAAACTTTGATTAACATAGAAAAGATACCTTTTATCATGTGTCTTTTGCCGTCAGGTTAGGTCTTCAGTCCCTCTTAGTTTGATTTCCAAGTACTCCATTTCAAACAAATAAGGCTGTGCATAGAAATGCATCTATTCTCTGACTACAAACTCATCAGACATGTTTAGTAAGTTCGGTTCTCTGGATTGTGTGCAGCTGTGTTGTGTCCTGTTGTTAGTATTGCAGTGTCGGACCTGTTTTAGATAAAACGAGTTTTCGCTTGAATGCCCCCTCTCGCGAACGATACTGCTCTCGTGCAGTCTCATGAACGTGCAGAAGAGATAAACGGTCGGTCAACTGTTTCACAAAATAATACATTACATTTTGGTTTGTTTCTCACCAAACCTTATTGTATGCTTTCGTAACAATCATGAGTCTCATAGACTAATTTATTAGACTTCTGAATTATAGAAGCTTTCTTTTGAAGCTTGAAGAGGTGGTCACCATAAACTTCCATTGTATGACATCACTGAGCACAATAATTTTTCACATTTGCTCCTTTTTTGTAAAGAAAAAGAAAGAAAGTCATATGGGGTTATAACAACACAGGGGTGAGTAAACAATGACTGAATTTTTATTTTCGGGCGAACTATCCCTTTAATGTCGTATTCTGAATCCAATCAACTCATTGACCAAATAGTAAAAAGTCTTTGTGAACAGATATACATCCAGTAAATGAGAATAATAATTTTGGGTTCATAGTTGCGCTGCTGTCAAAATGGAAGCACAGAATTTTTTATGTCTTTATGACGTTCATTATTGTCAAACGTCTGGGTTTTTGTGTTCATGTACAAGAGCAGACACAGTGCCTCCGGGACTTCTCTAAGTCTCTTTCGATCCCGACGCACATCTGGATTCTGCTATTACAATTTATTGCCTGCTATCAGAAAAGTAATAGTCAAGGATTTTGGGTTCCCTAATGTGATTTTATGAAGCCTCTTCAGCCAATACCCATTTGGGATGGTGGTGTAGCATGTCCGCTGTTTAGACAACAGCACCTGAACATGTGCAGGAATGCAAGATGAGTTCCAAAAAGCAACTCCTCTTCTAAGCTTGTCATTATCCTGTCATAATCTAAATACGAGCTTTACCCTTTTGAGTAGTGAAATTCTAAACAGTGGTTCTCCTGTGTCTAGTTAAACCAACCCCAACGAATATATTCAGAAACTAAACATTAGCCACTAAACACGTCATAGCAAAGCAATATGTAAGGTGTGTTTTCGTTTTCTAAATGTGCAACAAAGACCATATGGGTTTTGTTTCGACACATAACAAATGCACCATCTGAGGAACTTAATGATGAAGATGTAAGCCCCTCAAGGACTTTGATCCTTGTTTGTTAAATAAGATCATGTGGTTGTGAGCTACATTGAGTAGTCTTTTTCTGGGCCGTTTGAAAAGTCAAGTCACAGTTCAAAACACTAATTTTCCAACATGAAAGCAACTTGATAGCTGTCATCATCCTTAACGTTTCTGTAAATGTTTACAAAAACATCAGTATAATTAACACCATTGTTTGGTCTATTTTTTTTTTTTTCCTTTGTTTTGTTTTGTTTTGTGTGTGTGTGTGTGTGTGTTTTTTTTTTTTTTTTTTAGTTTTTTCGTTTTAGGGTTAAGGTTTTCTTTTGTTTTGTTTTGTTTTGTTTTGTTTTGTTTTGATCTTCCACCTAATACTGTAGAAGTAGGAGGATATTTAATTTTGGTAAGGTGAGCACACATCCTTTCATTTCTCTATTTGTTAAGCAAGAAACACAAAGACAAGTTGCATTGTGTATGTGTAGGCACAAAGGGACTTGGGGACCAGGTGTAACCTCACACTTTTCCCTGCTCTTCATGACATGTCAGCACATGGAGCCTGTGATGTTTCCATGTCTCCATCTCCACCAACTTGATAAATATTGCCAGCAACTGATATAAGTCTGTGCTGAGTGACATTAGTGTGAGTTTGAAGGTTTCCATCTATAGGTTATTTCCTTAAAACCAGCCTCATGATCCCAACCAGCAGTGTCTGTGATTTACACAGAATATACTCATGTATTCATCTGCAAACAAAATTGCCCCCTGAAATAAGACCAAGCTATAAGGGATTTCCGTTTAATCTGCCTTTATGAACCTAATTTTCTTTAAAATTACAATTCTTTAATACTTAAGAAGTTGTGCTGTATGCTAATAGCATGCCTTTTTTTAAACAACTGAAAGTCTTGATAGTTGGCATGGAACTCCCCAGTCTAAGATCAAAATGAGTTTGATATCCTTCCAAGTGAAGATTAAATAACTTTTTTAGACTTGCTGTCCCAGGGGGTCTTTTAAATTGATACAATATTATAAGGAAATGTTTGGCAAGTATCACCTAGTTATTATTTGGTTCAGGATATCAAAATGTTCCTGTTTTTGTCACCAAACATCCAAGAGTTGAAATTACCCCTCCAGTAGATCACCATAGAAAAAAATAAATAAAATAGCCTTAAATAATACACAGTTGCTCTACATCTGTCCCACATAGAGTTTTTCAGGACATAAGTCAAGACTCACCACCTGGATTTCCATCACAGCTGACAATGTTGAGCACTTAGTCTAGATGATGTTTTTGAGCACACTAATAGTGCTTTCTAACCTCGTCCCAGCCTGCTGCCCATCCCTATCCATTCAAGTCCATTTATATTCTTTTCCTTTCTATCTACAGAAGAGAGTGGAGTATCACTGTTGCAATTAATTGGTGATCCTCCACCCGATGGCATCACCAAAGTCTATGGTCCCGATAACAGCCCTGGTTACGTTTTTGGCCCAAGCTCCAATGTGGGCCAATCTGCTGCGGTTTACCTGCCCAATCCTTTCTTCCGTGACTTCTCCCTGATCTTTAACATAAAACCCACGTCCACCAAGCCTGGTGTCATCTTCTCCATCACAAACCCATCTCAGAACATCATGTATGTGGGTGTGAAGCTGTCTGCCATTGTGAATGGCAATCAGGATATCATCTTCTACTACACCGAGCCGGACTCGCAGAGCTCGTACGAGGCCGCCAAATTTACTGTGCCTTCTATGCTGAACACCTGGACCCGGTTTTCTATCAGTGTTCGAAATGAACGGGTGTCCCTTTACTTCAGGTGTGACTCTGACCCTAAAGCCGTCAACTTTGAGCGGTCTCCAGATGATATGGATCTGGACGCTGGGGCTGGAGTGTTTGTCGGTCACGCCAGTGGAGCAGACCCTGATAAGTTTCTGGTATGTATGTCCTCTTTATGCATCCTATACATTGAAATCATTATATCTCTGTGAAACCAATTCAAATCAAAGCTAGTTGAGACCAGAAAAGGAAAGTGGCTGTTATGACTAATGCAAGTATGTGAAATGGAAATCACTGCAGCTGTGTGACTCTTGCATGATTTGATTGGCTCAAATTAGCTTGTTTTGAAAAACAACATATATACTGTGGTCATTAAACAATCCACCCACCTTTCCTTGTAGGAGCAGAGTAGTTAATTGCTTTAAGGAACCACGGAGGAGCAATTAGCTCCTGCTAGTTTTGTGTGGTGAAGTCCTGCAGCTGACCCCACAGCTTGATCTCAGATCAGCGAGAAACAACAGACTGCTGCCCTGTTTCTTACTCTTTAACCAATCAGATGAGACCTAAGAGCAGACACAAGCTAAGAAGGACTGAAACATGTTTTCTTGTTAATCAATTAATATGGATGCTTTAAAATTATTCTGGTATGGTATGATGAACTTGCCTTACTAAGAGATATAAAGAGAGTTTATTTGAGTCTGTTGGGGGGTTACTTAGATAATAGTGGGCTAAAATTAAGAGTGAACTTTAGTATGTTTAGAAACAGTTTGAGAGAAATGCTATTGGTGCAGAAATTGCACACTTTACCTTTAAAAACTAAATCCAGTCACTGTCAAGCATAATTTATACAATGGAAGAAGCCAAGCTGTTTCTCGCACCCTAGATGAACAAAGCCTGCATTTATATTATGTGTGGCATGATTTTAAAATGAGTCATTTGAGGAAAATAGATAAACAAAGAACATCATGTTCAAACTACTTCCACAATTAGTTTTAACTAGGGCTGTCGATTTAACACGTTAATTGAGTGCCATTAATTATATAAAGAATACCGTGCTAAAAATATAACGCAACTAATCATGTCCTTGGACCGTAATATGGAATATTCCCAGCCTGGTCTCATGAAATTTACATGAGCATTGCAAAGTTTTGCAAAACTGAAATTACAGTACGTTCTTTATTACATGATTGGCTGCAGTTTTCAAGTTAAATTTCCAGCGGGGGGCGCGAAACTGAGCGAAATGAAGCTGTAATCAGATGTTCTAAAGGAATAGTTCACCCATAAATGAAAATTCTCTAATTATTCACTTACCCTGATGCCATTCCAGATATTCAGCAGAACACAAATATTTTTAGGATTTTTAGAAGATAGAGCTCTGTCAGGTCCTTATAATGCAAGTAAATGGGTACCAGCACTTTGACGGTCCAAAAGTCACATTTAGGCAGCATAAAAGTAATCCATGTGACTCCAGTCGAACAATAAATGTCTTCTGAAGCAAATTGATATGTTTGTGTAAAAAGAAATTGATAATTAAAACGTTAATAACTTTTGAAAAGCGCTTCCTGCCAGCAGTTGACGCATCACGTAGCTGTTGCATGACATAAGTGTGTCGGCGAGTTCACACGAGAATTCATAAGCGGCGCTTATTTGCAACAGAAGAACGAACATCACGTGAGAGTTCGGCCTTTTCAAACAGCATCAGAGCCCTGGACGGAAGAGCCGATTTAAAGTTAAAAAACATTTTGATTATCGACTTGTTTCTTACATAAATCTATCGATTCACATCAGAAAAAATTCATTGATCGACTGGAGTCATGTGGATTACTGTTATGCTGCCTAAATGTGACTTTTGGACCATTAAAGTGATGGCACCCATTTACTTGCATTATAAGGACCTGACAGAGCTCTATGTTCTTCTAAAAATCTTAATTTGTGTTCTGCTGAAGAAAGACAGTCATACACATCTGGGAAGGCATCAGGGTAAGTGAATAATGAGAGAATTTTCATTTATAGGTGAACTATTCCTTTAAAAACCTTATCTGATTACAACCTCATTTCGCTCAGTTTTGGGGGCCCCCACATGGAATAATTCACACACTTTGTCAAATACCCATAGCAAGACAACTGAGGCAGCAGGAATGCCTCACTTTTCCCAAAGCTCAGTGGACTCATAATGGCCATTCAGAGGCAGATGTACAGTATCTTCTGAAATTGGGCTCATCTGATGTCCTCATGTTCACATGGCTTTCATCATAATTACAGACGTGATTAAGCAGGATATGATTGCTTATCCCACCTGCTCATTAAGACCGTATGCTTATCTGCACAACTGTTAGGCGATCAGGGCCTGTAGATCTGACCTCGAGTTGGGGCTGGAACAGGGTCTCAGCAGAGTTCACGGCATGGCACAAAAGGGCAATTAAGACATCATAAAGCTTCCTTGACTGCATTCTGCTCCTTAACCTTTGACCTTAGCACAGGGCGTTCACTGAGACATTAGAGGGGAAGTCCTGCCATATCTTAACACTGACAAATTCCTGTAACCCCAACCAAAGGGGTCTGAAATGGAGATAAACTTAATGATTATAACGAACAGTATTAAGCAGCTGTCTTTGTGTGTCTTTGGGTATTGAAGGTGGAAATTAATGAGTGTTGCTTGGTGGATAACGGACTGAATGTTTCCATGTGGGTTGTTATCATGCCAAAAACATAAAATGGAAATCCCACAAAGAGACAGATAGCTACAGTGGGGTCCAAAAGTCTAACACCCTGTCTACACCGGGCGCGTCCGTTGAAGCAACGCAATGGCTTGAGGGTGTCTACACTGGATGTGTCGGCACGAATGTTCTAAACCATTTATTTGTGTTTTTGGCAGTAGTAAAGCAGTGCAAAATGGAATGGGACACCCATTTACTGTTGCCGCAATGGATGCACCGCAACAGCCGCTTTCAGTGTAGACAGCATCATTGATTATAATAAGGTGTAGACATGGTCTGAGACCACTAGTGATGATGCTTCTATTTTGCATTTTTCAAAGTAACAACATAACAATTTGAGTGAAAAGTCAAAATTGAAAATTTTACAGGAATTTCAGAATTTTGTAGGGTTAGTTATGCCCCTCTTTTGATAGTCTTTGTTGACATAGATACAGTATACTGTATACATCACACCTGGCATGCCCATCAGAAACAAGCTTGCCAACCTGTGTGTGTGTTCTAGGGTGTCATCGGTGATCTGAGGGTGTTGAAAGACCCTAGGGCAGCTGAACACCACTGTGAGGAAGATGAGGATGACTCAGATGAGGTATGACTTAAAGCACATAAGCTCTCTAAAGAGTTAAATAATCACTTTCACTAAATGAGGTATCACATGTGTCTCTCCACAGCTTTGCATCTCAACAGCTTTGCCAAGCGCAGCTTTGGCTCTGAACTAATAACAAAATAATAAATAGCAAAATGAATGTATCACATTACATCTGATTTTCTCAAATGAGTTGGAGACCATTAGCTATAAACACTTATTGTTGGTTCAAAGGTTCAGTAAAATGGATGATTAATCCAAAGAATGGCAAATGCAACATACTGAAATTGGACTCTGGGAGATCAGTGACAACTAATAAGGTTTGCTGTGACTTTGCTTCTCGAGGAGATAAAAGACTGTACCAGGGTTTTTAGTCCTTAATGGAATAGTTCACCTAAATATGAAAAAATTGGTCATCATTTACTCTCATGTTGTTCTATTCCCAAATGACTTACTGTCCTTTGTGAAACACAAAAGGGGATCTTAGGCAGAATATCAGAGCTACTCTTTCCCAAACAATGAAAGTGGATGGTGATTTTTATCACCATGCTATTAAAACACTATAAAATTATGATAAAAATAGTTCATATGATCTGTATTCTAAGTCTTCTGAAGCCATGTGATGTGGCTTTGTATGGCTTCACAAGACCTGGAATATAGAACATTGTTGTGCTGCCTACTTTTATGATTCTTTCATTGAGCTTTTTGGAGTTTAGCCAGATAAATCACCATCCACTTATGTTACATGGAATACAGCAGCTCGGACATTCCGCCTAACATCTTTTGTGTTTCATGAAAGAAAACAATCTATACAGATATGGAACAATGTGAAGGAGAGTAAATGATGACAACATTTTCACTTTTCCATTAAAGGTAATAGAGTGTCTGTCGTCTGATTACTATCACTCTGTGTGATTGGAATTTTCCTCCTTTCATTTAAAAAAAAAAAAAAGAATGGTTGCCTCCAGTTAGTTTTTCCACAGGATAAAGCCCATCAATATGATGTATGACCTGAACATGCCCTCCAGCTGTATAGATAACATTGTAATGGTTTGACCCTTTCTCATTGTTAACAGTCAAAAGGAATTCATGTATTTCTCCCCTCTGCAGGGATCAGGTGATTACGTAGGAAGTGGTGACAAGGATGGACAACAATCAGTCCAGGTATTAACATAATTTTGCTCAGAATGTCTCTCTGTGTTTCTTTTTTTGGACTTTGTAACCATGTGAACCTGAACTCTCACTAGTAAATTGCTACGATCCATTAAATCACCCCACTAAAACCAGCATCCAATGACAATCATGTGGTTCCGGGCTATTTAGAGAGCAGCAGTCGGTGAGTTTTGGCAGGTCTGTTACTGTTCACTTGCTCATCTTCTGAGGGAAAGTCCCGGATGAGCACTGTTATCTCCGGACTAGTCCCAGATGTTGAAGCCCATCTTCCCATGTCTTGTGTTACTAATTCAGAAATAGACCATGTGGAAATTGTTCCTGATGTGCAAGGTCTATGTCTGAGCATGCCAGAGCTAATTACAATGTGAAGAAACCAGGTGGCTCTTCAGTGTGGACTGCACAGTTCCTCTTAATCAAGAGTCTGCTTTTTCTTTAAAGAGAGAGTTTGACTTTGAAAACAGAATAAAACATTTTTTTATTTTTATTTTTTTTACAAATAAAACAACAGTTCATAGAGACTGGGGACTGTCAAGAGCCAAAAAGGACAACAACAAAAAAGAAAAAAGGAAAAAAATCAATACAGCGTGTACACAATATTCAAAGTATTTTAAAGCCAAACGACAGCTTTATGTAAGGAACAGAATTTGTTATTCACTGGTAATGTTCACATCTAGCCTGTGTCTGCATCCACATTCAAAAATAGCCCATCAATGATGCCAAAACACCTTTGTTTCTTGCCAATTTTGCCACTCTCACAAAGCTGTCATTTGGTTTAAGAAGACTGTGGCAGGGCGGAGGGCGGGGCCGGTACGTGATTCCGCACACCCGGCCCTTAATTAGGCTGATGAAGACCGAGAGTGATAAAGGTTACCGGAGACGGCAGTGCGATAGAAAGAGAGTTACGGGCAGCTGTCCGACACTCTCTCTCTGTCGCACTGCCGTCTCCGGTCGCCTTTATCCCTCTCGGGCTTAATCAGCCTAATTAGAGGCCGGGTGTGCGGAATCCCGGCCCCACCCTCTGCCCTGCCACAAAGACTTCCATTTTTTTAGTATTTATTAGTTTAACTATGGTGTTTATGTACTTTTTGGAACTTAACAGATGGTCATAAATAAAGTGTTGTTGTATTGTATGGCAAGAGTTGTGTAACAATATTTTTTAAATGTCTCCTTTTGTGTTCCATGTAAAAAGACAGCATACAGTGGTGGCCAAAAATAGTGGCACCCTTGGTAAATATGAGAAAAGAAGGCTGTGAAAAATATATCTTTATTGTTTATTCTTTTGGTCTTTCATTCACAATATTCACAAAAATGTATCCTCAAATAGATATAAAACAATTCCAAACACAACACAAATTTGATCAAAATTTTTGTCAAATATATGTGTGGCACAATTATTAGCACCCTTTTATTCAATACTTTGTGCAACCTCTCTTTGCCAAGATAACAGCTCTGAGTCTTCTCCTATAATGCCTAATGAGGTTGGAGAACACATGGTAAGTGATCTGAGACCATTCTTCCATACAGAATCTATCCAAATCCTTCAAATTCAGAGGTCCACGCTGGTGGACTCTCCTATTCAGTTCACCCTGCATGTTTTCTAAGGGGTTCAGGTCAGGGGACTGGGATGGCCATGGCAGATAGTTCTTGAGAACTATTTTTGTGTTGATTTCGATGTGTGTTTTTGATCATTGTCCTGCTGGAATATCCAACCACAGCCCATTATAGGCTTACTGGCAGAGACAATCAGGTTTTGATTTTTTATCTGTTGGTATTTGATAGAGTCCATGATGCCATGTATCCGAACAAAATGTCCAGGACCTCTGGCATAAAAACAGGCCCACAATGTTAAAGAGCCACCACCATATTTAACCGTGGGCATGAGGTACTTTTCCATATGGCTACCTCTATGTGTGCGCCAAACTCATCTCTGGTGTTTACTGCCAAAAAGCTCTATTTTTGTTTTGTATGACCATAGAGCCCAGTCCCATTTGAAGTTCCAGTAGTTTCTGGCAAACTGAAGACGCTTGAGTTTGTTGTTGGATGAGAGCAGAGGCTTTTTTCTTTAAACCCTCCCAAACAACTTTTTGTGATGTAGGTGACATCTGATTGTAGACTTTCTGACCCCAAGACCCAACTTAATTCCTGCAGTTCTCCAGCTGTGATCCTTGGAGTATTTTTGGCCACTCGAACCATCGTCCTCACCGTGCGTAGAGACAATATAGATACATGTCCTCTTTCAGGCTGATTCTTAACATCTCCAGTTGATTGCCACTTCTTAATTATTGCCATGATGTTGAAAATGGGTATTTTCAATGCTTTAGCTATTTTCTTATAGCCACTTCCCATTTTGTGAAGCTCAACAAGCTTTTGCTGCACATTAAAACTTTATTCTTTGGTCTTACCCATTGTGATAGATGACTAAGAGAATTTGGCCTGTGTGTTACCTCATATGTATACCCATGTGAAACAAGAAGTGATGGCTGAACAATTTCATGTTCCTTGTCACCCAGGTGTACTAAAAAAAAAAAAAAATATGAAGGGGAATATACTTCAGATATATTTTACTCATAAGAATTTCTAGGGGTGTGGCAATTGTGGCAAACATGTTTTGGAGAAATGTTTTTATTTAATTATGAGATTTTTCCCCCTTTCAATTAGTTACTTCAATTAAAGGCTAGATTTTTGTGAATATTTTGAATGAAAAATCTAAAGGATAAACAATAAAGACGTATTTTTCACATCCTTCTTTGCTCATATTTACCAAGGATGCCATTTCTTCATCAATGCTGGTGTGTAATGTAATTTGAGAACATTTAGGGCACTTTTTAATTCCTTAAAAAGGAATTTAATTAAAAGTACGAGAACTGTATGTCCTACTATTTGACTGTTTCAACACTGCTACTTCCGAGCAGCCACTTGCCTTTCACTTGCAAGTATTTATAGCTGTTATATTTGTTTTAAAATCTTTTAAACAGCTGGTGCCAAGCACATAGGTTTTTTTCTTTTTCCCTTCTATTTAACCTAGTAATTTTAAATTGGACATCTTTTCTTCTCCTTTACAGAATGCAACATGTTTTAACATGCTATGACAGACATAGAAAACAGACAGCATTTTCCAAAATGCTATAAAGTGAACTTCCCTTTTTCCTAGCAAGAAATCCATGTTTTATTAGTGGCACATTCTCCCCTTGGATATTTTCCACCCTTGTTTCACAGTCAATCCAACTCTCTTTGGATGTTTGAAAGTGCATCTGAGGCAAGGACACCTGGTGGGCATGCATTCTTGCAAAATGTGTTGCATGACTTACTCGTGTGTAGGCCTCTTTGTGTAATCTAATTTTGTAAGATTATTATATCTAGAGGGGAAAAAGAAGTCTTGTGATTGTGGTTAACACAAGTTTGACTTCAAGTCAAGAAAAATGAATCTTAGTATGTCTTTCATACTCAAGCAGGTTGTATTCATCTAATTTTTATTTATGCAATTTCGAATAACTATGTTCCTCATTTGTAAGTCACTTTGGATAAAAGCGTCTGCTTAATGACTAAATGAAAATGTAAATGTAATAATCATTAATGATGCTCAGGGAAGCTAGTGACTCATACTGTATATACAAAGGACCAGAAAATTATTTAGACACTTTTTGAAATGTGAGAATGTGGTATTGATGAAATATAGAACAAGCACAATTTTCAAGGAAAACATTTCACAAAAAAGAGGTTTGTTACAGATTTCAAATTATAAAAACAATATACTGTATGTATTGTTCAGAATTTAAAGAAAAACTAGTATTTGGTTATTATTATTATTCTATTAGTCCACCTGTGTAAACGGACTTCTTACATCCACTAAAAATCACCTTGACACCTCTTGGTTAAAAATAATGGCAAAACTTACTAAAAGAACAGGCCTATCTTATTTTATTTGCAGATACCACTTGGTTTGGTATTTTTTTATCTATACAATTGAATTTAGACTTAAGTGTCCATAACTTAAGTGTCCAAAAGTGTCCCAATACTATTTGGGGTTCCTATGATGTAACACTCATTCTTGAATTTATTCAAGTTATTCAAAAAACACTCAAAATTACATTTCAAAACAATTGCGTTGAACACAGCCCTACTATGATGAGCATGTTTTTTATTTTCTGAGTTCAAATTAATTTAGATTTTTGTTCTTGGGCTTTAAAGTAAAAAAATGTGTTAAGTGGTGTATCTGTCTGGAGAAAGTAAAAAAGAAAAAAAAAAAAAAAGAAAGAAAGAAAAATTTCATTCAAAGTTAAAATTCTTGAAAAAGAAATGTTGGCATAAGCAGTTTGGAATATTTTATTATTATCTATTTATTTAAAAAAAATTAGCAGTGAACAAATTATTTTTTAAATATTGCTAATATTTAAAAAAACTTGTCCACCAACATGCATAAATAAATAAATAAATAAAACAGAGAGGAGCCCATTAGACCCTCATGACTGTGTGTAAATTTTTAAAAAATATCACACATTTTGACAATTATTTGAAATTTCACATTTTGTTCAGGCATATCCGTGACAAAAAAAAAAAAAAAAAGAAAAATGAAGTTAAATTAATGATTAGGTTGTGTACACTCATGTGTATTTAAAAGTATTTTAATACCTTTTACTTGATGGTTACACCACTTGACATTTTTAAAGCAATTAAATTATTTTATTTTATTTTTTATCTTTTGGTAGAAAATGCTATATTTTTTCAAAAATGTATGAATCCAACATGGATTAAGATTCTATCAACTCGACACATGTGATTTAAAATTGAACAAGTAGTGGGGACAGTTTGTCCCTAAATGGCGAAACTCATAAATAATCATTCGTTTTTGTGCAGATATTTTAATAATCTTTTACTGTTTTTATAAATAGTCTTTCTTGATGACCATTTCAAGAGCTCCTATAATTATTTCGCATAAGTAATTTGATAACTTGATCCGTCCATCTACAACTCTCAGTAATGGGATTTTGTTAGTCAGTGGATATATACATGGATCAGTAATAAGTCTTCAGTCAGAATGACCGATTGGTTTCAAGTTTTCAAGCCTCTAGTACAAGGATTTCCGGGTTCTAATCCGCCTTAATACAGCTTTTTCATTTAATAAACAAAGATTGCATCTGTATCTTAGTGGATGTACTGTATATCATGAGCAGGGACACATCTGTTTGCATTTTGTTTTGCGATTTAACTGGAAAGGAGCGCAAGCGGAGCGGGTATAGAGTGTACTTCTGAATGCTCGAGAGAACATTGCCGCCTGCTATCACTCAATGCCACTGATAACAGCCACAACGAGCACTCCTTATAACATTAAAAATAATAAACTCTAGCACTCTTATGCAACTTATTATATGAACCAAATGGGAACTCCTGTTCAAGAATTGGAGGTTTTAATTCTGCATTAGACACTTACCTGACAAAAGCTATTTTAAAAAGTGCTGGGAACAAAATTAGCATAGTCAAAAAGTAGTAGGTACATGTCTCACCCGTTCCACCCAAAAATGACGCCTAAGTTTTAAAAGGATTTCTAATTTTCATCACCTCAGACATATCATTACTTGTCAATGACCTATAAGCTTGACTTCCACTGTATAACAAGCTCACTGAAGTGTACCAGCTCCAGATATATCCAAAAAGAAATTATTACATTCCATGAAAGGATCCAAATTGCTCTCATGGAAGACCACGGTGCAAAAAACATATGCAGAAAAGAATGGCCTACTCATTCAACATGTATGGAAATATCCATCTGCGTCTTATCCCTCTCTCCACCATAGCTCACAGTAACGTGTTCAAGGTCAGTAAGGAAGTGCAGAGAGCTGTCTATCAGTGAGTGGCGGTTGACATTCTTACATCTCCTCAGCAGTGACAGTGATGGCAGATGTTTAGCAGTACCTCCTTGTCTAGCCATGCATCCCCCCCACCTGCCCACCCCTGTCCCCTATCTTTAGACCACGGGACCCACAGCATGCATTCTAAAAGATGAACGTTGTCTTTATCCAAAAATACACACTGTCAGCATCCTCTTGCGGTGGCCATCAGAGCACTCCTTTTTCTCAATCCCTGCATGAAATCTGAGGATCAGAGAGTCTCAGAACCTGATGCCTGGTATTACATCAGCTGGGTCTTTTTTCAGCAGTGTTATGTTATGCTGAGTGCAAGGTCAGGCCCTCTTTGTGTCTGCGCTTTACTCGTCCAGCTCTTCTGTGAGAAGGCTTTGACAGTTGTTAGCTGTATTGACCCCCAAAAGTATCTGACCACTTAAGCCACACTTAAAAATTTATGAATGTCTTTGCATTATATAAAAAAAATATCAAAGCAAGTGCTGTTTATCTCAAAAGAAATATAGCACAAACACTTTTCAAGCAGCACATTTCACAAAAAGGAGCTTGTTCATTTTCAATTAGGCCAAAATTAAGATAAAAAGTATTTGGACACTTTCTGGTTGTCGGAACATGTCCATAGTTAATAGGATCAATTACATCTGTCAATACTTTGCTTGGATGCCTGTGTGAACTTGAGGAAACAGACTTCATACAACCACTTAAAATCACATTGGGACCAGTTGATTAAAGTTAATTGCAAGAAAAGTTCATTCTGAGAAAAGATCTAGTATAATTTATTTTTGTTTGCAGATGCCTGTTGGTTTGATATTGTGTTTGTGATGTAATGACATACAAACATAAGACTTAAGTGTCCAAATACTTTTTGGGGCCCCTGTATGTATCTCTTTCCCAGTTGTCTGGCTGCGATATGCGAGGATACATATGCAGAACCATGCATCCAGCGGCACAAAAATTGTGTAAACATTCTGTGGTTGTTTGAGATGGTCACAGAAAGCCTAAGTGTTTGCATTTGTACACAAGCAGTAAAATGAAATTAAACTTTGTCGAAACAGGTATGCAAGGAATAAACAGTGGTTTACTTTGGTTCTTCTTTGCTACACTATAAAACCCCCGTTCTCAAATGGCTAATCTTCTTTTAAAGTAGAAATACCTAAACATCCTTAAACAAGATAAATGTACCTGATAAGCAAAACTACATAAGCTATGAAGTTGTTTTCAGAGAATGTATTTTGTATACAAGTGTATTTTATCTTGTGGCACTGGGAGATTTTTTTGCACTTGTTTTTCACTTGTTTATGCTTAAAAACAAGTGAGGCAAAATCTTGCTTGAAAAATGTATTGCACAGGTTTGCTTATCAGGTAAATTAATCGTTTTAAAGGTATATTCCGGGTTCAATACAAGTTAACCTCAATTGACAGGATTTGTAGCATAATGTTGATTACCACAAAAAATAATTCAGACTTGCCCTCTCCTTTTCTTTAAAAAAAAGCAAATGCCTGGGTTACAGTGAGGCACTTACAATGGAAGTCAAAGGGGCCAATCTGTAAACATTAAAATACACACAGTTTCAAATGTATAGCCATAAGACGCATGTTAACATGATTTTAGTGCGATAAACTCACTTACTAACCTTTTCTGTGTAAAGTTATATCCAATTTTACAACTTTGTTGCCATGACAATGTAACACTGTAAACCCTAAAACTACGATTTAACAACTTTACAGTTTCAATAATCCACAAGTTTTAACAGAATAATAAATGTAAGTGCTTTTATAAAATTATAAGCTTTTTATAAGCTCACATTTCTGCCTTAAAACCTTCCAAAAATTGGCCCCATTCACTTCCACTGTAAGTGCCCCTCTGCAACTTTGATTTTTGCTTATTTTAAAGAAAAGGTAGGATAAGATATAATAATTTATTTGTGGCAATCAACATGATGCCATGCTGCTGAGTGAGCTTAATAAATATTGAACCTGGAATATTAAAGTATGTTTAAGTTTTTTTTTTTTTTTTTTTTCTGGAAAACAAGATAAAGACAGACAAAAAAAATCTAAAAAGTAACATTCTTTTGTAAATTGCATTCTGATTTAATGTTGATTTACATAAGTGAAATTGTAATAATATATATCATTTGCAGCCGACACCTCCCTCCTCTCTGCCTCTCCCGCAGCCGCCGGTGACCAGCAAACTGACAGGTGAGCATTCTCTGTTCAATGTCTGAACCAGTTTGACAGCACAGCTCATCATTAGTATTTATTGCACCGTTCAACACTAAGTGGCTCTTTTTTCTTTTGTAAACTTGGATTAACCTTCATTTTAATACGTGTGTTTTTGGTGGATAATTTATGAATTCACATCGATCATATTGACAAATCCATTGTTCATGAAAGGCAACACATTTAGATTGCATGATAAGTTTACCCTTATGAAAAGACAAGCATGGCTATACTGGTCCAACATCTTGACCATTAGCAGTCTGGTTAGTACTAGTTTACTAAACCAGTCTGGACCTGCATGCAAATTCATGCTGATCTAAGATAGTTTTTTCATCAGGGTATAGATTGAAAGCTAAATATGAGGTTTAGTCATGGTGATGCTATTTGTCAGTCCTGTTGCCTAGACATGAAGTTTACTAGAAGATGAAGAAGAAAAAATTATTTTAGATACTTGCCTGGTAGACTTGACTGGCTTTATGGAAGCTAAGTGTATCCATGAAAGGAGACTCAATGATATTTGGCTCCCTCTTCTGGTGCGAGAAAGTGTAAAAGTATTCTTTAAAGGGATCTTTGTAATAGATGGCTTAAATTAATACAGTTATTCAAATTAGTTCTATTTAGTTTTATTTATTTAGCAATGAATACATATTGTTTATAAAAAAATATATATATATATTGTCAACACATTGTTCCAAAGTAGCTTTACAAAGAAAAGGTAGATTAGGGAGACATTGGAAGGAAACAAGGCAAAGTTGTGTGTAAATAGTTTGCTAAAGTGTGATTTTTTTCCTTAAATCTAGCTCAGTTTATAAGTCCTGATTAACATTAGGTGCAGATGATTACTCTTTGCAAACCTCAGGCTCATATGGTGATTCTCTACAAACGTCTGGCTCCAATGGTGATTTCCGCCAAATTTACAGCTCATATGGCAATTCTCGACAAACTTATGGTTCATATGGCGATTCTCGACAAACCACTGGCTCCTATGGCGATTCTCAACAATCTTCTGGCTTTTATGATGATTCTCGACAAACTTTGGGCTCAGTTTGAATTACCAGACAAATTTTAGAGTCATATGATGGTTCTAGACAAGTTTCAAACTTTCTAAGAACATTAGGCTCAGCTGATGATGGCCTGTGGTTTTCCGTGGAGTCCAGGCTTGGTTCTGCAGATTCAACAGGTGGGTCGCCAAGGAAACCTGCATTGAAATTCTAAGCAGAATTTCTACTTGATGCTTTGCTTGAAAAGCTGGCATAAAGGTGCGGATGATCAAGAAAGAATGAAGCACATTGGGAGCAAGTGTTAGTGTCGCCACTTATGTATGTTGTTTAATGCACATACGTATAGGCCTTTTGTTCATTGGACAAACATTGTTATATTGTAATTGTATTGATTTATGAAAATTAACTGCTTATTGGAGCATCTGCTGGTAGGCATATTCTTACATGAATATGTGGAGTTTTAGCTAGTTTTGTCCAATATATATATATATATATATATATATATATATATATATATATATATATATATATATATATATATATATAAAGTTTTGAAACACTTACTCATTCTTTATTATATATATATATATATATATATATATATATATATATATATATATATATATATATTTCTTTTTTTCACATTTTAGAATAATAGTAAAGTCATCAAAACTATGGAATAACATAAAATAAAATATGGGAATTATGTTGTGACTAAACAAAATCCAAAATAAATCAAAACTGTGTTATATTTTAGCATCTTCAAAGTAGTCACCCTTTGCCTAGAATTTGCAGACATGTACTCTTGACATTTTCTCATACCATCTTCTTGAGGTATCACCTTGGGATGCTTTTTAAACAGTATTGAAGGAGCTCCCATCTATGTTGGGCATGAGATTTACCCTTGCAGCTTGCAACAGTGCTGCTGGATTTCTTATCTTAATATTTTATATTGAAATTCACAGGTACTACTGGAGCAAGAGGAGAGAAAGGAGACAGAGGAGAGAAGGGAGCCAAAGGTGACAAGGGCCCTGCGGGGCCGAAGGGCGATTCAGGATCTGGATCTGTGTCTGGTGGTGGTTCAAAAGCAGAGGAGGTGTGTTGAATACTGTGAAGCTAACTGAGAGATTCTACAAATTTGTTTTACTACATCTGTGTATCAGAATTAATCAATAAGCTACAAGAGACGGTGCTACTGTATGTTGTGAATATTGTCACAGATAAAGGGCTACTCCTTCAGGCCT
The DNA here is from genome assembly GCF_019703515.2 of Myxocyprinus asiaticus. Classification (NCBI taxonomy): domain Eukaryota; kingdom Metazoa; phylum Chordata; class Actinopteri; order Cypriniformes; family Catostomidae; genus Myxocyprinus; species Myxocyprinus asiaticus. The sequence continues at coordinate 42,419,456 of NC_059354.1, forward strand.
AACTATATTCACAGTATAATTCACAGCCTCAAGTGCTTTATTGTTTTAATTAATCAGTTATTGCATAATACAAATATTTTCAGTTTAACATCATTTTCTTTAAAAAAATAAAATAAATCATTAAGTTCCAGCCCTTTGCTAGAAGATATAATGTCTTACGGAATGTTGCTATATTTTGGATTTTAGCTTGGCTGGTATATTATATTAACTACTCAGCATCCAGAACTATCTGTTTTATACAATAAATGTTCTTAGCCACAACACAAAGCTAAAAGAATCTTAAAAGGTTAGTTCCCCCAAAAATGAAAATTCTCTCATCATTTAGTCACCATCATGCCATCCAAGACGTGTATGACTTTCTTTTTTCTGCTGAACACAAACAAAGATTTTGAGAATAATTTGTCAGCTCTGTAGGTCCATACAATGCAAGTAAATGGGTGCCAAATTTTGACACTCTAAAATCCACATAAAAGTAATCCAGACAGCTCTGGTGGTTAAATCCATATATTCAGAAGCGATATGATAGGTGTGGGTGAGAAACAGATCAATATTTAAGTCTTTTTTTACTATAAATTCTCCTCCATGCTCAGTCAATCTCCAATCCACTTTCACTTTCCAATTATTCTTCTACTGTTTTTGGTGATTCACATTCTTCATGCATATCACCCCCTACTGGGAAGGGAGGAGAATTTATGATAAAAAAAAAATGACTTAAAAATGTATCTGTTTCTCACCCACATCTATTATGTCACTTCTGAAGATATAGATTTAACCACTGGAGTCATATAGATTACTTATATGCTCCCTTTATGTGGATTTTGGAGCTTCAAAATTTTGGCACCCATTCACTTGCATTGTGAGGACCTATAGAGCTGAAATATTCTTCTAAAAATCTTACTCTCTGTTCTATAGAAGAAAGAAAGTCATACACATCTGGGATGGAATGAGGGTGAGTAAATGATGAGAGAATTTTCATTTTTGGGTGAACTATCCCTTTAAAATACACAAATGTTAATGTATTTACTATTCAGTTTAGTTATAATTTAGTTACAATTATTTTATGTTATGACATCTTTAGCTCATTTTTTTAAAGGTTTTTTGTAATTAAAAATTCACAGTAAGCTTTAAAGTCAATGATGGGGTCCTGAAATGTTCAGTCACCTGTTGTGGCAGACAGTACAATAATGTTTTTCTGTGTTTTCTCAGGGTGCCATTGGAGAGAAAGGAATGAAGGTTTGTTGTGATAATACTGTTTTGATACCTCAACCTGGGCATAACTGCAATGAGAAAATATATCTTGCACCTGTGGAATGTAAATAACTTCTTTATTGTTGACTGTTGACCTGCAAATGGAAATTGTGTCACTATTTACTCACAATCATGTGGTTACAACCACATGTTATTTTCTTTCTTCTGTGAAACACAAAATGAGATTAAATTTCCCAGGTTCTTTTTTTCTGTACAACAAAATTACATGGTGATCTATACCGCCATGCTCTAAAAATGACTAAAGCCTGATAAAAGTATTACATGTGACATGTTCACTATTATCCAAGTCTTCTGAAGCCATATGACAGCTTTGTGTGAACATCAGACCAAAATTTAAGCTGTTATTCACTGATAATCTTTCCCTCCACCAGAGCTCACAAATCTCATTTGCATTTGTGTTCAGTTAAAAAATGCTGCCTTTAAATGCTTCACACCAGGTTTGACATCATTGACACCAACCACCATTGGTTCTTGGGTATCACACAATCGATTGTGATGCAGCAAGTTTGAAAAATGTGACTACAAATTAGATTTGAGAGCTACAGCAGAGAGGAAGTTTATTGGTAAACTAGACTTGCATTTATATCTGTTCCTCACACAAAGCTATCGTATGGCCACAGAAGACTTGGAAAAAAGCGCACAATTCATATGGATTGCTTTTATGTAACATTAGGGGTGTTTCAATGTGCTTTTTGAAGCTTCGCATTATATATCACCATCCACTTACACCATATGGAAAATATGAGCTCAATATTTTAAGATCACCTTTTATGTTTTTCAAAAGAAAAGAAATAATGGGGTTAGAACTGGATATCAGTTGAGCAAATGATTTATGGGTGAACTATTATTTTAAGAGAAAATAACTGTGTCTTGTCAGTTATTTGTTTTTTATTTACCTGTGTTGTCTGAGATTATGAGGCTTACTCAAGCTCAAATGTCTTTTGCCCTTTGGTTTCAGGGCAATCCCGGTTTTGGTTATCCCGGACCAAAGGGTGACCGTGGCAGCCCTGGGCCTCCAGGGCCTCCCGGTCCCCCAGGGCCCAGTGCAGAAGTAGAGGTGAGGGGAGATGGTTCTGTAGTGCAGAGGGTGATGGGACCAAGAGGACCACCTGGACCACAAGGGCCACCAGGACCCGCTGGCCCTGCTGGAGCTGATGGAGAGCCAGTGAGTAGCTTGAACTGTTCAATAATGGCCTCTGTCTTTTTTTTTTTGTTGTTTTTTTTGTCGTTTCTGTTAGTGAATTCATTTGTACTGAAAGGGATAGTTCATCTAAAAATGTAAATTATTTTATTATTTACTCACCCTCATGTTGTTCAAAACCAGTATGACTTTCTTTCTTCTGTGGAATGCAAAAGAAGATGTTAAATAATTTTGGAGATGCTAAATGTTCAGTCTCAGTCACCATTCAACATCACTGTATGGAAAAAAGATGCAATGAAAGTGAATGGTGACTTTCATTCAGGCCAAATATTTCCTCATGTGTTCCGTGGAAGGAATAAAGTCTAACGGGTTTGGAACAATATGCGGGTGAGTAGATAATGACATAATTTTCAGTTTTGGGTGAACTATCCCTTTAAAAGGAACAATCTTACACTATTGTCAAGCCATATACAGTATGTGATAAGTGCTATAGTGTTTGCTCTTAATGGGTTAGGACAGTAATAGAATATGGTGTTGGAATGCTTTTCCCCATTACAACTAGAGAACAATGATAATACAAGTTTAAGATATGCATCATTACAAACACAAAGGCACATTTGTTTCTGCCCTTGAAACAATGCATAATGCATTGTGCATTGGTCATATCTGAACAAAACTAATTTTCTGTACTTTCTGCTTTTATAGGGTGATCCTGGTGAAGATGGAAAGGCTGTAAGTGCTCTTAAGTAATGCATTTCAGAATACAACCCTCTTATAAAATAGACCTGGGTCAAGTACATTTCGTTATGTGTGGATGGCAATATTCTTCTGAAATGATACCTTTTTCAATCTCAGTATTTGGCAACAGTTTGCTTTCTCTAAGGTTGTAAAAAATGTTTTAACCAGACTAAACTGGTTTTCTGGGTTAAGAGGGATTTGGACACTTGTCTGTTGGTCAGACTGGGAGACCAGCTGGCTGACCAGATAAACCAGCTGAACACCAGCTGGCCAGGCTGGGAGATCATCTAAACCAGCTTAAGACCAGAGGCAAGGCTGAAAGACCAGCTTTATCCAGCTAAGCCCAGCAAACCAGTTTTTATGCTGTTTTACCAGCAGTATTTGTATTTTCATTTAAATTGATCATGTTCAAGTGACTAAACATCTATATTTGTAATAGGGCCCTGTTGGACCTCCTGGTTTTCCCGGAACTCCTGGGAATGCAGGACCTAAAGGAGAGAAAGTAAGGTTCTTTTTTCTTCCTCTTTTTTCTTCTCAAAATAATCAACATTCAATACAGTTATCCATGGAAAGAGTTAATGATGATCCTTACGAAGCATATGCTACCTAAAGGCTCTGTTCCTATCCTGCCTTTTAAGGCAGCATCCTAGCTGAAATGGAACCTTCATAAGTGAACGATTTGTAACACTTTACACAGGCAGCAACTCATACAAATTGAGATTCCCGTGCAAACTACCCAGTACACTTGACTCACAATTGATTTCAGTAGAGTTTGGCGTCAGCATGTTCCCAAGCTAAGGACAATATACACAAATAGAAAAAACAAAAAAAAAACACATTAAATACATACATATTGGGTAAATAGACAATATTAAACTAGATTTTTTTAGGGAGCTATTTTTTAATCAACATTTTTGCATTGTGGGATTGACATCTCTACAAAGAAGACAAGCAATGCTGCCTTAGTATTTGGCCAAAAGAAGGTATCTTAAGGCCCTGGTATACTTCGGTTGACTGCGTTCCGGATCGGATTGCGCCTGGTCGACCACGTTGCTCCATTGACCCTGAGTGCAGACAGACAAGTTCGACGCATGCGTACTACGACTGCTTTGTGATACTTTTTAGTGGAGTCAATGGCTGGCGCATACAGCGACGATGTGCACAGATGATAACCGCATCCGCGGGTCGAGAAAATCTTGGAGGCATGCGTTCAGGCCACGCGGACTGGCTTATGACAAATTTACGTCACGCATACTGTGCGTGGAGCGATCAGCAACACGAACAACTGAATTATACTCAGGCCTTTAGAAAGCAGCATAATTATGCCTACCGTTTAGAGCAGACTTTGCATGGGAGCACACCCTTGATGCCTTAAAATGCTGCCTATGCAAGCAGCTTACTAGGTTTTGACACAGAGCCAAAGACTGTGACTTGTTAGCATTTTTCAACATGTTTGTCATATGTCTTCATTTTAGGGTGAACGAGGTGAAGGCCAGCCAGGACCCCGTGGGCCTCCTGGCCCCCCAGGACCCCCATCTCGCTCTGATAGGCCTGTGAGTTCATTACCCAGACTCATTTTAGTGGTCCCTTTCCTCTTCCATGTCTACATTTAAAAATCTGGTTTAGAAAAATATGACCTGCTCCATCATTTTGAGTCACATTGACCCAGAAACACATTTTGAGTTTTATGCACTAGAGTAAAAAGGAAAATTAAGGATTTCTAACTATATAATTATGTTTCTACTTCAAACCATTGCAGAGATATAATAAGTTTAATGTTGGTTCATGTAATACATCTCTGTTCTTTCAATTTTACAATAGTGCATAATACTCAAAATGTGTTTTTGGGACAAAGTGACTCAAAATTATAGAGCAGGTCACAAATGGTCTTTTCTCTGTATTCTTTTTATAGACATTTGTGGACATGGAGGGATCTGGATTTGGTATGGACATTGTGCGGGTAGGTCCTGTGAACACTATATGAACTTCTAGGATCAACTTATAGATGTCATGCTGTAAAAGGAAAGGTAAACCTACTGGAGCAATTAAAGCCACTGTACCGATATACTGTATGTGTCTGTCCAAGTAAACACAAACAGTGTCGAAATATTTATTTTACAATATCACAAACATTAAAAACAAGGAAATCAGTCATTTAAGTTTTTTTGAAATTCCTTGATTTACTTCATATATCCCAAGAGTACTACAGTGCAGCATTAATGACTTTGGATGTTGAGAATGGGAAAATAGTAATTTATATGACCAAGTAAACAGTATTTGCCATTCTAAAATTGTCTGTTTCCAAAAAGTTGCAGCTTCTAATTTAGGCACTTCCTGTTTGTTGATAGGCATTGCCCGGTTTGCCTGGCCCACCTGGTCGTCCCGGGCCTCCGGGTCCCCCTGGCCTTGGGTCTTCAGGCTCTGGTGGTTTTGGTCCTCCTGGCCCTCCTGGGCAAAATGGTGCTCCAGGTCAACCGGTAAGTCCGAAGAGACACGGTACATGTGTATAACATTGGAACAGATATTTTGCAATACAATATTTATTAGTCAAAGACATTACCTGGTAGGTTGCGTGTGCTCTAATTTGTTGAGTGGTGGCGCTTGTGTGCGCACAACCCAAGTTCGAATCTGGCTTGGGCCATTTCATGATACCGCCACTCGATTCTCCCTGTTGTTTCTTGTTTCCTCTCCAACTGTCCTATCTGAAGCTCATAAAATAATTTTAAAAAGTGTATTATTTTTTACATTTTTTTAAATGCATTATTTTTTTAATTTTATTTTAGGGACTACCAGGTCTACCAGGCACTGATGGAAAACCAGGCTCACCAGGCCTAAGAGGAGAAAAGGTAGGAGTCAGATATAAGGGAATTTAAGTCTGGAAAAGTCATAGAAATGTGTCAAATCTTAAAAGGTCTAGGAAAGTTCTGTAGTGAATATAAATTACTCTAGTTTTGCTCAGCTCTCGAAAATTTCATTGGCTAGATATCTTTCTTCTGTAGAGTAAAACTTTCTCCCAAGCCAGCGTGATTACACCAGCCTGTTCGTTGAGGTTTATTGGAGACGTTTGTACACTTAAACATACATTTTTAATCTATTAAAGCTGAAGTGTGTAATTTTTGCTACACTGGCGTCACCAGACAGAATTGTATTCAGTATTTTTACAGTATATTCAGTATTCAGTAAGTAATAAGCTAGTATTCCATTCTGAACATTACCTTTCTTGGTTACCAGATTCCAGAAAACTCCCCTGTTTTTCATTGGTTTTAAAAACAGATAGTTCCACCCCAAACTCACACCATTGGTTGAGACAATCTTGCTGTGTTGAGCTGGACAGGCCACTCAAACAAACAAAGCAAGGTATTAATAGTGCCACAGTGTTACACTTTTAGGTGAAATCAGTCTGCAAATGGCTTATAGTTGACTACATATAAAGCTGGGAAATGAGAATAGATTTTAACATTGAAAATAATTACACACATCAGCTTTCATTTTAAAGATTGGCATTTGACATGCAAGTTGAAATCTATCAACATAATCGCTGCAAAATTATTTCTAAACCAAAAATGAAAAGTAATGTAAATTCATTGGTCAAAAAGTGTGGGAACCCTGTCTATATATAGCCAGCTATGATAGTGCTTTAATGGATTTGGACTTATATAATTCAGCTCTTTTGAGATCCTTGTAATGGTAGCTATTTTTAGACATTACACTGGTTATGTGCTCCACAGGGTGACCCCGGTGAGCTGGGCCTACCTGGACCTGTGGGAGAGAAGGTAAGTTTGTGTAATGCACACACCAAGACATACATTTCTAAAAGAGGGGTCTTCAACTTTTTTCAGGCCAAGGATCCCTAAGTGGATATAGAGATGGAGCAGGGACCCCCGCCAAATATTATGTGAAATTAAGTGTACTGCATTTTAAACCTGGCCTACAATAGCATGCGCATAGGACGATATTGATATATTTACATACTTTGGTATGATGCTTGCATTGCAGAACCATTAAAATAATCTTTATTGATGTACAAAGTTTTGTACTATACATTTTTATTTTGCTTAACAATATATTTTAATGTGGAAGGGACAATGAAACATTTAGCTGAACTTAAACTTCTTAACTGAAAACATTTCTTTAGGTTTGTTGAATTTAGCTTAATATTGTAATTTTCACTAAAGTTAGTTTGAGATGAACAATAATTGGCCGACCTCCTTGGGGTCACAGACCCTCATTCATTGATCTTTTTCTTTATTTTTTAAGGGTGCTCAAGGTTCCCCTGGTTCCCCTGGCCTCCCAGGAGAGAGTGGACTTGCTGGTCTTCCAGGACCAATGGGACCTGTTGGACCACCAGGGCCACCTGGTCCTCCTGGCCCAAGCTATCATGTTGGTTTTGTGAGTATTCGTCATTAAGATCAACGCATTCTCTGTGTACCGGTAGTATTTTTTTTATTTTTATTTTTTTTTGTGGAAAAGGTCACATTTATACATAGAATATTGAGCTGTGTATATGTGTTCAGGATGATATGGAAGGCTCTGGAATTAACTTTGGTTCAGTCCCTGGAGTCAGAGGACCTGTGGGAAGACAGGTTAGTTTTCTTGATTGTATCTTTATTTTCTCCTATTTCCATTTTCAGCAGTTAATTTAATGTTCTACGTTTAAATTTCAGGGACTTTCTGGTTTGCCAGGACAACCAGTAAGATGTTTTGTTTATTAATTAAAATTAAATCTGTAATCCAAAGGTATCATTATTTATTTTCATCATATATGTGGGATTTTTCATGTATATAATTTGTTTTTAAGGGTAAGCCTGGTTCCCCTGGATTTCCTGGTGAGAAAGGCAGTGAGGGACCTCAGGGAAGAGATGGCCACCCAGGGCTGGATGGCTTCCCTGGACCACAGGTATGTTTCTTGTATTAAAACTCTGAGGCCCCATTTACACCTGGTATTACTGTTAGTCGGCACACTGTTGCTCCCAAATACAGTATTCCTGAATTTTAATCTTATCAAAATAGTGCTTTAAATGATCAACATAAAGGCTGAAACATACTCTATGCAAGTGTGTGAACGCTGACGCATCTGGCTATGCAAGCTCGATTTTACGTGTCAATGCATTTTGAAATGTTTCCAAGCACAATTCATAACCCAACGCAAGTACACATTGCATTCTCAGCATTGCCACAAGGAGCACTATAGGGAGATTAGTGTGAACTGTCCACTTCTACGGTGAGTTTTCTCTTTTAAGTCAGCTACTGTCATGGCAGAGCAACAGTTCAAAGACAATATTGCTAAGTAAGTTAAAGTCATAATATTCTTAGCAACTTACCAGAATAATAACACATCCAGTTCAATGGCACAGACATTTGAAGGTAACGCTATCACCCCATCAAGTACTGAGGTTTATTCCCACCATGGTAACGCAAGAATGCACATTAAGCATTGTAACAGGTTCGTTCGGTCATGTAAAGAGGAAACGGGAGCCGGGTGAGCACTCCAACGTCAAATTTTTATTAACAGAAAAGATCGCTTTTAGCTATAAGCACCAACTCAGATATTTGCTTTTTAGCACACACACACAGCTTCAAGCTCGGCTCTCTCTCTCCCTCTGGTGGTCTGGATTGCCCTTTAAATCCCTCTCCGCTCTCACTACAAACACAAAAGAGCTGTTAGAAGTGATTTTCCAGAGGTGTCAATCCTCGCTCTCCACAGACATCGCTCGGCCATGCCCCCATGTACAACCGGACCACATGTTGACAATGCAGTGGCCAAGGGATCGCATCTGCATTCACATACTTGCGTAGAGAATATGTTGGCCTTTATAGGAAAAGTTCCTCAGAAAATTAATAATTAATTAATTCCTCTGTCTTAATTTACTCTCCTTCATGTCATTCCAGCCCGTATGACTATCTTTCTTTTGCGGAACACAGAAGTACTATTCCTAGACTATTCCTTTAATTCATTACAGTTATTCATTTATAAGATGATTTTACCAAAAGCAAATTAACATCACTAAATGTTAAGGCAGGCATACGAAAGGTGTTTCATAAGGTCTTTTGCACGCACTAAAAATTCGATCAAACGAGTTTATTTAAAACCATACCAAGCTGGCAAAGTTTAAATCTCTTGTTTTGGTGGGGTTTTAGGTGAGTAGGCAGTCCTTCGCTGCTGTCGGGATGCATTAGGATGCATTAGCATTTAAACTACAAATGTGATGTGATATGGTGACTATCTCCAATTGAGGTTTAATTGATCAGATCACAAAAGGCTGTGGACCTTGTTTACACCTGTATTTAGCACTGTCCACTTATAATCGGATCATCTGGGATGGATGTTAGTACCAGGTGTGAAAAGCGGCCTGAGTGTCCAGAATCCAGTAAGTAAGAGGCTTATGTTTTGCATTTGACTGCAGGGACCAAAGGGGAACAGGGGAGAGAGAGGAGACAGAGTGAGTTTACTCTATACATCTGAAGTGATCAATGTAATATTTTTCAACTCTGAAATGTAAAACTAATTCTTTGATAATTATTCAATGTGTACATCTGTTTAGGGTGAACCTGGTCGAGATGGGACTAGTCTTCCAGGTCCACCCGGCCCACCTGGACCTCCTGGACAAATTATATATAGAAATTCTGAAAATGTAAGTCTTTAGATTTATTTGACCTTTTTACCTTTTATGGCTTTTGTTTCTACTAAGCTGTTGGCTGTCATGTTTTATACAGTATGATGGAGCTGGAAGAGCAGGACCTCAGGTATGAAAATGCAGCTTCTAATTGTAAAGAAAAACAACTGTTAGGATGGTGCACAGGATTAGGAGACCAACTGCATTATTATACTGTATTTGTGGTTTTCAGGGTGGGCCTGGTATTACTGGTCAAGCAGGATTACCGGTAGGTATAATATAATGTTTTATAAGCAGCATAAGTGTTTTATATTGGCAAGCATCACACACATTTTCTTCAGAAAATTCAAAAATGTAGTTAATCACATTTGCACTCTTCCTCTTTATTCAAATAGGGCCCAGTAGGACCAAAGGGTGACAGAGGCGAGCCTGGTGCACCAGGCTATGCCATTAAGGTTTGTAAGCAGCAATCTATAGACAAAACTTAATATAAAGAGTAGTAAACCTCTTGAGTTTACTGTTTCAGCATTATTTTGTCCGCAGGGGGAAAAAGGAGAACCCGGACATATTACTGGACCTGATGGAAACCCACTTTATCTTGGTGGATTGACAGGCCAGAAAGTAAGCTTCCAACAACTGGGCTTTTGATCTGATTTTCGTTTGAATTAGCTCTCTTGAGTCTGAGGTGTTTTTTGGATCCTGGAGATGTTTTGACATTTGTGCTTATTTCAGTTACTTACACCATATTAATTGCAAAAGTCGCATTACACTGTATTCAGCACAACTTTTGCTACAATAATATGTGAGAAACATGTATGTACACATTTGTATTTTTGAGAAAATCAAATTTAAACTTGATTAGTTAAAAAAAAATAAAAATAATTAAGGACACTGAGATAGGGCCATATAAAACATACTAAATATTTTTTCACAAGACTTTTGAGTACTGGATTTAGTAGACCAGAGTCTTTGTTACAACATATTGTGAAAACCATCCTGTCCATTCATTCACATAAAACACTACATTGATTTAACTTTTGTATGACACCTTTTGTTTTAGAAAGGCTGTATACAAGGGAGTGTCAATGGTCATGAGTATTGATGTACTCCACTCCTAGGGTCCACCCCCTAATGGGGCTGTCAGTGTGGAATGCCACTGTGAGGATTTTTTTTACTTACAACATAGTGCACAATAGAATTTATATAACTATTACCAACAGCATAATTTTATTTTTTTGTGAAACAGTGTAAATATTAGGGAAATAGTTATATGGCATAATTTGTAAAATATTGCAAATATGTTTGAGACAGCAAGATGCTTTTAGAGTAACAAATGAAGATAATGCTTGTTCAAAATAAAAACTCCTGAAAAGGGTACCATTTCTTGTTCATTAGTGTTTCGGGAGAAAATAAAATCAAAGGAGCATTTTAACCCATGGAGCCTTTTGCCTCGTTGTACCCTATTATCACACAGTACGTAAACAATGAATAGATGAATAAATTACTTATCAGAAAATATATCCTCCGCTGGGTCAAGTCGCTATTTAAAATGCAACCATTCATCATCAGAGTCGCACTCTTCATCGCTTGTGTATAGCGTGCCATCTTCCAAAAGCGATGAAAAATCAATCTGATAAAGGTTGATGGCATTTTTTTTTTTTAGCATTTATGGGGGCGTTTACCATATTTGGTAATATCATATTGGTAAGTTTTGTCATTTCAGACTTTTCTTTATACTACCAGTCAAACGTTTGAAAAAAATGAATTTAAGTTTCTCATGATTTTCAAAACCTTGCATCTAAAGGCTAATGCTATAATCCATGTAATGAATTTTGTGGACAAGTAAAAAATTGTGGATGATTTTCTTTATAAAGCTTGTAAAATTTTAATCATATATTCTTTAAATTCATGAATTGATCCAGATATTAATGGGGTTCTTATACATTTGAACTCCTTCAATACTGTTTAAAAAGTGAACCAACCTCAGGAAATTGGTTGAGAGAATGTCTAGAGTGTGCAGAACTGTAATGTTGGCAAAGGGTGGCTACTTTGAAGAATCTGAAATAAGATAATTTTGATTTAATATTTTGTTCATTATATAATTCCAATACTTCAATTTTAGTTGTGTCAGTTTTTATAACTATTATTTTAAAATGAACTGGTGTGTCCAAACTTTAGACTGGTAGTGTACATCAAAGTTAAGCTGTTTTTCACTCACTGTAGGGAGAGAGAGGGAATCCAGGACCAGTCGGTCCTCCTGTAAGTTTGTTCTTTCTTTATATATATATATATTTCTCATCCAGTATTTACAGAGAAGTTCTGTCAAGCTTCTACTTGATGGAAACATATCTAATTTATTCTTATTTATATCTAATTTATTCAGGGGCCATCTGGACCTCCTGGTTCGAAAGGTGAATTTGGAATGCCAGGCAGACCTGTAAGTAACATGATTCTCAAATAAATTGGTGTCTAGGGCAGTGGCTATCAACTGGTTTTGCTTCAAGACCTAGATTTCACAAGTGGCTACTCAACACAGTACAAAAATGGTTTCTCATACGAAAGTAAAAAAAAATTTTTTTAAAAGCAAACATTGAAATACACTATATTGCCAAAAGTATTCGCTCATCCATCCAAATAATTGAATTCAGGTGTTCCAATCACTTCCATGGCCACAGGTGTATAAAATGAAGCACCTAGGCATGCAGACTGCTTCTACAAACATTTGTGAAAGAATGGGCTGCTCTCAGGAGCTCAGTGAATTCCAGCGTGGTACTGTGATAGGATGCCACCTGTGCAACCAGTCCAGTCGTGAAATTTCCTCGCTACTAAATATTCTACAGTCAACTGTCAGTGGTATTATAACAAAGTGGAAGCGATTGGGAATGACAGCAACTCAGCCACGAAGTGGTAGGGCACGTAAAATGACAGAGCGGGGTCAGCGGATGCTGAGGCGCATAGTGTGCAGAGGTCGCCAACTTTCTGCAGAGTCAATCGCTACAGACCTCGAAAGTTCATGTGGCCTTCAGATTAGCTCAAGAACAGTGCGTAGAGAGCTTCATGGAATGGGTTTCCATGACCGAGCAGCTGCATCCAAGCCATACATCACCAAGTGCAATGCAAAACGTCGGATGCAGTGGTGTAAAGCACGCCGCCACTGGACTCTAGAGCAGTGGAGACGCGTTCTCTGGAGTGACGAATCACGCTTCTCCATCTGGCAATCTGATGGACGAGTCTGGGTTTGTTGGTTGCCAGGAGAACGGTACTTGTCTGACTGCATTGTGCCAACTGTGAAGTTTGGTGGAGGGGGGATTATGGTGTGGGGTTGTTTTTCAGGAGCTGGGCTTGGCCCCTTAGTTCCAGTGAAAGGAACTCTGAATGCTTCAGCATACCAAGAGATTTTGGACAATTCCATGCTCCCAACTTTGTGGAAACAGTTTGGGGATGACCCCTTCCTGTTCCAACATGACTGCGCACCAGTGCACAAAGCAAGGTCCATAAAGACATTTTGTGTGGAAGAACTTGACTGGCCTGCACAGAGTCCTGACCTCAACCCGATAGAGCACCTTTGGGATGAATTAGAGCGAAGACTGCGAGCCAGGCCTTCTCGTCCAACATCAGTGTCTGACCTCACAAATGCGCTTCTGGAAGAATGGTCAAAAATTCCCATAAACACACTCCTAAACCTTGTGGAAAGCTTTCCCAGAAGAGTTGAAGCTGTTATAGCTGCAAAGGGTGGGCCGACGTCATATTAAACCCTATGGATTAAGAATGGGATGTCACTTAAGTTCATATGCATCTAAAGGCAGATGAGCGAATACTTTTGGCAATATAGTGTATATTAATAATACCAGATACTGCATAGGGCAATCGCTATCCAAAACAAAATGCCATGAGGTTTGACTGGATTCAAAGCATTTAATATCATAACAAAAGATATAGAGAGCATCACAGACCACGCCTTTGGATCAAACCCTTCTCTGCACTGCCCGACATCAATCACTGTAATGAAATCAACATTTATATTCATTTTTATCTATTATTTTAAGTAGTGTTAAAGGAAATATTAAGAGTGGAAACAGAAAATCGGATAAAAAAAATGGTGGGACAACACACAGTTTCAAACCGCAGTCGCTAGGACAACAGTACACATTCATACACCATCTTTACACCCAACGCCACTGCAGCGAAACCTATTGTCTAGGTTGTCGTATATTTCTGTGGTTCCACCAGACTTTTAGGGTGCTAATAGCTGTCCTGTTGGCAGATGCTATTTACACTGGGGTGCAAATAGTCACTCCGTTTTTTAAATATAGTTTAGTTATATATACAGTATATACATAATATATACATTAATATTTTATATATATATATATATATATATATATATATATATATATATATGATATAGATATAGATATAGTATATATATATATATATATATATATATATATATTCCGTATACACCGATCAGCCACAATATTAAAACCGCCTGCCTAATATTGTGTAGGTCCCCCTCGTGCCACCAAAACAGTGCCAACCCGCATCTCAGAATAACATTCTGAGATTCTATTCTTCTCACCACAATTGTACAGAGTGGTTATCTGAGTTACCATAGACTTTGTCAGTTCGAACCAGTCTGGCCATTCTCTGTTGACCTCTCTCATCAACAAGGCGTTTCCATCCGCAGAACTGCCACTCACTGGATGTTTTTTGGTTTTGGCACCATTCTGAGTAAATTCTAGAGACTGTTGTGCGTGAAAATCCCAGGAGATCAGCAGTTACAGAAATCCTCAAACCAGCCCGTCTGGCACCAACAATCATGCCACATTAACTGAAGCTCTTGACCCGTATCTGTATGATTTTATGCACTGCTGCCACATGATTGGCTGATTAGATAATCGCATGGATGATTGTGGGTGCCAGATGGGCTGGTTTGTGTTTTGTTTATGAATATATGTAAAGTTGTCTTGTTTTATTTAGGTTGATAAACGGATCATGCACTCAAACAAAATCATAACAAAATTCATTAAAAAATGAATACAGTTTAAACATATTTAAATTCATTTTTTATTCATTTAATTTTGTTATGAAATGGAAATGTGTAAATCTTAAATATAGGCAATTTTTTGGAGTGTGCACTCCAGAGGATCATTTGATTTTTTTGGTTTTCGCTTTTTGTTTATTTTGTATATTTTTGGCATATTTTAAAGTGCTGACATGCCACAATTTCAGACACATGTATACAAGCAAGGGATAAAGAAGCGTCTTCTGGCTTCAGCCTCTGCTTCACAACACCAGGAAATGAACATATATCATGCGCTCTGCTTTAGGAGGTGTTTAAGTTAGTGTGGTTTGCAAGCCTCAATCCAGTTTTTATTCGATGGAATGTTATAGTTCTCTCATTAGTAATTTTAGTTAGTTAATTTTTTAATTAACATTTGCCTCATGCTTATTTTGAAATGCTTCATTATTAGGAAAGTGAGAAAATGAGCATACACATTGTAACTGTCAAAGCTTTTTCATTTTAACAGATTTTATTTATTTAGAATGTTTGGTGATGTTTCAGTTGAGCTTATGCTTGTGCATATCTATCAAAGCCATGACTTGCGCTGCCTTTCAGATGACAACAAATGTATTAGGAGGAAAAACTTAATTTTCAGCAGCGTTACTTCTTAAGTGACAAATCTGTGTCCCCTTCGGAATTTCAAATGCCCTCTCAGGTAAATTATCCTGGCTCTGCCTCTGTGTATATATTTCACCTTTATCAGATAATATAGTGGATAGAGAGACGGGAATTGATTGGGGAGAGAATTGGGATCACATTGGGGTCAGAATTGGAAAAAGACCTCAAGCCGGGACTCAGACTTGGGTTCTCCTCCCTTTAAAATTTTTAAAAGGCCTATTCAAATAAGGCTATTTATTTAAAATAGCTAAATAGTTAAATAGTTAGTTAGTTAATAGTTGCATTTTATTATTTGCATTTATCATTGTTTTTTCCTTGCTGTCCACGACCCCATCAGAACAGACTTGTGACCAATTTCTGGGTTTCGACCCTCTAGTTGAGAACCACCGATCTAGCACATAGCTGCATGTTGGCATTTTCCTTGTCTGAAAATAGGATTTTTTTTTTTTTTTTTTACTTAGTACCTTAACTCTATGATTGTAGGGCCGTCCAGGTGTAAACGGATATAAAGGAGAAAAGGGAGACTCAGGGTCTGGCTCTGGATATGGCTACCCAGTGAGTACACCACACACTAACTCAGAAACAAAAAAGAGCAGTTTGTTCCATCTGTATTTCTTATGTGGATGGCTTCCTCTGATAAGTTATCTTGTGTCTTTTCAAGGGTCCACCTGGTCCCCCGGGACCCCCGGGTCCCCCTGGGCCTGCTGTGCCCTTGGACAGATTCAGTGTAAGTGCTTTTTGTGTCAAATAAGCTGTAATTCATGCATGAAATTGGGCAAAAATTTTCTCCATATGCTGTGTGTGTTGAAGTGCAATGATCATGTTCTTCATAATTTCTCTAAGCAACAGCAATAGTTTGTAATTTCCATCTTCCATTCTAGAGATTTGAAGATTTTGCAAGGCAGTATCCAGGTAGGTTGTTACAGTCATTCTAATCACAGCAAATAATAAAACAAATTACTACCGTACAGGCATAATTGACCCCAAAATGAAAGGTCTGCCATAATTTACTTACCCTCATGTTGTTCCAAACCTGTATGACTTTCTTCCATGGAACACAAAAGTAGATGTTTGGACGAATGATAGTGACTGCCTCCATCACCATTCACATTAATTGCATCTTTTTTTACCATGCATTGAAAATAAATGGTGACTGAGGCTGTCTGCCATGGAAGAAAAAAGTAATCCGGGTTTGCAACGACATGAGCAAATAATAATAATAATAATAATAATAATAATAATAATAATAATAATATATATATATATATATATATATATATATATATATATATATATATATATATATATATTATTATTATTATTATTATTATATTTTTTTTTTTTGGTTTAACTACCCTTTTTAATGCATGTTCCTACATAAAAGTTATATCCCGTCCTATGGGTTACTTTTTCTTTTTTATGAATATCCTGTTTCACTGAGAAAAATGTCCTGTTAAAGGAGTAAAATGGGTTGTGTATGAAGTTTCACATTAACTTTAACAGATGGAATTATATTTATAATTCCTCAAATTTTAGACAATTTTGAACAATGCATTGTTTTATTTTCTTAAGCTACAAAAGGGGAGAAAGGAAACCAGGGAGCCCCTGGGATTCCAGGAACTCCAGGTAAAATTGCTGTTTTTAGACTCTTGAATGCTAAGGAATCCATACCATCTATTTCAGAAAGCATTGTAAAATTTATTGAGGTATTTAATTTAGTAATGTAATACTTTCTATTTTGTCATAGGTTTTGCCTCCAACTTTGATATCTACGCCCTCAAGGTATGAAATTCAACCAGTATGAAAGTATTTGATAAAACAATAATTTGAATATGATAGCAGTAGGGTATAGCCAAATGTGACATCTGTTTCATCAGAATGAGGTGAAGGGAGAGCGCGGTGAGACTGGTCTTAAAGGCGAGAAAGGAGAACCAGGTGGTGGATTTTATGACTCGCATTTTGGAGCTGTACAGGGGCCACAAGGACCACCAGGAAACCCTGGACTTCCTGTAAGGGTTAATGGGAGTGTCTAAATGTGAAATGAATTGAGTAATCAGCTATATATGGATGTTTAGTTCTCATCAAGGGCATCTCTTCCAGGGGCCTAAAGGAGACTCAATCAGAGGGCCCCCGGGACCTCAGGGTTCATCAGGACCACCTGGTGTTGGTTATGATGGCCGTCCAGGAAACCCAGGTCCTCCTGGTCCGCCTGGCCCACCAGGGTCACAATCCTTGCCGGGACCCTATAGACCAGGTAGGCTAGACTTCCCTTACTCTCTCTATAAGAATATCCATGAGGAACTAAAACTTTTTTTATACAGAGGATTAGATGATATATAAGGCCTATTCAGATTGGACTAGTTGTCCTTGAGGAGGTTGGGTAAATTTGTGTTTCACATACATAATTAGTGATTTTAATCCCGTAGAATTGAGAACGTCTTTGTTTTTTCTCACACAACTCCGGTAAACTGGGTAAAAGCAAATTACACAGCAAATGACCTTCTGTTTTCTCAACTCAAAGGATCCTCTGAGAATTCTATTCTGGATGGGAATGTCTGTGGTAGCGGTATATTTTTATAATTTATTTTTCACAATGCTTTTCCTCATTTATTTTGACCATCAAATATTGGCAACTAAAGCTCAATTTCTTGTTGCGCTGTAATTTTTATTGATTATGGATTTAAGGCCTTTTTGCCAACTTTTTGGGAAAATAACTGTTGTTCAAGTACTGCTTACATCCCATTTAAGTTAAAACGAGAATTGTATTAATAGAGTCCGATCACTGAAAGGAATGTTCCGGGTTCAGTACAAGTTAAGCTTAATCAACAGCATTTGTGGTGTAATGTTGATTACCACAAAAATAATTTTGACCTGTCCCTCGTTTGTTAAAAAATAAAAAAGCACCTACATTGGAAGTAAATCGGGTCAGTGAATAAACTTTAAAATACACACTGTTTCAAAAGTATAGCCACAAAACATAAACAATATATATGTTTACATGATTTTCAGGTATTATGCCACTTGCAAGATTACAGGGTTTACCAGCGCTACATCGTCATGACAACAACAACTTTGTCACACTAAAATCATGCTAATACTTATGTTTAAGTCTCGTGACTATAATTATGAAACAGAAACATTCCTTTAATGAACTCTTAATGTACACCTTCATTATATAGTGTACATAATGATATATCTATATAACTAATTTCATATATAAGTTTTATTTCATGCAGGTTCTGTTGACCTACTGTAAAAACCACATCCATTTAGTTATGTCTACAGAGATTCCAATTGTGTCTTATTCAGTACATGAAATAACAGATGTTCTATTTTGATAATTGTAAGGATTAGAAAGAAATCCTATACATTTATTGTAATGTATATCTGGTATGTGATTTTGATTGTTTCAGCGGTCAATATTCCTGGACCTCCAGGTCCCCCTGGCCCTCCTGGAATCCCTGGCCAAGGATCTGGGGTGAGTGGGACATTCTTTTCAGAAATGAATAATGCAGCATCTCTGATTAGAGGGATATTTCACCTAAAAATGAAAACTGTGTCATCATTTACTCACCTTTATGTTGTTCTTTTTCTTCTTCCCTGGAACTCAAAAGGAAATGTTATGCAGAATGTTAGCTTCAGCCACCATTCACTTTGATTGTATGGGGGAAAAAATATGCAATGAAAGTCAATGGTGACAGAAATGAAAGGAAATCATATCGATTTGGAAAAGCTAGGGCTGAGTAAATGATGACAGAATGTTCATTTTTGGGTGAACATTCCCTTAAAACACACAAAGTGTTATACTTTAAATTGTACCTGGTTTTAAATGTGTATTTTCACAGCATGGAAGCATTCACAACATAATACACACTTTTTCGCTGTCAGCAGGTGACTGTGCTGAGGTCTTATGACATAATGATTGCAACAGCACGCAGACAGACAGAAGGTGCTCTCATATATATTTTGGACAGAGGTGATCTCTACATCAGAGTTCGGGATGGTGTCAGACAAGTGATGGTATGATGCTTTAAACAGGACACCTCTGGATTTGGGTCAATGATGTGAGACTATTTTTTTACAGACCTATACACTTATTTACATTTTTTTAAAATAAAAATGCAATTAATTCAGACAATGATTTAAATACATATTTTCTATGACTAATATGTGTTATATTTTTGAAAAATGGTGAAACTTAAAAAAAAAAAAGGGAAAAAGAAAAATCGGCATTTATGGTATCACAAACATGCAGAAAGGCATTTTGTTTTCATGTTACAAGAAAACAAAATTATATCAGAGCAGACCCCTTTCGACACTCATGACTGTGTATAGATGAGTAAGTTTCTTAAAAATACAGATAATTTGACGTTTTCATGATATGGCAATGTTTGGATCGATTCAAGAAAACTTTATTCGTAGAAAATGCTTTTGAACTTTATTTGAGGTGTAAATTATATGTTATTACTATTTAACTTGACAGTTACACCACTTGACATTTTTAGTCACTAAATCCAAATTGATTTTTAAAATGGTATAAAAGTTTTTTTCATAAACGTATGAAACCAACGTAAATACAATGATTACATTTATAAGAACTTGGCATGTGTTTTAATTTTTCTTGTCATTGACACATATCAAGGACAATATTATTAATCCAAAACACAGGCATTGTTGTCTTTTTCTGCAAATTTGAGCCTTTTTTTTATTTTGTGTGTGTGTTTTTTTTTTTGCAGCTTGGTGATTATAAACCATTCTATGGAGATCTGGTAAGCTGTATGAATAATAACATTAAAATTATGCGCCCAACATTGAATCACAGCAAGTTGCTATTTGCGGATATGCATATCAATTACTGAAGGTATGACTGTAGCTTGTTGGCTCTTCCTCCAGAACAATGAGGTGGCAGCAGTCCAGCCACCCCCTGTTGTTCATTATTCCCAGGACCACACAGCCGACAATGGAGCAGAGCAGATTTCTCCACCACACAAGCCGGTTGAGTTTCCTTGGAGGGAGCCAAATCTGCAGTACCCCTCCCAGCCTGAACCTAGATACCCACCCCACACTGATAACGGGTACAATCCTGTGCAACCACATATTAGATATCCGGTCACTCCTGCCCGCCATCCCAACCCCCCTGTCAATCAACCAGAAGGCCACACCCACACATCTGGACCAGGGGTTAGTTCAGTCAAATTCATCACAACATTTCATCTGCACAGGTTCTCTGTGTTGTAGACTAGAATTATTTTTTTATTTCTCTGTTCAGTTGCATCTTATTGCCCTGAACGCTCCACAAGTGGGCAACATGAGAGGCATTCGTGGAGCGGACTTCCTGTGCTTCCAGCAAGCTCGAGCCGTGGGACTGAAGGGAACATTCAGGGCCTTCCTTTCCTCCAAACTTCAGGATCTCTACAGCATCGTCCGCAAATCTGAAAGAGACACACTGCCGATTGTTAACCTCAAGGTGTGTATTCCATTACTCATCAGTTACTCCATTAAAATGTATTAAAACAAAAAGCCTCAAGAAGCTGTGTAGTACAGTTTTGTGTGTTACCAGGTTTTACCACAGGTAAGGGGAGTTCTTAAACCTGCCTATAACCATGGTAAAACCACTGTAGTATGCAACCTCAATTTTCTTGTTGGTTTTACAAAACAACAGAAGACTCTATTTTCAGTTTCTGAATGTCATCATTTTCCAAAGTATGCAGTAATGGAGAGCGTTTTCTAAACACTCCATTTTCGGTGGAGGAAAATGCAGTTCTAGCTAAATTCATGCATTTTCAAACGAAAAAGTATTAGTGTGGAAGTGGCGTAACTGTAAGTTGCTCACAGTTGCCAAGCAACATAGAAACTTGCCATTATAATATAGAATATGTGGTCTAGTTGCTATCAAGTTGCTCTTTAGCAAGGAGTACAATGGTTTTCTGATTAATTCAGTCATTTGTGAAGCATGTAAACTCACATTAAATTGGACCGTTGTAGTCCTTATGTAATGTTTTGTTAGTGCCTTACGTCTGACATATGAGACTGTAGTTTATGCTGTAGAACAAAATGGGAATGTCTCTTTAAAAAATAGTTTTACTCATAAAAACGCTATTCTAAAAACCTGTTAGCAATTCCAGAGGGAACCCATGGCTTGGAAATGCTAATTTTCTAGTTTTGTACTACAAACAGAATAGTTCTATTGGCATTTCACAACAACTTCGAACATGGCTCAACCAATCAGAATTTATTGTTGAAATATTGTTTTCATCATCGTTTGATGTTGTTCATTCCTCAATCATTTATTTTATACCAAACCCACACAATGAACTCATGTGGTCTCTCTTCTCTATAGGATCAAGTGCTTTTCAGTAGCTGGGAGTCTCTCTTCAGTGATTCAGAGAGCAGGATAAAGGACAATGCTCCCATCTACTCGTTTGATGGCAGAGATGTCCTGAGAGACAGTGCCTGGTGAGTGCCACTGGCTTTGTCTGATCTGTGTGACCCCTTCGAACAGAGGCCTTAGTAGAAACATCCTGTCAGCTTTCATTATTCTCTAAAATACAGTATGTCACTGCAATGGTGCTATAAATGACTGATTTAATATTTAATAATATATCAAGATACACAGTCATATGTGTCATATGTGTCTCTGCCACGCTGTGTAACAGCTTAGCTTGTGAAGAGAACAACTTAAAGCACTTAGAGAGACCTAACTGCTTAAAAATACCTTTAAAAAGGTCTTGCAGAGGCAGACTTTTTAACTATCGGCATAAAGTCTGATCCACTTTGCAGCTTACTCAAGCCAAGATCCGCCCTCTTAGACTGGAAGAGACTGTCTGACTGATATGCAAAGTAACCACAATTTTCAAAATTTAAAGTTGTTGGAGAGATTTCTTTTTATTGAATATTGATGGAGCAACATAATTTGTGTGAAAAGATATAATAACAGAAGGTTGTTTTGAAAATAAAACACTTGGGGTAAAAGGCCCGCAGGGGGTTTGTAGTGGTATGGTGTAGATATTGGGGCAATAGTAATAGGGCACAATTTTTCGACCAATGCTAATAATGTTGAGATGGCAAGATGCTTTTATGAGTAACAAATTAAGATAATGCTTATCCAAAATAGCTACTTCAGAAAAGGGTGCATAATTTTCTGTTAATTTCAAACACATTTGGCATTTTATAATATCGCAAGTATTATATTAACAAATTAATCTCTGTTGTGACTGGATCAGTCAATTTGAGCCCATTTTGAACAAAACTGAAAATGACAAATAAGTATTTTGTATCTTGTTATTTTGTGATAATTTCAGGGATTTTCATTGGCTACATGAATTTGCAACATTTAAAATATATTAAATATTAGATCAAATGACCGAAAAATCAATCTTTAGACATTCTATGCAATTAGGCCTGTCGCGATTATTAAATTACCGTCTGATCGTGATTATTTGATCTAACCGCGGTTATTTCAGATAACCGCGATTATTGGGCATTCTCATTCCAATCACATTTTAATGCCCAAATGAGGGAATTTTAAGCAAATATACTGTATAAATGCCATGAACGGCACGTTTGTGTGTCATTCAGTTGAAGTCCGTGTCCGAGCATCACTGAGCTGCACCGCGGACCTCAACCAGCTCCTGTCCTGAAGAGCGCGTGAAACACACTGATGCGCACGCTGTCAGCAGAGGCCCGAGCCAAACTCCAGCAAAAATATAAACGAACAAGAATAAACCGTGATAGTGAACTCAAAGTGCTCCGGTTTCACTTTAAACAATCATGTAGTGGCAAATGTTCCTGGTTCATACACGTAGTAACACAGAGGAGGAGACGCACGCTTACTCTATTTCTGTGGAGTGATGAAATGATTAAATGTAATCTCAAGGTTTCGCTTCATGACAAATAAGGGCTCATGGGTTTAATCAGAGCATTAAAATAACGTGTGAAAGTTAAGAAATTAGAACAGAAATATTGTACTATTGCATAATATGATAAAATATAATAAAATATATATAAAACAAATTTTTATATAAAAATATATAATGTAAAATATGAGTTCAAAAAACAACAGTGTAAATGTAAAATTTACCAAAACTAAAGGTGACCAAAAAGAGAGACATATTTTAAGTATTTAGAAATATTTTGATATTTAAAACATAATTTTTCATGTTATTCATAAGTTTTTAAAGCCTTAAAATTAAATCACATTTCCCTATTTTATTATTCAATTTATATAGTTTAAGTTAAATGTGTAAAAATGACTTCTTAAGGTGTATAAAGCACACAAGCAGAAAAAAGCACACCTTAATTGTGAAAGCCCTTAAAGAGACAATTTTTAATCATAATCGCAATTATTTGTTTGACAATTAATCATCAGCCAAATTTCATTATCGTGACAGCCCTACACGTAATGATCTCATGGATTCATACATATAAAGATGAATATACTGTAGTTTTACTCATGGATCACGTGGGGCAATTTCAAAAACATGCATCTTATTAACTAACAACTCGAAATCCAGTTTAAGCAGGCACAATCAGCACTGAAACAGTGCTGCGTCATGAGTATTTATGTTAAGCCATTGTCATTCATTTCCACGCAAACGTGCCTCCTTTATATGTAAATTAGACTCATTATAGACTTAATTCACAAAACTCTGCTATTTGCTTGGTGCAATAAACATCACGCTATTACCGCCCGAGGAAAGCAGGCAGTGAACTGATTTTTTATTAAAAAGAAGTTTGTGTACATTTTCTATTGATCATGGCAGCAGTAATTCATCAAATAATGATCAACTGGTAGAGAAGAGTGCTATAACCCGGCATACCCAGATGCAAAACATACTAATGTCCAATATGTGAGTTGTTCTATTGAGTCAGTTCTTTTCAATAAATTGGTCAAACAAGTTCATAAATCAGTCTGAACAATTCATTAGTGAATCTGTCTAAATCAAAATTATTTTTAAAAATCATTATCCAACAGTCACAAATGTCATGGAAAAATTAAATAATTCATTGGTCAAAAAAAAGTGTGGGAACCCTGTAAAGTGGATGTCATTTCATCTAGGCATTAAACCAGCTAAAACAATTGTTTGCCCTCCCCTGTCCTGTAGGCCAGAGAAGATGATCTGGCATGGGTCCAATGGTAAGGGTCACCGGCAGACGGATAACTACTGTGAGACGTGGAGGGCCGGAGACCATGTGGTGACAGGCCTGGCCTCCTCCCTGCAGGCCAGCCAACTCCTCCAGCAGACTCCCAGCAGCTGCTCCAGCTCCTACATCGTGCTGTGCATCGAAAATAGCTACATTACACACTCCAAGAAATAAAGTCGTCCACAAGAGTTTTTGAACACTCTCCAACTGTTTAAACAGGCCTAGTTCCACTCCAGTAGATGCCTGTGCCTATGAATTATAATAATAAAAGAATATAAACAAAAAATGTAAAGAACTGAGTCTGCCTTAAAGAGAATTTGCCCATTGTCTGCTCCCTCACCATAACGCCAAAGAGGCAGTTGAACGTGGAGGTGTTTGCGCTCTCTAAGGGCATTGGCACATATTTTTCAGGGGGTTAAACCAGAGAAGTGAGGCCAACTGAGGCAGTGTTTTTAAGTGTATCCATATAAAATTTTGTATATTAATTTTTTGTTGTATGTGTTGTTTTTATGTTTATTTTGAAGATGTTTTAATTGGTATATTTCACCAATTTTAGCTCCATATTTTTGTGTAAATTGTTCCACTAATTTGTCCATACTGCTTCCATTTTCATCCAAAGTTTTTTGGATACCGAGGGGCCAACATTTAGCTATAGGTTAAGGGTTAAAAAGAGAAAATATTTATTTCCCAATGAAGAGAGCTAAAATATGATTTGAAACAGAAAAATACAACTTTTATTTTATTTTTTTTGTGCTTTTTTAGTTGGCACTTTTTACAGAGTTCAATTTTCCCATAGAAAAAATTGTGAAACTGAAATGGTTAACCTTGGCTAAAATGCATAAAAAAATATATTTTAGCCTATTTTTAAGACTTACGCATTTTAATTTCATAATACATTTTCATCAAATTGAAGTGTGTAATCTTTAACATAATTCAATTAATAAAACTTGAATAAAAGTAAGATTGCACAATTAAATTTGATGGAATTTTGTAATGAAATTGAAGTGTGTGAATCTTAAAAATAGGCTAAAATTATTATTTTTTGAGTGTGGTAACTCTCTTGTTAGAGTCCAGTTAGTATGCTGTAATAATGTGCCTTGAAAATTTCAATACATATCCCTCAAAAGGGATTTTAAAAAACAAAAATTATTTTAAATACTTCTGTTGCATCTTTGGGATCACTTTTATATATTATTATTGTGATTAATGTGAAATTTCATATGGACATTCTTCTTAGTGTCATTGTTTTACTTTTCTGGTTGAATCCAAATGTTTTTTTTTTGTTTGTTTTTTTGTTTTTCAAAAAAGCAAAGTGGATGACATATGTAAAAAGGGGAGGCTGCAAGATTTGTTTGTATTAATAAATACCGATATAGAAAGAATTCAAAAATGTAGATAACATACTGTATCCCATAATTCATTGTTTAGACATAAAAGAGCTTTTGGTTGCATTTGGTGCTTTTCACTGATAAAACAGCTGCTGACAGTGTTGTTTAGGAGAGACATAGATGTGTTTTATGAAGACATTTCATTTTCTATGCATATGGAATTAGACACGTAATCCACTGTAGTGCTACTGATGTATTCGGTACATCCCTATGGACTTTCCTAGTCCTTATTTTTTTATTTTATTTTTTTAAAGTATGTGCTCTACCATGTCTCAAAGGCACTGAATAAATGATTTTGTTGTCATTTGCCACAATTTCTTTGACACTATGCATTAAAATACTGTATATTTCCCTAAAACCTGACCTTTCTATGGCACATATCTACACATAACTTAATTCTCTATTCATGCACAATCTTAACATATCGTACATTATTCACATGCAAGCCATTTTAAATCATACGTGTGTTTTCTCTCTTAATGCTGTTATTTGGATTGACTAATTACTAATTAAAAAAGTTATTTTTTATTTTTTTTTTTTTACAATTATGAATTTCAAATTGAAATTCACATAAAAATGATTCCCACCTATTGTTTGCTTGAAGAGAATCTTATTTCTATACAAGCATTAGCCAATTAGAGTTAACCTAAAACTCAAAGTTATTTTGATTTACTGACACTCATGTCATTCTAAAGCTGTATGATGTTATTTTGTAACCATAAAAGTTGTTCATATGACTAGTGTGCTATATTTCAAGTTTTCTGAAGCCATGCGATAGCTTTGTCCATTCCTCATATTTGAAATGGTGCGCTGTATTATGTTACAACACAAGCAAAAACCAAGGGCACTCAGTGTCAGTAATGTAAGCCTTTTTCAATCTGAATGTGTACACAAATGAGAAAAAGAGCTATATGAAGATTCCTCAAAAATTGTTCTTGTGTTCCACAGAAAAAAATAACAGCTTATAGGTTTGGAACAACATGGGGAGGAGTAAATAATGACAGACCTAATCCTTTAAAGATTAGATGAAGCGATATTTAAATCATTGCCTAGTTCACACAAAAGCCACCTTTGATTAGCATACAGTAAGTGCTCTTCATTCTCATTGGTGGGGATTGCAAACTTTGCTATTCTACTAAATGCTGTTTAAGCACCGAACAACTCTCAGGCAAACGTCTGCTCTGCATCTACAACAGGAGGGCCTGAAGTCCTGATTCAAGCAGGTCTCTAAATTGCACAGCGTGCCTCTTTTATGACATTGCAATCCCTCCTCAGCGCCTATTGCACTGACTCTCTGTCCGCCTGAAGGGTTTAACAACCTGTTCAATAGGATTTAGCGATATGGCCCTGAGAGGACCTCAAGGCACAAATCAGTGACTGCTGACAGCGAGCTGGTGAAGTCGCCCATTTCATATCTCAGGACTTAAAGGAATGTTCACCCAAAAATGAAAATTCTCTCAAAAAGGACATACATATTTAGCTATTTCTCACCCACACCTATCATATCCCTTTTGAAGATATGGATTTAACCACTGGAGTCTTATGGATTACTTTTATGCTGCCTTTATGTGCTTTTTGGAACGTCAACATTTTGGAACTCTTTCACTTGCATTGTGAGGTACAGCAGAGCTGAAAAATTCTTCTAAAAATCTTATTTGTGCTCAGCAGAAGAAAGAAAGTCATACACATCTGGGATGGCATGAGGGTGAGTAAATGATGAGATAATTTTCATTTTTGGGTGAACTATTCCTTTAAAGGCCATCTGCAAGCATTTCAGGCAGGTGAACTGAGCCTGGAGTAAAACAATCCATGATAACAGAATTTGGGAAAGTTGGTGAATAGCCATATATATATATATATATACTTACATAAATACTAATAAATACTTAAAATAATAATAATAAAGTATGGTGTGCCTGACAAGCTCATGATTATGGCTTAAAAAAATTAAATAAAATGACATGCTGTATCTGGGAAGTTGGACATAAACTTTTTCCCCCTCCAACATAAAATTGTTTGGTTAAAATGTATTCATTGTTATTGACTTAAATAGAGCTGCAGTGTGATTTATTTTTTATTTTTATTTTTTTTGTGCAATTATTCCTTAAAATACTGTATAATGTAGTCAATATATATATATATATATATATATATATATATATATATATATATATATATATATATATATATATATATATACACACCGATCAGCCACAATATTAAAACCACCTGCCTAATATCATGTAGGTCCCCCTCGTGCCCCCAAAACAGCTCTGACCCTGAAGGTGTCCTGTGGTATCTGGCACCAAAACGTTAGCAGCAGATCCTTTAACCCGTTGATATGCATTGTACCTTCCCACGGGCCTGATGTCACTCCTGTAAGTTGCAAGGTGGGGCATCCATAAATCAGACTTGTTGGCCTAGCACATCCCATAGATGCTCAATCGGATTGAGATCTGGGGAATTTGGAGGCCAAGTCAACACCTTGAACACTTTGTCATGATCCTCAAACCATTCCTGAACAATTTTTGCAGTGTTGCAGGGCACATTATCCTGCTGAAATTGGCCACTGCCATCAGGGAATACTGTTGCCATGAAGGGGTGTATGTGGTCTGCAACAATCTTTAGGTAGGTGGTACGTGTCAAAGTAACATCCACATGAATGCTAGGACCCAAGGTTTCCCAGCAGAACATTGCCCAGAGCATCACACTGCCTCCGACGGCCTGCCTTCTTCCCATAGTGCATCCTGCTGCCATCTCTTTCCCAGGTAAATGACGTGCAAACACCTGACTGTCCACATGATCTAAAAGAAAATGTGATTCAACAGATCAAGCCACCTTCTTCCATTGCTCCATGGTCCAGTTCTGAAGCTCACGTGACCATTGTAGGCGCTTTCGGCGGTGCACAGGGGTCAGCATGGGCACTCTGACTGGTCTGCAGCTACGCAGCCCCATACGCAGCAAGCTGCAATGCACTGTGTGTTCTGACACCTTTCTATCATGGCCAGCATTACGTTTTTCAGCAATTTGTGCTACAGTGGCTCTTCTGTGGGATCGGACCAGACGGGCTAACCTTCGCCCCCCATGCTCATCAGTGAGTCTTGGGCACCCATGACCCTGTTGCCAGTTCACCGGTTGTCCTTCCTTGGACCACTTTTGGTAGGTACTAACCACTGCACACAGGGAACACCCCACAAGACCTGCCATTTTGGAGACGCTCTGACCCAGTCGTCTAGCCATCACAATTTGGCCCTTGTCAAAGTCGCTCAGATCCTTACGCTTGCCCATTTTTCCTGCTTCCAACACATGAAATTCAAG